>NW_027361725.1:18040000-18537500 GCF_039654945.1 Dendrobates tinctorius | reverse complement strand
GTGCGTGCTGAAATTTTGACCAGTTTACAGCTTCTTTCTCTTTTTTTATCCTGGCTGTTAGTTTTGCTTCAATAAAGCAGAATTTAGGCCAAACAAAAGACCACCCATTTTTTGGTGCGGTATCTTCGTGCCAGCTCTTATCTGTGCGTGGTGAAATTTTGGCCAGTTTACGGCTTTTTTCTCTTTTTTTTGCCTGGCTGTTAGTTTTGCTTCAATAAAGCAGTATTTAGGCCAAAGAAAAAAAAGGCAACCCATTTTTTGGTGCAGTATCTTCATGCCAGCTCTTATCTGTGCATGGTGAAATTTTCACCAGTTTATTTTTTTTTTCTCTTTTATGTGGATACACTTAAATAAAATGTGAATGGTTGGTGATATCAACTTCCTGCTTGTGGCACAATAGTATATGGGAGGGGGGAACTTTTCAAGATGGGTGGTGACCATGGCAGCCATTTTGAAGTCGGCCATTTTGGATCCAACTTTATTTTTTACAATGGGAAGAGTGTCATGTAACATATCAAACCTATTGAGAATTTCACAAGAAAAGAAATGATTTGCTTGGTTTTAACGTAACTTTATTCTTTTATGAGTTATTTACAATTTTATGACCACTTATAAAATGTGTTCAAAGTGCTGCCCATTGTGTTGGATTGTCAATGCAACCATCTTCTCCCACTCTTGACACACACTGCTAGCAACACCACAGAAGAAATGCTAGTCTAAGGGGTCAGATTCCTTGTAGGAATGCTCAGACCTGACACCCATAATGTGGTGGTGCACCATCTTGCTGTAAAAACTCAGGGAACGTGCCATCTTAAGTGCATAAAGAGGGTAACACATCATCATGTAGCAATTTCAGATATCCAGTGGCATTGAGGTTTCCATTGATGAAGAATGGCCCCACTATCTTTGTACCCCATATACCACACCATACCATCAATTATCGGTGTCAGGACCAAGCATTCCTACATGAACAGTTTCCTTGAAAGTGAATTGGTCATTGTGGGCTGGTAGAATGGCCACCATGGTCTCCCAATCTGACCCCCTTAGACTTTTATCATTGGGGTCATTTGAAGGCAATTGTCTATGCTGTGCAGATACAAGATGTGCTACATCTGAAACAATGGATACTGGAGAAAAAAAAAAGAGAGAAAATAATCCAGCTCACCGTACTGCCTTGCTGGAAAAATCCAGATCCTGCGCACGGATTTGACTAGGCAGTCAATCAATAGTGGAATCAACATGATTAAGACCTGAGGCGTCGAAACACATTGTTCTGCAGTCATCCGACTGATATGCTGTACCTGCTGAAACTGAACCTGTCAAAGACTGAACTCCTTGTGTTTCCTCCCGCTACTAATGTACCTACACCCGACATTGCCATTTCCGTGTGTGGTTCCACTATTACTCCCCAGCAACATGCCCGCTGTCTTGGGGTCATACTTGATTCCGAGCTTTCCTTTGCCCCCCACATTCGATCACTGGCTTGCTCTTGTCATCTGCACCTCAAAAACATTTCTAGAATTCGACCTTTTCTTACTTTTGACTCTGCAAAAACTCTTACTGTTTCTCTTATTCATTCTCGTCTCGACTATTGTAACTCTCTTCTAATCGGTCTCCCTCTTACCAAACTCTCCCCTCTCCAATCTGTCTTGAATGCTGCAGCCAGGATCATATTCCTCACCAATCGTTACACCGATGCCTCTACCTTGTGCCAGTCATTACACTGGCTACCCATCCACTCCAGAATTCAGTATAAACTTATTACCCTCACCCACAAAGCCCTCAATGGCTCAGCACCACCCTACATCTCCTCCCTTGTTTCAGTATACCACCCTACCCGCGCCCTCCGTTCTGCTGATGACCTGAGGTTAGTATCCTCAATAGTCAGAACCTCCAACTCCCGTCTCCAAGACTTTACACGTGCCGCGCCAATTCTTTGGAATGCACTTCCCAGGTCAATACGATTAGTCCCCAATCCCCACAATTTTAAGCGTGTCCTGAAAACACATTTATTCAGACTGGCCTATCGCCTCAACACATTAACCTAACCTATCCCTGTGTGGCAGAGCCAAAAGTTTTACCATAACCAGGTTCCCAGCATCATGTTCCCACATGCTTTATGCATCCATTAGCCCTCTGTGTCTGTACTGTTACACACTTAACATTATGGCTGGTCCATACAATCAGGGCAACTGTTACCACTCACCTTTCGTGTCTACCTCTTTCCTCATAGACTGTAAGCTTGCGAGCAGGGCCCTCACTCCTCTTGGTATTTGTTATAATCTACTGTATGTGATTATTGTTATGCTGTAATGTCTATTGTCTGTACAAATCCCCTCTGAAATGTAAAGTGCTGCGGAATATGTCGGCGCTATAAAAATAAAATTTATTATTATTATTATTATTACCTGCTGGAATTTTAATATGTATTGGCACAATAAAATGGATTTTTAATTTTCTATATCTGGAGCTGGAATTTTTCCTTTTTTCCTTTCCACAATGGATACTGGAAGCCTGTGCTAGCATTTCTTCTGCTGTATTGCTATCAGTGTGTCAAGAGTAGGAGAAGAGGGTTGCTTTGGCAATCCATCACAATTGGCAGCACTTTGATCACATTTTACAAGTGGTCATAAACTTGTAAATAACTCATGAAGGAATAAAGTTACATTAAAACCAATCACACCATTTCTTTTCTTGTGAAATTCTCAATAAGTTTGATGTGTCACATGACCCTCTTCCCATTGAAAAAAATAAAGTTGGATCCAAAATGGCCGACTTCAAAATGGCCATCATGGTCACCACCCACCTTGAAGAGTTTACCCCCTCCCAGATACAAATGTGCCACAAACAGGAAGTTGATATCACCAACCATTCCCATTTTATTTAGGTGTATACATATAAATGGCCCACCCTGTATTATGTACTTTAATACTATTGCAGTATATAGGACTTGGCACAGTTTCCTATAAAGAAATACAGCACCAGAATACCAACAGTCCAGGAATATAACAACAGAACCATCATCAGTACATGAATTTATAACCAGAACAATCATCAATGCAAAAATGTAGTACCAGAACCACTATCAGTACATGAATACAGCACTAAACTACCATCAGTACATAAATACAGCATCAGATCCATCATCAGTACATAAATACATCCTAACACTGTAACTGTAATGTTAGGTCAGCCTCTGCCATAGCCAATTTTATAGCATAAACCTACAACTCCCAGTTTGTACTTAATGATAAGATGATGGAGGTTGTTGTTACCATTCATCATAAAATTGCAGAGGATACAGGAGCCACAATACTGACTAGATACTGTCAGTATCACAAATAAACATGTACACCTAAGTACCTTACAGTCTATGTTTTCTCTGATTGTAGTTGCTGTCATCCCATTTGTCTCTATCTGGTCCTGATTAGTGTTGAGCGATACCTTCCGATTTTGGTTCGGATTGGATCGGACCGATACCCCAAAAATATTGGGTATCGCCGATTCCGATACTGGAAACCCATGCAAGTCAATGGGGCACAAATATCGGAATGAAAATAAACTCTTTCTTTGCTTGCACATTCAGTTCGGGAGGGGGGAAGAGTGTGGGTGGTGCGTGGGAGGATACTGTGCGTGTGAGTGTGTGCGGGCGGGGTCTGTACGGGCCTCTCGGGGGTCTGTGCAGGCCTGCCGGGGGTCTGTGCGGGCCTGCTGGGGGTCTGTGCGGGCTGCTGGGGGTCTGTGCGGGCATGTCGGGGGTCTGTACGGGCCTGTTGGGGGTCTGTATGGGCCTGCCGGGGGTCTGTGCGGGTCTGTCGTGGGTCTGTGCGTGCCTGCCGAGGGTCGGTATGGGCTGCCAGGGTCTGTGCGGGCTTGCCGGGGGTTGTGTGTGTTTACAGGCATCGTCCGATGGGACTACAAGTCCAATCGGGCTATGCCTGCTACAATGACAGTGATTGACACATTAGCCAATGATGGGACAGTAGTAGTCCCATCATCCGGCTAATGTGTTGAATGTAAAAAAAAAAAAACATGCATACTACATACATACTACATACATACTACATAAATACAACATACATACATACTACATACATACTACATACATACTTCATATGTACTACATTCATACAACATACATACATACTACATATATACTACATTCATACAACATACATACATACTACATACATATTACATATACAGTATACTGCATTCACACAACATACATACATACTACATATATACTACATTCATACATGATACATACATACTACATATATACTACATACATACAACATGTTACATAAAACATACAACATACATATGACATACATACTACATACATACTACATACTACATACAATACATTAATACATTCATACAATACATACATATAGACATACAGTACATATAACATAGAGTACATACTCACCATCACTTGTCACTTTGATCCCCGAAGCCAGTGTCATCTGTAAAAAAATATTAAAATAACAAACAACCAATATACTCCCTGATCCGCAGAAATCCACGAGTGTCCCACGACGATCTCCCGTGGAGAACAGCAGCATCAGCTGATGCGACCGCTCTCTAGGGGCTCCAGAATTACAATGACGGGAGGTAGGTATCCTTCCGCACTGTATTCCTCCGCCACTGTAAAAAAATAGTCCCTAGTCTCACTTTTGGCATTGCTGTGTGAGAAAGTTCCCACACAGCTTTTGCCATAAAGTGAGACCAGTGAACTATAGTAACCTGTCAGTGATGCACTGCAGGAGATCGTCGTGGGACATTCGTGGATTTCTGTAGATCAGGGAGTATATTGGTTGTTTTTTATTTTAATATTTTTTACAGATGACACTGGCTTCGGGGATCAAAGTGACAAGTGATGGTGAGTATGTACTCTATGTTATATGTACTGTATGTCTATATGTATGTATTGTATGAATGTATTGTATGTAGTATGTATGTAGTATGTATGTTGTATGTATGTTGTATGTATGTAGCATGTTTTATATATGTAGTATGTATGTAGTATGTAGTATGCATGTATGTATGTTGTATGAATGTAGTATATATGTAGTATGTATGTATTATATAGTATGTATGTATGTTGTATGAATGTAGTATATATGTAGTATGTATGTAGTATGTATGTTGTATGAATGTAGTATATATGAAGTATGTATGTAGTATGTAGTATGTATGTATGTATGTTGTATATATGTAGTATGTATGTAGTATGTATGGTTTTTTTTTTTACATTCAACACATTAGCCGGATGATGGGACTACTACTGTCCCATCATTGGCTAATGTGTCAATCACTGTCATTGTAGCAGGCATTGCCCGATGGGACTTGTAGTCCCATCGGACGATGCCTGCACACACACATAACACTGGCAGGCCCACACAGACCCTCGGCAGGCCCGCATAGACCCCCGGCAGGCCAATACAGACCCCCGGCAGGCCCGCACAGACCCCCGGCAGGCCCGCACAGACCCCCGGCAGGCCCGTACAGACCCCCGGCAGACCACATAAACCCCCGGCAGGCCCGTACAGACCCCCGGCAGACCTGCAGAGACCCCTGTCAGCCAGCACAGTCCCCAGGCAGGCCCACACAGACCCCCGGCAGGCCCGCACAGACCGCGCATCATGATGACATCATTTCAGCAGCCAATCACAGCCATGCCATTAGTTAACATGGCTAACACAACTGGCTCATTGCATTATGGGAACTTCCGATTCCGGTATTCGATATTGTAAAAATATCGGAACTCAGTATCGGAACTCCGATACAGCGAATATCGGCCGATACCCGGTATTTGCGGTATCGGAATGCTCAACACTAGTCCTGATGCAATGATTACTTTTCACATTCGCTGCTCATCTCTGTAGACATCCCTCTTCTCTGGTCTTCTGCAGGACACCCCAATACAGTGCCCTTAACAATAACAGTGTTATTATAATAGGTCTGAATAAAAAAATTCTGCCCATGCTATGCCCTTGAGCATATAATTGTCCTTCATTGTGTTCCCTTCACAAAATAGGACCTCCATTGCCTCCACACCATCTCCCGTTATGAAGTACAACTTCAACACCATCTGCTCTTATCAACAATAACTGCCACACTGTCTACCCTTATGAACTATAACTGATATGCTGCGCTCTAGTATGACCACTAATCACCACACCGTCTACCCTTATGAACTATAAGCTTCACATTGTCTGACCTTATGAACTGTTAGTGCCATACCATTCCCCTCATGATTTATAAATATCACACTGTCTTCCCTTAAGAATTGTCTTATCATCCTCTTTTGAACTATAAACTCCCCTGTCCCCTTTAAACTATAAAAATGACACTGTCTATTTAATGAATTATAACCTCCACACCATGCACCATATGAATTAGTATACCAGTCAATTCCCATATGATCTATAGTCATAGAATCATAGAATCGTAGAATCGTAGAGTTGGAAGGGACCTCCTGGGCCATCTGGTCCAACCCCCTGCTCAAAACAGGATTCTCTAAATCATCCCAGACAGATATCTGTCCAGCCTCTGTTTGAAGACTTCTATAGAAGGAGAACTCACCACCTCACGTGGCAGCCTGCTCCACTCATTGATCACTCTAACTGTCAAAAAGTTTTTTCTAATATCTAATCTGTGTCTCCTCCCATTCAGTTTCATCCCATTGCTTCTAGTCTTTCCTTGTGCAAAAGGGAATAAAGATAATCCTTCTACAATGTGACAGCCCTTGAGATATTTGTAGACAGCTATTAAGTCTCCTCTCAGTCTTCTCTTCTGCAAGCTAAACATTCCCAAATCCTGTAACCTTTCCTCATAAGACAGGGTTTGCAGACCGGTCACCATTCTGGTCACTCTTTTCTGAACTTGCTCCAGTTTGTTGATGTCTTTTTTAAAATGTTGCGCCCAAAACTGGACACAGTATTCCAGATGAGGTCTGACCAAAGAGGAGTAGAGGGAAATAATGACTTCACGTGATCTAGACTGTATGCTTCTGTTAATACATCCTAGAATTGCATTTGCCTTTTTTGCTGCTGCATCACACTGTTGACTCATATTCAGTCTGTGATCTATTAGTATACCCAAGTCTTTTTCACATGTGCTGTTGCTTAGCCCTGTTCCTCCCATTCTGTATATGCTTTTTTCATTTTATTGCCCAGATGTAGTACTTTGCATTTTTCCCTGCAAAAAACCATTCTGTTAGTTGCTGCCCACTGCTCCAGTTTATTTATATCTTTTTGAATCCGTTCTCTTCTCTAGTATTAGCTATCCCTCCTAACTTTGTGTCATCAGCAAATTTAATCAGTTTACCCTCAATTCCTTCATCTAAATCGTTGATAAAGATGTTGAACAATACAGGGCCCAGGACAGAGCCCTGTGGTACCCCACTTGAGACATTCTTCCAACTGGATGTGCAGCCATTTACGACCGCTCTTTGGGTCCGATCACTAAGCCAGTTATGAATCCACCTAACAGTTGCCTTGTCCATTCCATGCTTAGCCATTTTTTCAATAAGGATTGTCTGAGATACTTTGTCAAATGCTTTGCTGAAGTCAAGATATACTATATCTACAGCATTTCCCTGATCCACCCAAACAGTGATTCTGTCATAGAAGGAAATTATGTTATTCTGACTTGACTTATTAGTTACAAACCCATGCTGACTCTGTTTAATCACTTCATTCTTATCCAGGTACTTGCATACATGTTGTTTAATAATTTGTTCAAAGATCTTTCCTGGTATTGAAGTCAGACTCACTGGCCTATAGTTGCCTGGGTCCACCTTCTTCCCCTTTTTGAAGATAAGAACA
This sequence comes from Dendrobates tinctorius, assembly GCF_039654945.1. Classification (NCBI taxonomy): domain Eukaryota; kingdom Metazoa; phylum Chordata; class Amphibia; order Anura; family Dendrobatidae; genus Dendrobates; species Dendrobates tinctorius. The sequence goes on along the minus strand of NW_027361725.1, from coordinate 18,529,662 downwards.
ACATTTGCTCTTCTCCAGTCTTCTGGGACTTCTCCTGTTCTCAAAGAATTTTCAAAGATTATGGAGAGGGGTTCAAAAATTTCTTCTGCTAGCTCCTTCAGCACTCTGGGGTGTAATTCATCTGGACCTGGAGACTTGAATTCATTTAGGTTAGCTAAGTGTTTCCTCACTATATTTCTGTTTATAGATATCCTGGATTCTTCTATTCCCTTACTAGGACAGTGAAGCACAGTTGATGTTACATTTCCTTTCTGAGAGAAAACAGATGCAAAATAGGAATTTAAAAGTTCGGCCTTCTCAACATCCTGTCTTACCATTTCATCATTTTCATCCTGTAAAAATCCTATAGCATCTATGACTTTTCTTTTACTTTTGACATATCCCCAAAATCCTTTATTATTGCTTTTGACTAGAGTTGAGCGAAACGGGTCGAAAAATTTCAAAAGTCGCCAATTTTTGGCAAAGTCGGGTTTCATGAAACGAAACCCGACCCTAGGATGAGGTCGGCCACGAGGTCGGCGACTTACGCGCCAAAGTCGCGTTTCAAAAGTTTGTTTTGCGCTCTTTTTCAGCCAATCAGGATCCACGGACACTGTGGGCAACGTGATGACATAGGCAGGGGTCACCACCATCTTTCAGAAGGGCATGCAAGTGATTGGCTTGCTTTGGTGGGCGTCACAGGGGTTATAAAAGGGCGTGCACGCCGACCGCCATCTTACTTCTGCCGATCTTAGCATAGGGAGAGGTTGCTGATTCTGTAGGGAGAGCGTTAGGCAGGGAAGAAGAAAAAAAAACTGCTTCTGCTACTAGCGATTTTGCCTGTACAACACACCAGTCACTGTGTGTGCAGTGCAAGGGGAGGCTATATTGTGGTGGATCAGCGGTGTTGGTTGTTAGGCTGCCTTCTATGGCTTCCTGACAGCTGCATTGCTGTTTACCCACTGCTCTGCAAACTGCTTTTTTAAAAGCAATCCCAATTTTTTTTTTTGTCCTGCTGAGGTACTTAGCGTGCATTTTTTCGCACCATACAGTGGTGTACGCTTCTCACACAGTACCGTGTAACGGCTGTTATCACAGCCACAGTGAAGCTATCTGTGTGTCACTGTGGAAGGATAAGTGGAGGACTTGTTCCGTTCTTACAGACCTACACTCTAGGGAGATTCCTATTCTGCCCAATTCTACATACACCTTGTAGTTTGTGATACACTAGCCAATTTCTGCCTGTGACATAGCGCTCTGATATTCAGTGGGCCTCACACAATCCAAAAGTGTCCACCAGTGTCCACTAGTGTGTGCAGAAATTCAAAATCTCCCTTATCCTGTAGTCACTTTTTTCACACCTGTGCCATCGAGCCTGTGACATAGCGCTCTGATATTCAGTGGGCCTCACACAATCCAAAAGTGTCCAGTGTCCACTAGTGTGTGCAGAAATTCAAAATCTCCGTTATCCTCTAGTGACATTTTTCACACCTGCGACATCGAGCCAGTGACATAGCGCTGTGATATTCAGTGGGCCTCACACAATCCAAAAGTGTCCACAAGTGTCTGCAGAAATTCAAAATCTCCCTTATCCTGTAGTCACTTTTTTCACACCTGTGCCATCGAGCCTGTGACATAGCACTCTGATATTCAGTGGGCCTCACACAATCCAAAAGTGTCCAGTGTCCACTAGTGTGTGCAGAAATTCAAAATCTCCCTTATCCTGTAGTCACTTTTTTCACACCTGTGCCATCGAGCCTGTGACATAGCGCTCTGATATTCAGTGGGCCTCACACAATCCAAAAGTGTCCAGTGTCCACTAGTGTGTGCAGAAATTCAAAATCTCCCTTATCCTGTAGTCACTTTTTTCACACCTGTGCCATCGAACCTGTGACATAGCGCTCTGATATTCAGTGGGCCTCACACAATCCAAAAGTGTCCAGTGTCCACAAGTGTCTGCAGCAATTCAAAATCTCCCTTATCCTGTAGTCACTTTTTTCACACCTGTGCCATCGAGCCTGTGACATAGCGCTCTGATATTCAGTGGGCCTCACACAATCCAAAAGTGTCCAGTGTCCACTAGTGTGTGCAGAAATTCAAAATCTCCGTTATCCTCTAGTGACATTTTTCACACCTGTGCCATCGAGCCTGTGACATAGCGCTCTGATATTCAGTGGGCCTCACACAATCCAAAAGTGTCCAGTGTCCACAAGTGTCTGCAGCAATTCAAAATCTCCCTTATCCTGTAGTCACTTTTTTCACACCTGTGCCATCGAGCCTGTGACATAGCGCTCTGATATTCAGTGGGCCTCACACAATCCAAAAGTGTCCAGTGTCCACTAGTGTGTGCAGAAATTCAAAATCTCCGTTATCCTCTAGTGACATTTTTCACACCTGTGCCATCGAGCCTGTGACATAGCGCTCTGATATTCAGTGGGCCTCACACAATCCAAAAGTGTCCAGTGTCCACAAGTGTCTGCAGAAATTCAAAATCTCCCTTATCCTGTAGTCACTAGGGATGGGCGAGTCTACTCGCTAGGACTCGTTACTCGGCGAATAGTAAGGGACTCGCTGGACTCGTTACTCGGCGAGTCTCCCAGTGATTACTCGCACAGTAACGAGTCCAATGCAAGTCAATGGCAATCCTAGTTTTGTCAGAGTTTTTTTTTCTCACTCGCTAGACTCGCTATATCACATCGCTGTCAACAGCGAGTCTGAGCGAGTCTGAGCGAGTCTGAGCGAGTCTACGATTCCGAGTCCTGTATACTGGATTCGGGACTCGCAAACAAAGAATCTGTTATGTTCCTACAAGTTTCCAAGACAGCCTATGTCAACACACAGCGATTGTGAGCGAGTCTGAGCGAGTCTATGAATCCCGAGTCCTGTATACTGGATTCGGGACTCGCAAATATAGAATCTGTTATGTTCCTACAAAGCTTCCAAGACAGCCTAGCGTGTTAGGTCAGAAAACTTTTTTAGATGGACAAGCATGTTAGCCAATCATATTCAGTAATGTTGGTTGTGGCAGGACTATGATTGGCTTCTGTCCATCGTGATGCCTATGTCATGTATGAGAGGCGAGGCTGTATATAAGCCTTTTCCACCACCATTTCCTCTACATTCCTGAGAGATCTGAGATAGAGCAGGGTGAGGTAGATGCTTGAGCAGATCATAGGGATTGTCAGTTAGTGTAGGGAAACTTCAAGATTCCTTATATTAAACCCAAACAGCTCTTCTGAGAGCTACCAGGAGGACAGAGGAGTACTGTGTAGACTGTAGGCAGGCAGGCAGGGAGGATCAAGCCTTACAGTGCAGTGCACAGTGCAGGAACTAGTGTGCAGCTTCACTGCTAGGTGTCAGCACACACACTTACCCCGCCAGCAAGTGACGCCTACAGCACCACCTAACTCCATCTCGGTGACTGTGCATTTGTCAACAATGTCACAAAAACCACAATTTCCCAAAAAAGAGGTTGCAAAGGGACGAGGTCGTGGCCGTAGCAGTGCAGGGAAAATCACTTGAGTGATCTCCCTCCAGGCTGTAGTCCGCTGGATGTAATGCCCATAGGCAGGGTCAGTGGGGAGCCAAAGCAGGGGCCGAGCCTCCACCAGATCAATCAACTGCAGCGTGTTGACAGTGACACGGGCCATGATTGCTCTGTATTGCTCTGTGTGTGTGTGCGTATGTCAACTCGACTCGGATTATTTCCTGTTTGCTCAAAGCATGGTGTGTGCTAGAGAAAATCGCTTCCCTCGCCTCATCGGCGCTAAATAAGACAAACAAATGCGAGTTTGGACTCAGACATAGCAGCAACAAACTGTTGCGAGTGGGGTTTACAAATCGCCAATGCAAGCGCTTTCCGAGACACATCTGCGATTTGTAAATCACACATTACTCGCTAAGACTCGCTTCCCCATTCATTAACATTGGACTCGCTAGACTTGCAACGAGTAGCGAGTCCCAGGCACGGACTCGCTAGAGTCAAGCGATTCCGAGTAATTTAGGACTCGCCCATCACTAGTAGTCACTTTTTTCACACCTGTGCCATCGAGCCTGTGACATAGCGCTCTGATATTCAGTGAGCCTCACACAATCCAAAAGTGTCCAGTGTCCACTAGTGTGTGCAGAAATTCAAAATCTCCGTTATCCTCTAGTGACATTTTTCACACCTGTGCCATCGAGCCTGTGACATAGCGCTCTGATATTCAGTGGGCCTCACACAATCCAAAAGTGTCCAGTGTCCACAAGTGTCTGCAGAAATTCAAAATCTCCCTTATCCTGTAGTCACTTTTTTCACACCTGTGCCATCGAGCCTGTGACATAGCGCTCTGATATTCAGTGGGCCTCACACAATCCAAAAGTGTCCAGTGTCCACTAGTGTGTGCAGAAATTCAAAATCTCCGTTATCATCTAGTGACATTTTTTACACATGTGCCATCGAGCCTGTGACATAGCGCTCTGATATTCAGTGGGCCTCACACAATCCAAAAGTGTCCAGTGTCCACAAGTGTCTGCAGAAATTCAAAATCTCCCTTATCCTGTAGTCACTTTTTTCACACCTGTGCCATCGAGCCTGTGACATAGCGCTCTGATATTCAGTGGGCCTCACACAATCCAAAAGTGTCCAGTGTCCACTAGTGTGTGCAGAAATTCAAAATCTCCCCTGTCCTATAGACACCTTGTACCTTGTTTTACATTACTATATAGTTTGTTGGATTTTGTCTACATTTCTACCAAAAATGAGGAAGGCTGGTGGAAGAGGCCGTGGAATTGGGCGGGGGTTGGCAGCTGGTAATGATGGTGTTGGTGGTGGATCTGATGGTAGTGGCAAAAGCAAAATAGCACCGAATGCAGGAGGTGTTGAGCCTGCATCATCGTCTGGCTCCACAAGGCCTCGAAGGCTTAGTATTCTAGGAGTTGGCAAACCGCTTTTAAAGCCAGAGCTTCAGGAAAAAGTTTTGTCTTACATTGCTGACTCAGCCTCCAGCTCTATCGCCTCCTCTTCTGAAGTTGTAAAAAATAAAAGCACTGAGTCGTCATTGGAGGCTCATGTTCATGAACCACACCTTTCCTTGTGTCCTTCACCCCAACCAAGATTGAAGGATGACGCAGGCCATACTACTGATTACTCCATGGAGCTGTTTTCACATACCATGCCTGGATTATCAAGTGAAATTGTGAATTACCCAGGCCAAGATGAATCTGACATGGAGTGCACTGATGCACAGCCGCTGATAGATGATTCTGCTGGTACATTCACTCAGAGCACTACATTGTCCTCGCAGTGTACAGAGCCAGATTCTGACCCTGATGAGACTCAAGTGCCCCTTCCCGCACACTATACCACCATACACGGTGACACAGAGGAAGGTGCACATGACATTGAAGAGGAGGTGATGAATGACCCAGTTGTTGACCCAGATTGGCATCCATTGGGGGAAGAGGGTGCTGCTTCCAATAGCTCAGATGAGGAGCATCCACAGCAGACATCGACATCACAACTGCTGTTATCTGGCAGGCCCGGAGCACTCCAAAGACAGGTTCCAAAAATCAAAAGAGTTGCTGGACAGCTTGTCCAGAGGGTCAAAAGATCACAGCGTGCTAGGCCGCAAAATGTCTGCCAAAGTAGGAAGAGTGCAGTGTGGCACTTTTTTGAACAAAATCCTCATGATCAGGCCAAGGTTATCTGTAAGAAGTGCGCAAAGACCTTTAGCCGAGGGAAAAATCTGAAAAATTTGAATACCAGTTGCATGCTTAGACATTTAACCACCAGGCACTTGCAAGCGTGGACACAACACCAAACCTCAAGTGCCACATGTGCAACTGATCACAAAGAAGGTAGTCAGCAACGCTACATTGTTTCCCCCACTGTAAGCCCACCGGTTAGCACAGCAGCAAATGTTGAGGTGTCGTTGCAAGGCCACAGCAGACAGGGAATCACACTGTTATATCAACGAAATACTGAATCTAGGCTATCAGAAAGAACACCAACTCCATCACCATCATCAACCCTCTCTCAGTCCGCCCTGTCCACCGCTACTTCCACCATATGCAGCTCTCAAGTCCAGCTCACCCTCCCAGACACTATGAGTAGGTCAAGAAAGTACTCAGTCTCTCAGCCGCGTACACTGGGTTTGAACGCCCACATTGCCAAACTAATCTCGTTTGAGATGATGCCCTATCGGTTGGTGGAAAGCGCAGCTTTCTGCGTACTCATGGCCTATGCAGTACCACGCTATGACCTACCCAGTCGCCACTTCTTCTCTCGCAAAGCCATCCCAGCCCTCCACCATCATGTAAAAGACCGCATTGTCCATGCACTCAAGCAGTCAGTGAGTGGAAAGGTGCACCTCACAACTGATGCATGGTCCAGTCGGCATGGCCAGGGCCGTTACGTGTCCATCACTGCGCACTGGGTTAATGTGGTGGATGCAGGGTCCACAGGGGACAGCGGTGGTGGGACAGTGCTGCCTAGCCCATGGTATAGGAAACAGTTGGCTGTAGGCGTTCGACCCTCCTCCTCCTCCTCCAGAAGCGAAAGCTCGTCCACAGAGCGCAGTCGTACGAGCACTCCATCTGCAGCTGCCACTGTTGCACACGAGGTGTCCCCCTATCGAGCAGCTAGTGGAAAGCGTCAGCAGGCTGTGTTGCAGATGATGTGTTTGGGCGACAGACACACCGCCGAGGTGCTGGCCGAGTACTTGAAGCGACAAACTGAGTCATGGCTTGGCAGTGTACATCTTGAGGCAGGCAAGGTAGTTAGTGATAACGGCTGTAATTTTGTGGCAGCCATAGCCCTTTCAAAACTCAGCCACATACCTTGCTTGGCTCACACCTTGAACCTGGTGGTGCAGTGCTTCCTCAAAAATTACCCGGAGTTAACAGCCCTGCTCCAGAAGGTGCGAAGACTGAGCGCGCACATCCGCCGGTCGCCTGTACACTCCGTTCGTATGCAGAAGCTGCAGCGATTGCTCCACCTTCCCAACCACCGCCTCATTATCGACATTGCAACAAGGTGGAACTCCACCCTGCACATGGTGGAGTGGCTGTGCGAGCAGAGGCAGGCCATAATGCATTTGTGGGAGGATACACGGCCAGGCACTTTGAGAGCAGACATGGAGTTGACAGGTGAGCAGTGGTCGAAGCTGAAAGACCTTTGTAAAGTCCTTCAGTGTTTTGAGGAATGCACACGGCTGGTAAGCACAGATGACGCCATCCTAAGCATGAGCATCCCACTTATGCGTCTGCTCATGCAAACTTTGACGCACCTTAAGGAGCAGGCGTCTGCAGCCAATGTTGACGAGGAGGGAATCCTTGATGACATTCAGCCATTGTCTGCTCAGGGACCTCTCCTGGACGAGGTGGAGGAAGAAGAGGAGGAGGAGGATGATGATGGGGATGATTACTTAGGGGAGGAGGATGCATCTCGTGGGGCAAGTGAAAATGTTGGCGTGGCAAGGTCTGGTACAGGGTTTGTGCGTGACTGGAGGGATGTGGATTTGCCAAAAAGTGCTCCTCCAACCAGCACTCGCAGTGCATCATTGACACCGGGAACATTGGCCCACATGTCAGATTATGCCTTGCGGATCCTAAAAAGGGACCCCCGCATTGCCAAAATGATGAACGATGATGACTACTGGTTGGCCAGCATCCTGGATCCACGCTATAAAGGCAAATTACAAAACATCATGCCACAGGAGAACCTTGACCTAATATTGGCTAATAAACAAGCAACTCTGGTAAATCGGTTGCTTGAGGCATTCCCAGCACACAGCAGCAGTGATGGTTCTCACACGAGCCGTATGGGCCGGGGGCAGCTTGGCAGAGGTGCTCATGGTGCACATAGCAGAAGTGGCGTTGGAGACAGGGGTTTCATGACAATGTTGTGGACTGATTTTTCAAGTACCGCTCACACAACTGGTAATACAGCATCGATGGAAAGTGACAGGAGACAGCAGTTGTCAACTATGGTTACAAACTACTTTTCCTCCCATATCGATGTTCCCCACACAGGTCATTCCCCTTTGACGATTGGGCCGCTAAACTGGACACCTGGCCTGAATTGGCACAATATGCCTTACAGGAGCTCGCTTGCCCAGCTGCAAGTGTGCTATCAGAAAGAGTCTTCAGTGCAGCTGGATCAATCCTGACAGAAAAAAAGACCCGTCTGTCAACCCAAAATGTGGATGGTCTATCCTTCATTAAAATGAACCATGCATGGGTTTCCAAGGATATTGTCCCACCTTCCCCTGATGACACATAGGGTGACAGAAAAATGGCTTGCTTTGGTCCACCTCTTCCTGGGACTTGACCTATTTCGCCTTTTGCATCAGCTGAATGTCCAACATCAACATATGCCAATTTCTAAAACTCCCTAACTGTGCTGCCTCCCCCCCCATGGCCGGGGTCACCACCTAGCGCACGACACCGTGCGAGTGCCGTTGCCCTGGACAGGTGGGTAGGCCGACTCTTGGGCGCGGGCACTGGCACAGGGTCCCTCATAGTGCAATCAAGTGTCTCTGACGGTGGTGGTGCACACCCGCCGTCAGACACACCGCCGTACTATGAGGGGCCCAGTGCCAGTACCGACGCCCACGAGTGGGCCCCCCTTGCTTGGGCAGGGCCCCAGCATTTGCAATCTTTACCTCTCCCTGCTCCTCCGCTGTGTAGTCTGGGCCGTCAAATCCATACTGGGCCTGACACCGTCTGAGCCTGCCTCCTGATGTATAGACATATATTTTGAATGTGTACGCTATCCATACATGTTATCCGGGGATACGGTACCCTTTCTTACCTTTGTGCCATCACGTGCAATCCATACTGGGCCTGACACCGTCTGAGCCTGCCTCCTGATGTATAGACATATATTTTGAATGTGTACGCTATCCATACATGTTATCTGGGGATACGGTACCCTTTCTCACCTTTGTGCAATCACGTGCAAGCCATACTGGGCCTAACACCGTCTGAGCCTGCCTCCTGATGTATAGACATATATTTTGAATGTGTACGCTATCCATACATGTTATCCGGGGATACGGTACCCTTTCTCACCTTTGTGCAATCACGTGCAATCCATACTGGGCCTGACACCGTCTGAGCCTGCCTCCTGATGTATAGACATATATTTTGAATGTGTACGCTATCCATACATGTTATCCGGGGATACGGTACCCTTTCTCACCTTTGTGCAATCACTTGCAAGCCATACTGGGCCTAACACCGTCTGAGCCTGCCTCCTGATGTATAGACATATATTTTGAATGTGTACGCTATCCATACATGTTATCCGGGGATACGGTACCCTTTCTCACCTTTGTGCAATCACGTGCAAGCCAAACTGGGCCTAACACCGTCTGAGCCTGCCTCCTGATGTATAGACATATATTTTGAATGTGTACGCTATCCATACATGTTATCCGGGGATACGGTACCCTTTCTCACCTTTGTGCAATCACGTGCAATCCATACTGGGCCTGACACCGTCTGAGCCTGCCTCCTGATGTATAGACATATATTTTGAATATGTACGCTATCCATACATGTTATCCGGGGATACGGTACCCTCTCTCACCTTTGTGCAATCCCGTGCAATCCATACTGGGCCTGACTCCGTCTGAGCCTGCCTCCTGATGTATAGACATATATTTTGAATGTGTACGCTATCCATACATGTTATCCGGGGATACGGTACCCTTTCTCACCTTTGTGCAATCACGTGTAATCCATACTGGGCGTGAGTACGGCTGGCGAGCTGTTAAGCAAGCTACAGCACCTGTGGTTTGCACACGTAAGTTTTTCATTTTTTCAGGAATGACGGTTAGGCCTAATTCCGGAACTGCGGTTGACCTGCACTTACTGGGAAATCATCGTTCGCGGGTAATAATTGTAATCAGTGATCCCCATCACTAACGTTGTTCAGCGGGTTATCTGCACCTGTAAGCGACAAACGCTGGCCTTTTCAGTGTAGCGCACATGCAGCCACGGACATGTAAAGGCATGACACACCAGTTATTGGCCAATCTCATGTGCCAGAGCCTCACGTGTCCCTCTAGTAAGCCGGACTCGGACCGCGGGGCATGACGGAGTCTCGTTCGTTAATGGAATTAAGCTTGCAATGTGTGCATCTGTTCTGTAGCTGGCATGGTTGAGGTTTCCCAGGTGGAGTCGAATTTAACCGTAGGCTCCACTCCTGGTGGTGCCCTTCTGGACATTCCTTTAAGGTTCAGCTTTGCAACCATACTGCCCACGTAAAACAAACACTTTGCCTTCATGAACGCTGTTTGGAGGGTCAGGACTTGTGGGAATAACGCCGCCCAATCACTTAACCTGCTAGAGAGATCCTTCGTTGCTTCCAAGCATGACATCACACTCCCTAGGAGGAAGGTAATGCCACTGTGGCGACCGTACTCCTGGGGGCGACACAAGTGCACTGATGCCCAGCCACTGCTCGATGAATCTGCTGGTACATTGACCAAGACCACTACATTCCCCTCGCACGCTACACGGCCTGAATTTGACCCTGATGAAACTCAGGTTACCCTTCCCATATACTGTTCCATCTTACACGGTGACAAAGAGGAAGCTGCAGATGAAAGTGCAGGTTCGGCCACCCTCCATCAGACACACCACCGTACTATCAGGGGCCCTGTGCCAGTGCCGTCGCCAAGGAGTGGGCCCCCCCTGCTTGCTCAGGATCACAGCACTTGCAAGGTTGAAATACTGTGCAGTGAGATGGAAGATGGGGACGACGAGGAGTCCAGACTAGTACAGGGATTCCCTAGTGAGGAGACTTATTTGATTGTTTTCAATGTTGGGACAGCAATTTTTGGGGAGCACTATACTCTGGAGAATGATAGATGGGGCCCACCATACACTGGAACATTCCAAAGGTGGACATCAGACACTGGAGCAGCATTTACAGGGCCCATTATACACTAGAGCATTAGAAATGGGGCCCATTATGTTTGGAGCATTATTTGTGCCCATAAGACAGTGGAGCTTCATCCATGGGAACCAACATATACTGTAGCATTATGTGGAGCTCATCATATACTGTTTCAAACATTATATGGGACCAATGATTCTGTATGGAGAAATAGATGGGCCTCGTCATGAGATGTAAAAAGTGAAGTATTTTTCATTGTACTATACAGCTATTTCTCTGCCGTATCGGAGCATGATGAGTTGTGGTATGTGTTAAAGGGGCGCTCTTTCGCCCAGGGCACATGAAAACCTGGAGCCAGCCCTACCCCCCCACAACTTTAGCCAAATAACCCCCATTTTTCAGTGCGTAACTTGTATTATGAAGTTAATTAAGGTTGACAAGCTTAAGTAAGAAGAATTGATGCTTTTGGCATTCAAATGGGCACTGTAGGTGTGTTTCCTGTCCTCCTCTCACTGCGGACTTTTATTCCCCATTGACTTACATTGGGTTTCGTGTTTCGGGACGACCCCGACTTTTCCCTATAATCGGCCGATCTTGCTCGACCCGACTTTTGGAAAAGTCGGGTTTCACGAAACGAAACTCGACCCTAAAAAACCAAAAGTCGCTCAACTCTACTTTTGACGTCTCTTGCAAGCCTTAATTCATTTTCAGCTTTAGAAAATCAAATATGTCTTTGTTGTAACTTGTGCAGACGAGTCGTTGCTGGAAGAAATTGTGGTGTCGGTCTGGGCCAAACGGATCAAATGGAAAAACGTGAACAATGAATGTTTCCATCAGAAATAATGTCATCTGTAAATAATCATCTTTAACTGTATTGTGATCACTTGTATGTTGTGCAGGACTGGTATCTACCGCTATATGTCACCATATGGTAGCAATATCAGTGCGCCACCATAGTTGTAAGCAGGAATACCGGATAGGGATGCACTCAGTTGTTTCGCCCCCCCGAGCTGAGCCCTTAGCTACGCCTCTGATGCTGTCATGTTGACAGTTGGAGCAATTAATGACTAATTAATGACTTCAGGCCCACAGATTGGAGACTACTACTCTAGTCTATAAGCCACCACCTTTAACACTGAATACTAAAACTGAATAAGGCACAGGTAATCATTTCTGTCAGTAATTATAATAGTTCAGAGACTTAAGGCCCTTTTACATTTAGCGATGCACCAGCGATTCGACCAGCGATCCGACCCGGTCAGGATCGCTGGTGAATCGCTAAATGATCGCTAGTGAGCTGCCACACAGGCAGACCTCACAGCGATGCAGCAGCGACGCAGCGCACGATACTCACCTTTCACACACAGCGATGAAGACGTCCTCCCACCCGCCTCCACACGTCGCTCGTCGTCAGAGCAGGAAGCCCAGTAGGAAGCTGACGACGAGAAATGGAGCAGGACATTCTCGCGCGATCAGCGATGGACAGCAGGGGAGCCGGTCGGAGGTAAGTATCACACATAGCGATATCGCTATAACGTCACAAAATCGGTGACGTTATAGTGATATCGCTAGCGATATCGCTATGTGTAAAACCCCTTTAGTTTTAATTACAAATTTAGTTGAATTTACAAACCACAAAAAAAAATCAACTCTTGTTAAATTAATATGTTAAATTCTTGATTTCCCAAAACACAAGATCAAAAGAGACCAGAAAAGATAAGTAAAGGGAAGCTAGACATGACAGATAACACATTCAATTAATTAGCGACATTAATTTGCATGGAAATTATGAAATGGACAGGACATCTAACAAACATTATTCTTTTTTTTTATTTTCTTGAGGAGCTGCCAGAATAACTCTACTGGTAGAAGTAAACCATCACACGACGCACAGCAAGTGGCGGACCACACAGTAACCCTCTTTTTTTTCCATTTTTTTTTTATTTTGATTATTTTGCTTTTTTATTTGCTTTCTCGGATGTCAAAAGAAAATCAAAAGAGGAGGAGCACTGCTCCATTTCTTTATCTAGGGAAATATGTCACAGTGGATATAAAAAATCCCTTAACAGAGCTTGGCTTTAATATTCCAGCTTTATTGCTAATTCTTTTAGAGAAAGAAACAGCCGTGAAATTACTGCTTTGCCTTCAAGATTTATTTTTTTTTTTGAAAATCAATATCCCATTTTGGCCTTCATTCATTTCAAGTTCTGCTCGTTTACTAGGAGCCTCTAGAAAACACTTGAGAAGAAAAAATTGATATTCTGCAACAATTTGTGTGACTTTTTCTTCAGAGGTCATGTCTACAGGGTGAAAGAAAAATGTTACTTAAGGCCTCTTTCACACATCAGGTTTTCGCCGTCAGGCGCGATCCGGCGCTTTTGACAGAAACCGGATCCGGCGAAATGCAATGCCGGATCCGGTTTCACCCACATTGACTTGCATTTGCGCCGGATCGCGCCGGATGGCCATGCGTTTCATCCGGTTTTCGCCGGATCCGGCAATGTGTCGCAATGTGTCGCGATCCGGCGTCTGGAAAAAACGTCTACTGTAACGTTTTTTGTCTCCGGCGAAAAAGCCGGACACGCCGGATCCGGCGCATCCGGCTTTTTCACACAATGAAAGCCTATGAGCGCCGCAATGCGCCGGATCCGGCGGCCGGATCCGGTTTTTTGGTCTGAGCATGCTCAGTAGCTCTGCCCACAAGACATATATAAAAGCAAGACAGTGGGACCCACAGCCACACCCAACATGCCACCCAAGAAAGCAACCAAGCGAAGCAGGAGAAGGCAGGAGACCACTGCAGCACCATCAGCACCACCACCACCCCAAATGGAGCAGCAAATAGAACATGCTGAGGAGGGGAGGCCAGCAGCAGATGAGAGACGGTAATTATCAAATCCCCCATTCCTCCAAACTAGGGCCATGGAATATCAAGATATTCATTGGCCCTTTGTTTCTCTTTATTCAACAGCCGCCAAAGAGATGCAGCAGCAGCACCATCAGCACCACCCCAAATGGAGCAGCATGCTGAACGGGAGGGGAGTCCAGAAGCAGATGAGAGACGGTAATTATCAAATCCCCCATTCCTCCAAACTAGGGCCATGGAATATCAAGATATTCATTGGCCCTTTGTTTCTCTTTATTCAACAGCCGCCAAAGAGATGCAGCAGCAGCAGCAGCAGCAGCAGAAATGGCATCACTGGCAGCAGCAATACCCACAGCCATGGAGTCTGGCCATCAACAGGACAGCACATCTTCTTCTGGGAGCCCTCCCTCGCATCGTCAGCGTTTGACGGTAAGTTTTTATTTCCAAAATCCATCATCTCTGTAATATATGTCTATTCATTGCCTTTTATTTCAAAACAGGAATCACAAGATGAAGAGGAGCTCCCAGAAGAAGAAGGAAGGGGTGTACAGACGCTTGGAGTGGGCTCACAATTCGTAAGTTTTTTGCATCAAACGCAGAAACACAACATCACACTACACACAACACATAGAAAACAATGTTCTGCAGACCACACACAGCAAACAAATGCCTACATCCAAACTCATAACATTTTTTGTTTTCTTCTCTAGTCTTCCCAATCTGGTGCTCGGCCAAGAGGTCCTCGCAGTGCCTCCCAGGGTCGTCGGCGACAGCAACGCGGCGGTCACCAGCGTGTAAGTATAAATATTTTTGCTTTGTTTTTTTGCACTTTTTATTTCATTTCTTTTGTGGAGGCTAATTATGTTATTTTTGTCTTTTTCTTTAACAGCCTTCACAGCGTGCTCCCGACTCTGACGGTGAGGATGGAGGGATTGATGTGGACCGCCTCATCGATCTCGTCAGAGAAAGGGAGCCGCTCTGGAATATGGCTGACCGCCGCCACGCTGACCTGATCATTACCCGACGACTCTGGGAGGAAATCTGTTCTCTCCTTGTGGGCCGCTGGGAGGACCTCGAAGCTCGGGACCAGATTAAAGAGCGTAAGTATATACAGTAACGGTTGCTTGATGTAAACCAGTGTTTCCCGAACTCCAGTCCTCGTGGTCCCCACGGATCATGTGTTCAGGATTTCTATTTACTATTGAAATCCTGAAAACATGACCCCTGGGGACCATGAGGACTGGAGTTTGTGAAACACTGATGTTGTATACTAACCACTCCTTTCTCGTTTCAGGGAACAGAATTGTGAATCGGTGGCGGTCTGTGAGGGATCGTTTCAAGAAGGAGTTCAATAAAGAGATGCGGGCCCCGAGTGGATCTGGAGGACGCAGGAGCAAGTACAAGTACGCACAAGCCCTGTCGTTCCTCCGGGAAACAATGCTCACCAGAAGGTAAATATTACACACCACATGTGAAAAAAATGTTAGATGTAACTTTTTTTTTTCAGCCAGGGCCATACCATGTCAGTATTTTAATTGTTTTTTTTTTCTCTTTATTCCACAGCATGGTGAGCAGCACTCGGGAGCCTGCACGATTGGACCCTTCTGAGGCGATCCCTGAGGAGACCGGCACCGAGGGACACTTCGTCCGCCCCGGTACATCTGCACCTTCCCTGCCTTCCCACACATTCGACCCATCTGTCCCATCCACCAGCACAGGAGCATCGTGGCCGCCTACATTACATGAAGCTGCTGGTGAGGAGATCGCTTTCCCTTTACCCCACCCTTCTGCCCCTGCCGCCTCTAGTACACCTGCGGGTACTGGGCGACAGCGGCAGAGGGGTCAGGAAAAGAGTTATGCGCAAGAGTTATTGCATCTGAATGCATCTTTCCAGAACTGTCTCAAAGTCTTGTCAGAGCAAATCTCCGCAGGCTTTCAGCAGATCAACTCCAGCATTCTGGAGGTGAAGACACTTCTGCAAACCATGCATTCAGAAGCAAGATCTTCGCCAAACCACACCTTTTTCAGGTCTGTTGTGGAGCGCATGGAAACGCTCTCTCCTGCCCAGCAGATGCATGTAATGCATTCGTGCCACGGTGCTCTACAGCAGGTTACCTCCCAACCTCCACCTCCCACCACTGTAGTTCCTCCACCTGCACCCCCTCCAGCCACTTTCCATCCTCCCCCTCCTATTACATCTGCACCCCCTCCAGCCACTTTTCATCCTCCCCCTCCTACTACATACCAGCAACCTGCCCAGTACCAGCAACCTCCCCAGTACCAGCAACCTCCCCAGTACCAGTCATCTCCCCACTTCCAGCAACCTGCCCCGTACCAAACTCCTTCCCCGTACCAAACTCCTTCCCCGTACCAAACTCCTTCCCCATACAACTTTCCATCAACATCATCTGCTCCTACAGTCCCTGCCCAACCCTCCACTCCACCACCCACCACCTCTTCTGCTTCCCACATGTCCACCCATTCTGTAGTTTTTTCCACACCTTCACCTCTAACTGTTCCTTCCCCACCAAGATCCCAGTCCTCTCTCCACACACCCAGTGTCGAAGTGTCCCGCAGCCCCTCCAGCAGTATTTCCACCCCACAGTACACAGAATTGTAATGTGTGTTTTTTGTAATAAAAATGCCCATTGGGTTTAAAACCTTTCTAAAAAAGTTTTTTTGCACTTTAAAAACATTTTACAAAAAAAAAAAAAATTTAAATAAAAGTTAAATTATCGTTTCACAATGGTTGTCTGTCATTTCTTTCTGCGGCGAACTATGTTTTAAAAAAAGGTTAAATACAGGGTATTTCAAAGGTAAAAAGGTATTCAAAACCAGGTATAACTGTGGGTAAATTTTAGCTTTTTGCCACAGTTGTGTTCCTGGTTGTGTTTGAAGCAAAGTATTTCACTTAAAAAGTTGTGTTTATTGTTGGTGATTTCCTACCAATGTACACAACTTTTGTTAAAAGGTGAAATACTTTGCATAAAACACAACCAGGTACACACCTGTGGCCTAAAGGTAAAAATAGTAAGACCATGACAAGATAGCCAACTTTGGTTGGCAAAGGTATATACTGTTGGTCCAGAAGGTACACAAGTTTAGGGCAAAAATCTCTCACACTCTGTCATCCCAGTGTACTCTGCCTTGAGGTGACATAAAGTATAGTGGAAAATTGTCCCTGAAACCGTCACAGAAATTCTAGTGGTAATATTTCCAATGACAACATCCATCTTCGCCAGTAACTTGCTCTTCTCTCAAACCTGCACTTTCTTCTCTACAACCTGTCAAAGAAGGGCTGTAGGAACATGCTATATCTAGTTTTCCAGTAGCCAATCCCGTTCAGAAGGCCACAAGGGTCAATTTTAAAAACCGGATCCGGCGTAATCCGTCGAAAAACGGATAGAAAAACGGATGAACCGGGTGAGACGGATCCGGTTTTGTCTGTCAAGAAAAAGACAGATCCGGCAGAAAACCGGATCCGTCACATCCGGTTTTACTAAACATTTGCCGGATCCGGCGTTCCGGCACGACGCCGGATCGCGCCTGACGCCGAAAACCTGATGTGTGAAAGTAGCCTCAGCAAATCCCAATGGATACCTTATCTTCCTTAAGACAAATTTTACAAATGAATTAAATAATTTTATCTTATTTACATTTCTCAAGAATATTGTAGGTTTAGATCAGTGGATTTTGCAAAACTAGTTTATGTTGCCTACTTCTATTAGTTATATTTTTTGATTAGCATTTAAAATAGGCAATCCTTATGCGCTGTGACCTTATATAATTTATATTACTTAATAAATAATCATCAAGTGTCATTCACTCTATTAGGGAATATGAATAATGAAGACAATGTTCCCTTACAAAATTAACAGTTTCTCAATGGTTTTGGGATCTGGATCACTACAGCCATCAACTAATGGCAGTTACTGCTATTATGAGAAAGGGACTGTGTGTATTTAGACAACTCCTTTTTTATGCTACAAGACAAAGTTGATCGGACATATACATTAGATGTTCCTAGCTTTTTTAGCAGTCTTCAGTTTTCTCCACTAAAGTCATATTGTGCTGAATTATTCATTTATTTTGCCGTCGTAGACTGGAGTCCAACGCTCGAAGGAATGAAAGAAGTAATTGTTAGGCGTTGGGATTCTCCCGCTGCATGGGGTAGATCCCAAGCCTTGTCTGCCACTGCGGGAGCTGTTCTGCAGAGATGTCAGTCCCAATGTCTAGCCCAGGCTCGTGCTGTTCATCTGGCTACTGCTGGCTCTCCAGCCAATTCTATGGTAACCAGCGATAGGCAGCGGCGATGGGACGCTCTAGAATCTAAGTCCAGAAATCACCTTACTAATCAAGTCCATGAGGTGGCACCTTCTCGTTGATGCTCGGACATAATCTGCTCTGATGATGTGGCAGCTCCGGATTGATCTGCAAGCGATGTCAGTGTGAGTGTTTAAAAGGCTCTCGGCGACGCCCACGGGCACGCTAGTGTCATTCATGCTAGGTGTGTGTGAGTGGATACACTACCACTCTGACTGCATGCGTATGTGAGTTGGTGCTCTTTATCAGCTCGGAGACAGATAGGGATTTTGCTTGCCGCTTGGCTTCCAGCATCTGTATCCGGTCGTGTGTGCTCTTAGCCCAGCTGAGTTACAGAGGAAGTCCAACCACAGAGCCTTTTTGCTCCCCTGTGAGTCTACAGGGTTTTGTTTTAGTTTACAAGCGTCAGCGTAGCATTTTGCTTATGACTCTGTGCCTGTTTGGCTATGTGTGCGATTTGCACGGGTTGATTTCAGAGTGAGCTCAACCCTTAGCTTCTTCGCTCTGTGAAGTTAGCAGAGCTGTGTGCTGTGGGTTCTATTTCACACTGTGTGGAGTTAACGCAGTCACGCTGTGTGTATGTTGGCCATGTGTTCCGCCATCACTCTATAGCAGCAGTTTTACATCTTTGCACGGTGGACCCCGGGAAGCAATCGCACCTTATTATTATATTTTATTTAATGTGATCCCCTAACCCCTCCAGAACACTAGCACCAGGGTCTGGCTAGTAATGACGAAAGACCAGCAGCTCCCGCAGATTATCCAGCAGCTGGAGGGCAGGTTATCCGTGCTTGAGCGGGCAACTTCAGCTGTGGATCTATCCGCAGTAGTGGCACAGGCAGCTGGTGAAGCCGCTACTAGGGTTTTTGCTGCGACTGCCGTTCCATCCCTCCCATATTTCCCACTTCCCAAAAAGATCTCAGGGGACAGCAAGGCTTGAAGGGGATTCTTGAACCAGTGCTCGATTCAACTGGAACTACTGGCCTCACTTTTCTCACTTGAACAGGTCAAGGTGGGATTTGTGGTGTCTTTATTGACAGACAGGGCATTGGAGTGGCCTACGCCGCTATGGGAACATAAGGACCTGGTGGTCTGGAGCACCTCTCATTTTTTGGTCGCTCTGAAACAGGTCTTTCTAGGACCTCAGGTTACCCATAACGCCGCACTCCAACTCTTGGGTTTATTTCAAGGCTCTTCCCCGACCAGCCAGTGTGCTATCTGGTTCCGAATTTTAGCGTCCGAGTTGGAGTGGCCAGATAAGATCCAGGTCTAGATTCCTGTTTTCTGGAGGGGCCTTGCAGACCATGTCAAGGATGCATTTTCCACTAGGGATATCCCATATCCACTCGCATTGATCTTCGGTACGCCGAATGAAGATTGGAGCGAGCCCAGTGTAGACAAAGGATTCAGTTAGCTCCAAACTTTACCAATACGGTAACTCCGGCTCGGACGTGCAATCTGGTGGAGCACATGGCAGTCTCTCGGGCGGAAGCTAAATCACGTCCTGTATGTGCACTACCAACTTGCTTTGTCTGTAGGCAGGCTGGCCATTATGCCAATCGGTGTCACAGGCGTCAGGGAGATTGGCCACATCTAGTGGCTATTGGGGGAGGTTCACTAGATAAGGCGGACGAGTCCTCCAAGTTAACTGTCTCTCTGTTATGGCTCGACTACTCACACTACAGAGGCTTGCATGGATTCCGGGGCTGAGGGCAACTTTATGTCTTTTACCTTCACCCAATGACAGGCGATTCCCTTAGTGATGCTCCCAAAGCCCATCACCATCCAGGTAGTTAACGGGTCCATCCTACCTATCCTAATCACGCACCAAATGATACCCCTTACACCAGGGGTCCCCAACCTGTAGCTCGGGAGCCACATGTGGCATGCAGTCTCATGAATTGTGGCTTGCGACTGTCTGCCAGCTTGATGCATTAGGTCCAGGTCTAGCAAACAGGTATGAAGAGTACATCTCAAAATGGTGAATTTTGTGAGTAGCCCTGCACAGAAATGCAGATGTGGAAGCACATGTACTGGTCTTAGGGGTTTAGAGACGTTTTAGGTATGGTACGCTGGAGGATGGTACTACCTGACAAAGGAGGTGCTCAAAGCTGGATGTGACAGTGTGTTGGGAGTCCTTGATGAGAGAATACTGAATGGGGGTATTGTGGGTACCCCTGGATCTCAGTGTATTGCTTTGGAGTAATTTCTGTGGAAAAGCTTTGGTTATCATTATACCTGTAATGGGGGCTTTGGTTGACACTACTATGAAGGAGATAGGAGCTGGATGTGGCTCGCGCCCCTCTCTCAGTGCTGAATGTGGCTCGCAACCCTCTGTCTAAGCTGAATGTGGCTCTCAAGGTCAGAAAGGTTGGGGACTACTGCCTTACACTAATGATGCCACTTATACATCTAGAGATGGATTCCTTGGTAGTCATTTTCGAAGGCATGGATGACGTACTTCTGGGTATGCCTTGGTTCCGCTGCCGTTCCCCTCATATCGACTGGGCCACGGGGAACATGCAGGGGTGGAGTAAGTTATGTGAGGGGCAATGATTGGGTTTTCAAGTTCAGATTGCATCCTCCTAGCTCACTTCTCTACCCAACACTACTGGCAATATGTAGACGTGTTCTCCAAGAGGGCCGCAGAGACTCTTCCTCGCCATCACCCATATGATTGCCCCATAGACCTCATTCCAGGGGCAGAACCTCCTCGTGGGCGTGTCTGCCTGTTGTAGCTCCTGGAGACTGAGGCTATGTCAGAGTACACCAGGGAGAATCTGGCAAGGGGCTTTGTTATGAATGAGTCACCGAGGAGGAAAAAACAAAAAGCAAGCTAAGCCCAGACAACCGGAGAGGTTAGTAACTAGCGGATTGCAGACCCCTGATCCTATCCACAACAACTAGCAGTAGCCGTGGAGCGTGCCTATGGTGGTCCTAGATGCCTCGTCAAGGCCGGAGAACAAAATAAGCCTAAAGAAAGAAAGGGAAAATCTAAACTGCCCCAGAGCAGACCCCAAAGCAATAGACAGCCCCCAACATGTATTGTTGGTGAAACAAGATGAAAACACAGACACAGGCAGAAAGATAGGCTGAGCAAACGTTGGGGCCCTCGCTAACTAGAAAGGACAGGAAAGCAAAGCTGCTGTCTGCAATCACGCAAAAAACCCTGCCAAAAAGAATGTCCAACACGTCTGATAGAAAAAGGCCCTGAAGTCGCTAGACTTCAAATCACTATATCAGCACTCAGGTATATTCTGAAGACAGAGCAAAAGAGATCAACTGATCAGAGACAAAAATGGGGATTCAGCCCTGTCCCAGCCAGGGCTGGCTGAACACAAAAACTAAGTAAACCAGACAAAAACTCATATGAACAATAGCAGAGAAAACTTAGCTTTAGGAAGGCAGGAACCAAACTGGAAACCAGGAGCCACAGTCAGGAAAAATCACCAGCAAGAAACTAGGGAGTCGGCTGCCTTAAATCCAATCAGAAACTCCTGATGTCCAATTGCAGTCCTCTTCCTCAGGTGGCCGGTCTCTGCCATTTAGATCAGCTTCATTACCTCCCTTCACCAACAGAGGGAGTCCAGATAGAGAACTCACTACTCCTCTGTCAGCACAGCCAGCTCCATAACCCTCACCAGAAGCCAGAGGCAAACTCGAAAATGAGCTCACAACAGTACCCCCCTTGAGGAGGGGTCACCGAACCCTCATCCACGCCGCCGGGCCGATCAAGATGGCCGATGGCCCAATGACAAGAACGAACCAATCTATCGGCATGAATATCAGATGCAGAGACCCAAGAATTGTCCTCCTGGCCATAACCCTTCCACTTGACCAAATACTGGAGTCTCCGTCTAGCCAGACGAGAATCCAGTATTTTCTCTACCTCATATTCCACATTACCTTCAACCAATACCGGGTCAGGAGGTGCAACCATAGGAACTACTGGCTCAACATATCTCTTCAACAGCGACATATGAAACACGTTATGGATCTTAAACGTAAGAGGAAGAGCCAATCGAAAAGAATCCGGATTAAGAATCTCCAAAATCTTGTAAGGTCCAATAAATCTTGGCTTGAACTTTGGAGAAGCCACCTTTATAGAGATATTCTTTGATGACAACCAAACCATATCACCCACTTTAATGCGGGGACCAATGGTTCTATGCCGGTTAGAAAACCACTGGTCCTTTTCCTGAGAGAGAGACAACTTATCCACTACTTGGTCCCAAATCTGCTGCATTCTCTCTACCACAGTGTCAACACCTGGGCAGGCTGAAGATTCCACTTGCGCTGAAGAAAATCAAGGATGAAACCCAAAGTTACAGAAAAAGGGCGACATCAAGTTGGCAGAACTAGCTCTATTAGGCTACTTTCACACATCAGTTTTTTGCCGTCAGGCAGGATCCGGCTATTTTTAGAAAAAACGGATCCGGCATAAATTTTGGAGAACTGTAGAAACGGATCCGTTTTTTTGCTGGATCCGTCTCTGTTCCTGGGGGCTGGCCAATTGGATCTGAGCATGCGCAGACTTAAAAAAAACGGATCCGGTGGCTGGATCCGTCTTTTTCTGGATCCGGCGCATTCCGGCGCCCATAGACTTTCATTGTAGCAAAAAGCTGGAAGCGCCGGATCCGGCGCTTCCGGCTTTTTCGCCGGAGACAAAAAACGTTACAGTAGCCGTTTTTTCCAGACGCCGGAATGAGACAAAAAACAGATGAAACGCAATGCCATCCGGCACGATCCGGCGCTAATGCAAGTCAATGGGGAAAAACTGGATCCGGCATTGCATTTTGCCGGATCCGGTTTTACAAAAAAAAGCCGGATCGCGCCTGAAGGCAAAAAACTGATGTGTGAAAGAGGCCTTATTTAAAGCGAATTCGGCCAAGGGCAAAAATGAAACCCAATCATCCTGATCAGCAGATATAAAACATCTCAAATAGAACTCCAAAGTCTGGTTTGTTCTCTCCGTCTGCCCATTGGTCTGAGGGTGAAATGCAGAGGAGAAGGACAACTGAATTCCCAGCTTGGAGCAAAAGGCTTTCCAGAATCTGGAAACAAACTGAACTCCTCTGTCTGATACAATGTTCTCAGGAATCCCATGCAACCGAACCACCTGTTGTAAAAACAAGGGTACCAACTCTGAGGAAGATGGCAAATTGGGAGTGGTACAAGATGGACCATCTTAGAGAATCTATCACAAATCACCCAGATAACAGTCATTCTCTGAGAGACAGGAAGATCAGAAATAAAATCCATTGAAATATGGGTCCATGGCCTCTTAGGCACCGGCAAGGGCATCAACAACCCACTAGAGCGAGAACAGGGTTTAGACCGGGAACAAGTCCCACAGGACTGCACAAAATTCCTGACATCACGAAATAAGGCGGGCCACCAGAAAGACTGACTCACCAAATCTCTGGTACCAAAAATACCTGGATGACCAGCCAATGCGGAGCAATGAACTTCAGACATTACTCTCTTCCTCCACTGGTCAGGAACATACAATTTTCCCATTGGACAACGCTCAGGTTTGTCCTAATGGAAATCTTCCAGAGCGCGTCTCAAATCGGGCGAGATGGCAGAAAGAACTACCCCCTCACCTAGGATGGTAGTAGGCTTGGTCACAATAGGAGAATCAGCAAAGAAACTCCTAGAAAGGGAGTCTGCCTTAACATTCTTAGTGCCTGGAAGAAAGGAGACCACAAAATCAAAACGCGTAAAAAACAAGGCTCACCTAGCCTGTCTAGGATTCAAGCGTTTGGCCGACTCAAGGTAAATCAACTTCTTGTGGTCAGTGAGGACCACAACTTGATGTCTAGCTCCCTCCAACCAATGTCTCCACTCCTCAAATGCCCATTTCATGGCTAACAATTCCCGATTCCCCACATCATAGTTGCGTTCAGATGGGGAGAACTTTTGGGAAAAGAAGGCACAGGGATTCATTGTAGACGTCACCGGATCTTTTTGGGACAAAACAGCTCCTGCACCACTCTCTGAAGCGTCTACCTCCACCAGAAAAGGAAGTGAGACATCAGGTTGCCGCAAAACCTTAGCAGAAGTCAACCTCTGCTTCAGCTCCTGAAAGGCCGAAACAGGTTCTGAAGACCAATTCAGCACATCAGCATCCTTCTTAGTTAAATCAGTCAGTGGTTTAGCAATAGCAGAAAAATTAGCTATAAATTTACGATAAAAATTAGCAAAACCCAAAAACTTCTGGAGAGCCTTCAAAGAAGTGGGTTGAACCCAATCATAAATGGCCTGTACCTTGGCCGGGTACATTTCAATAGTTGACGGAGACAAAATAAATCCCAAAAATGAAATCCTCTGTACACCAAAAAGGCACTTCAATCCCTTAACATACAAGGAATTCTCCCTCAAAATCCGGAACACAGTCCAAACATGTTCCACGTGAGAATCCCAATCCCTGGAAAAGATCAAAATATCATCCAGATAGATGATCAAAAACTTGTCCACAAAGTCCCGGAAAATATCATTCATGAAGGATTGGAAGACAGAAGGGGCATTAGTGAGCCCAAAAGGCATCACCAGGTACTCAAAATGTCCCTCCGGAGTATTAAACGCTGTCTTCCATTCATCCCCATGCTTGATGCGAATAAGATTATACGCCCCCCTGAGGTCAAGCTTGGTAAGCCAGCAAGCACCTTTAACTCTGGAGAATAAATCAGAAATCAGGGGTAATGGATACTGAAATGTAACCGTAATTTTGTTGAGGGAACGATAGTCAATACAAGGCCTTAATGAACCATCTTTCTTGGCCACGAAAAAAAAACCAGCACCTAAGGGCGAAGAGGATGGTCTAATATGACCCTTCTCCAACGACTCCTTAATATAAGATTGCATAGCCTCGTGTTCGGGTACAGATAAATTGAAAAGTCAACCCTTGGGAAATTTACACCCAGGTCTCAACTCAATTGCACAGTCATAACTCCTATGAGGAGGCAAAGACGCAGACTTGCTCTCACTAAATACATCATAAAAATCAGCCAAATAGTCAGGAACATCATGCAACTGGAGAGAGGTGGAGAAAACAGGAGTGTCACCAAGAGCACACCGACAACCCCAACTCACCACAGACATAGATTTCCAATCCAAAACCGGATTATGGATTTGCAACCAGGGAAAACCCAGAACAATGGTATCATGTAAATTATGCAACATCAAAAATCTGCAATTTTCTTGGTGGTCTGGGGCAACCCGCATTATCACCTGGGTCCAAAACTGAGGTTTATTCTTCGCCAAAGGCGTAGCATCAATACCCCTCAAAGGAATAGGCGTCTGCAGAGGTGTCATAGGAAAACCACAACGTTTAGCAAAGTCCGTTAGATTCAAGGCCGCTCCTGAATCCACAAAAGCCTTCGCGGAAAATGTGGATAAGGAGCAGATCAGAGTAATTGCCAAAAGAAACTTAGGTTGTACACCACCCACAGCAAATGTGTGTGCAAAACGTTTCTCTCATTTAGGGCAGACAGAAATATCATGAGAGGCATCTCCACAAAAGAAACACAGCTTATTACGCATTCTAAACTCCTGACTTTGCGCCCTAGACACAACTCCATCACATTGCATAGGTTCAGACATTTGTTCAAAATGTGGCAGCGCCTCCCGTGTAGTCTTGCGTTCACGTAAACGCCGATCAACTTGAATGGCTAATGACATAGAATCATCAAGACCAGAGGGAACAGGAAATCCCACCATAGTATCTTTTAAAGTCTCAGACAAACCCTTCCAAAAGAGAGCTGCCAATGCACTATCATTCCAGGTAGTAAGGACCGCCCGCTTTCGGAATTTCTGACAGTATAACTCTGCAGGATCCTGACCCTGGTTCAATGCCAATAGGGCTCTCTCAGCTTGATCAATAGCATTAGGTTCATCATATAACAACCCCAAGGATTGAAAAAATGCATCCACATTAGTCAAAACAGGATCTTCAGGTGTCAAAGAAAACACCCAATCCTGGGGATCGCCACGCAGCAAGTAGATGACAATTTTATCCTGCTGCGCAGAGCTCCCCGATGAGTTAGGCTTCAAGGCAAGAAATAATTTACAATTATTCTTAAAATTCAAAAATTTAGACCGATCCCCAGAAAACACATCAGGAGCAGGGATCCTTGGTTCAACAGCATGTGAATGAGTGAGATAGGCGGAAATTCCCCACACTTCTGCTCCACATGATCAGACAATTGCTTAATCTCCATCAAGGAGAAAAAAAAAAAAAGAATCCTCCTACAGCCCCAGAGAAAGAGGAGAAAACATACATATAAAAAAAAAAATTCTGACACTTTTTTTTTTTTTAACAATTCTCTTCTGCTTTTGAGTACCCTAGAATCTGCGGTATGCAGGGGTGGATTAAGGGTAGCCAGGGCCCGGGGCAGTTCAGACTCTGTGGGCCCCCCTCGTCACGTGACGGGGGTCACGAATCGTAGAGCCACACTCTACATAGAGAATAATGGGGCCTCCAGCACCGACCTCCACCCGCAGAGCCGCACTCCACATAGAGAATAATGGAGCCTCCAGCACCGACCTCCACCTGCAGAGCCCCACTCCACATAGAGAATAATGGAGCCTCCAGCACCGACCTCCACCCGCAGAGCCCCACTCCACATAGAGAATAATGGAGCCTCCAGCACCGACCTCCACCCGCAGAGCCCCACTCCACATAGAGAATAATGGAGCCTCCAGCACCGACCTCCACCCGCAGAGCCGCACTCCACATAGAGAATAATGGAGCCTCCAGCACCGACCTCCACCCGCAGAGCACCACTCCACATAGAGAATAATGGAGCCTCCAGATCCGACCTCCACCCGCAGAGCCCCACTCCACACAGAGAATAATGGAGCCTCCAGCACCGACCTCCACCCGCAGAGCCGCACTCCACATAGAGAATAATGGAGCCTCCAGCACCGACCTCCACCCGCAGTGCCCCACTCCACATAGAGAATAATGGAGCCTCCAGCACTGACCTCCACCCGCAGAGCCGCACTCCACATAGAGAATAATGGAGCCTCCAGATCCGACCTCCACCCGCAGAGCCCCACTCCACATAGAGAATAATGTAGCCTCCAGATCCGACCTCCACCCGCAGAGCACCACTCCACATAGAGAATAATGGAGCCTCCAGCACCGACCTCCACCCGCAGAGCCGCACTCCACATAGAGAATAATGGAGCCTCCAGCACCGACCTCCACCCGCAGAGCCCCACTCCACATAGAGAATAATGGGGCCTCCAGCACCGACCTCCACCCGCAGAGCCACACTCCACATAGAGAATAATGGAGCCTCCAGCACCGACCTCCACCCGCAGAGCCGCACTCCACATAGAGAATAATGGAGCCTCCAGCACCGACCTCCACCCGCAGAGCCGGCCTCCAGCACCGACCTCCACCTGCAGAGCCGCACTCCACATACATGGCTGCTCTCAGTGCTCTGTGCTGTGCGCACAGGACCTGTGATGAGGTCACAGGAGGGGAGGAGACAGGGGTCACATGATCGGGGGCCCTGACACCTTACCTCCTGTGATCTCATCACAAGCCTTTGCACGCTACCAGCAGCATCAGCGTTCACGCTACTTGTAGATGCTGCTGGTAGCAGAGCACATAATGCCGCCCCCACGGTCACTCACTTTTAGGTGGGGAGAAGATGGAGTGCCATTGCAGCAGCCAGCAGTAATGTGGTGGGGGCCCCCTTAGAAGCTCTTGTGGTGGGGGCCCCGGGGCTGAAGCCCCGCCTGCCCTGCCTATAATCCGGCCCTGCGCGGTGGCGGATTATAATGGGGCAATTTATTGGCCTGGGCTGTGGGCCCCTTAACCCCACTGGGCCCGGGGCAACTGCCCAAATTGACCTCATTATAATCCGCCACTGGCGGTATGGCTGGTGATTCTGTTATGAATGAGTCACCAAAGAGGAAAAACAAAAAGCAAGCTAAGCCCAGACAACTGGAGAGGTTGGTAACTAGCGGATTGCAGACCCCTGATCCTATCTACAACAACTAGCAGTAGCCGTGGAGCGTGCCTACAGTGGTCCTAGATGCCTCGTCATGGCCAGAGAACTAAATAAGCCTAAAGAAAGAAAGGGAAAATCTAAACTGCCCCAGAGCAGACCCCAAAGCAATAGACAGCCCCCAACATGTATTGTCGGTGAAACAAGATGAAAACACAGACACAGGCAGAAAGATAGGCTGAGCAAACGATGGGGCTCTCGCTAACTAGAAGGGACAGGAAAGCAAAGCTGCTGTCTGCAATCATCCAAATAACCCTGCCAAAAAGAATGTCCAACACGTCTGATAGAAAAAGGCCCTGAAGTCGCTAGACTTCAAATCACTATATCAGCACTCAGGTATATTCTGAAGACAGAGCAAAAGAGATCAACTGATCAGAGACAAAAATGGGGATTCAGCCTTGTCCCAGCCAGGGCTGGCTGAACACAAAAACTAAGTAAACCAGACAAAAACTCATATGAACAATAGCAGAGAAAACTTAGCTTTAGGAAGGCAGGAACCAAACTGGAAACCAGGAGCCACAGTCAGGAAAAATCACCAGCAAGAAACTAGGGAGTCGGCTGCCTTAAATCCAATCAGAAACTCCTGATGTCCAATCGCAGTCCTCTTCCTCAGGTGGCCGGTCTCTGCCATTTAGATCAGCTTCATTACCTCCCTTCACCAACAGAGGGAGTCCAGATAGAGAGCTCACTACTCCTCTGTCAGCACAGCCAGCTCCATAACCCTCACCAGAAGCCAGAGGCAAACCCAAAAATGAGCTCACAACAGGGCTTTATCAGTTAATCTGTGTCTCCTGCTGGTGTAGGTTTCTTCTTTATCCAAAAGAAGAATGGGGAATTACATCCGTGTATTGACTATAGGGGCTTGAGTGTCATCAATGTCAAAAATAAATATCCACTGTCGCTAATCTCTGAGCTCTTTGATAGACTGCAGGGAGCTAGGATATTCACTAAGTCAGATTTGTGTGTGGCTTATAATCTAATTCCCATATGTGAGGGGGACGAATGGAAAACCGCTTTTAATGCCTGGGACGGTCATTACGAGTACCTAGTAATACCATTTGGTCTCGGGAATGCCCCCGCAGTATTTCAGGATATTGTGAATGACATTTTTCATGAGATGTTATCCACATTGGTGGTGGTATATCTGGATGACATTCTAATCTTTTCTCCAAATATTGACTCCCACTAAAAAGATGTATGTAGGGTCTTTGAGCTCTTGCATGCAAACTTTCTTTATGCAAAACTTGAGAAAAGTGTTTTTGAGCAAGAGCCCCTACCATTCTAAGGGTATATCATTTCTGCCAAGAATCTAGTTATGGACCCTGCCAAGCTGGAGACGGTTTTTAACTGGCAAGAGCCTCTCTCTCTTAAGGAGGTGCAGCACTTTATGGGGTTTATTAACTACTACCGCCAGTTCATACCTCATTTCTCCACTTTGGCGGCCCCTTTGGTAGCCCCCACCAAGAAAGGAGCTAGCCTTAAGCGGTGGTCTCAGGAGGTCTACAGTGCCTTTACATCTCTAAAGTCTCACTTCGCTAGGGCGCCAGTGCTGCATCGACCTGATGTGGATAAGCCCTTCATCCTAGAGGTGGATGCCTCTTCCATTTGTGCACCATCTCTCCAAACAGCTTATCAAGTTAGTATATCTATCACCAGACTCATAATCAATTGCACCGGTTTTGTAAAACACCCTGTATCTGCACCAAAGTACTCAACTGCCTAGATCATAGCAAACCAGAGAAACGCTGGAGTTTTAAATAAAAATGCAAAATCTTTATTACGTATACAAATAGTTAAAATCATTTACATATTAAACAAAGTATTGCAATAGACACCAAAAAAATGAGAAATGGAACGCCAAGCAGGGCACCGCCGGGTGTTCGGAGTTCGTGGGTGTTGGGGATCGGCGCATACGCCGCATGGAAACAGCGCGTCTTGAGCAGGTCAGTTGATGGTCACATGACCAACCACTATGGATACATAAGGTCCTATGCTGCCACTCACCACACACTTCCCCTCTATAAAGCAAAACGGAGAGTAGCAAAACGCGTCGGAGTGTCACGGGACGTGGCTGCCAAGTTGTTGGGTGTGAGTATTTCCCTTTCCCTCCCCTTAATTTTCAGGATTTGTCCTATGATACTGCACTGCATGGGATGTGGGTCACTATGGAGTAGAAATGGTTATACAGGTCCCATTAAATGGTTATGGGCTATTTCCTGGACATTAGTGGAGTAACGCATGACTGTATGGAGGGTTACTATTCAGGGAAAACCTATTATGGTAATAACAGTTTTTGATTAATGAACAAATGCTTGGCATTACATTTCTCGGCTTTTTGGTGTCTATTGCAATACATCAGCTAGAAAAAACATAGAAAAAGATAGGCCATAAAGGGAGATCACCACAAGCCAGGAAATAGCGTTTGGAAGCAAAATGTATTTTAATGGACATGAATAAACACACATAGACATTTAAAAACATTTAAAAGTCACCCATGTGACATAACTGTAACAACCCTAGGCTCATGATACAGCCAGCAACCTATAGCAATACTCCAAAACAGTTAATACAGATAACAGCCTAATATAGATAGCATACCAAATGACAATTGACACTATAGTTTATGCCTGCTAGGGATACAAGTATCTATGTATTATATCATTTCTAAGTCATACAAATGCCATTAACATGACAACATAATCTAGGTATCATACACAGAAAAAATATAAGCGGTAGCCCAGTTGGAAAATTAAATCACTAAGGTGATAAAACTACCTATGGATAAAGTGCATATAGAAATATGGACAAAGTCATTGCAAATAACAACCCTATGATGGCCATTCAGGCATGCCGGTGTTAGAATAGCAGGCTGAGAAAAAAGCCATGTCCAAGGACATGAGAGAAATAGTGCTAAATATGAAGACCCATATGGAGTAAAGCCAGGTGCAATATATACCCAACGCGTGTCGCCACCCGCAGTGGCTTCGTCAGGGGTAATGAGCATAGCTTAGTCATGTCCTTAAATATGGTCAATGATTTGAGCAATAGTGCGCAGCTGCACCGCTTACCAGGCTAGTGTGGAGGTCATTAGCTGCGGAAGGATGCACATGTGCTATCGGTCATATAGCCGGAAGGAAATGGATACAAGTATAAGGCTGTCATGGTGATCGCAAAAACAGAGACAGAGCGCAAGCGCTTGAAAATCACAGCGCATGCTCTGGCCCTCCCAATACAGGAAGCACGTCATGGCTTGAGGTTGTCATAGTGACGATGCCGCAAGTAGGAAATGCGAGTACGCCAAAGAATAAAGGCGTGTGCGCTGACCATCTCCATCCATACTAATAGCGCATGACACAATGAGATGTTCACAGTATATACACAGAAGCCATGGGTGTCAAAATAATAGCAAATGCGGTGAATTGTTACATAGAAATATATATTTAGCATAAAGCTGTCATGTAAATCAAAAACCCAAAGTGCATGCGCTAAGAGATCACAGCGCACGCGCTGGCCCCCTTCAATACGGGAAGTAGGACGCCGCATAGGGTTATCACAGAAACAGAGCGCAAGCGCTAGAGAATCACAGCACACGCTCTGGCCCTCCCAATACAGGAAGTACGTCATGTCTTGAGGTTGTCATTGTGACAATGCCGCAAGTAAGAATGTGAGTGCGCCAAAGAATAAAGGTGTGTGCGCTGACCATCTCTATCCATACCAATAGCGCATAATACAATACGATGTTCACTGTATATACACAAAAGTCATGGGTGTCAAAATGATAGCAAATGCGGTAAATCATTACATGAAAATAGATATTTAGCATAAAGCAGTCATATAGATCAAAGACCCAAAGCGCATGCGCTAGGAGATCACAGCGCACGCGCTGGCCTCCTTCACTACGGGAAGTAGAACGTCGCATAAGGTTGTCTTAATCATACTGAAAGAATACATGCTCGCCGAAAAATGGAAACACAGGCGCTGATCATCCCTGCATGGATGGCACATCATACAACACAGTGATCATTGCATACACATAAAAGCCAAGAATAAAATCAGTATGGTAGCAAGTGCAGCGAGTCTTTACATAGTAGGACATGCTTCATACATGTGGATTATTAATATATAAATAGAAACTGTTGATGGCTCACTACCAAGGTGCCCCAAATAAAAACATATTAACAACACAATATGGCAGGCTTTTATCATGCATAGAATGGATCGCGTATTGAGTATACAACTCCAACCGTACCAACAAAAAAGAGATGTTATGCGTGTCGACGGTTGAACACAAAAATAACTTATGTGTTGGTGTAAATTAAAGGTGCCACAACATGGATCCCAGTAATAAAAGACGGATAAAGAACGGTCATGCGGCAGTAAGCGGTATAGTAGCCAGAGAACTTTGAAATATCTACTCATGATATGCAAGAAGTTTAGCGCAGGAAATCAGAGGCATATAATACCACCAACCCATAGTGGTAATCGGTTGGAAAAATGATGTTGTTGTGAGGTAGTCAGAAGTCAAATAGTGAAATATACTATTTCACACAGACAGATAAAAGTAAATGATCCCAAGAAGGACCACATTTCAAGGCCTGCCGACCAGAGACGACACCTGGACAGAAAGCCAAAAGCCGAATTGTTATAAACGCACAAGCTTATTAAGGGATACCAATCGTAACATGTAATCCTAATATCAGGCAAGGCTAACAAAATATAATGATAGCAAGCTAAATGGCAAGAAAACATATATTAGCCAGTAACAAATACCCAGGAGGAGAGCTAGATGAAAGGGATGCACTCATTGGCCAACCACAGGTGCCCAACAAAATATAAATATGGTGAGAAAGAGGAGCCAAAACACCCCGAAATACCGTAATAAAGAATCAAAAAAAGGAGGGGGGAGGGGGGTTCACCAAATATTCAACTGAAAATAAATAGACCAACTCATAGGTGGCAATAGCGGGAAAAAAAATCATTGCCCAACAGTGAATTGTTCTGTAGGCATAAAAGACATTGATCGTATAAATACAAAGGTATAAGTAACATTTATTAGTTTATTTGCCTCTTCAGACATACATTTGAAGTTATGAAGTAGACCTGCCAGTTATAATGGATATAGAATCCTTAGCCTATAATAGACAATTTGAACAATAATCACAGATGAGTACATAGCCAGAGTATTAGATGGTACAAGCCATACGGTAGTGATACAAAGTCTTCACAGGCTGAGATCAAACCCTTAAAGAAGCTGAACACATCAAATAGTTCATTAAAGTCAGGGTGCACCTGAATACAGGCCAACAATGATTACAAAAGAAAATTTGGTATGCTGTCTATATGACTCAAAAAAAGGCCTATACAGAACACAGAATAGTTACGACAAAAAGACGCCTAAAGAGACTAAGCCACAGGTCAGG
Source organism: Dendrobates tinctorius (assembly GCF_039654945.1). NCBI lineage: Eukaryota > Metazoa > Chordata > Amphibia > Anura > Dendrobatidae > Dendrobates > Dendrobates tinctorius. Next base: position 18,496,161 of record NW_027361725.1, on the reverse strand, counting down.
TTTGTTTATAAAACCCTGTAAAGAGTAAATCTTCATTTAGACCTGCGGGGGGCTAGAGAATTGAGATTGAAAATCCATTTGGATTCGCGTCTAAGGAGCTCCAAAGTGATATCTCCACCCCTAATATCCAGTTTTCTTATTGCAATACATTGTTTAATATGCAAATGATTTTAACTATTTGTATACGGTAATAAAGATTTTGCATTTTTATTTCAAACTCCTGCGTTTCTCTGGTTAGCTTATCAAGTTAACCTTCGTTCTGCTATCTCTGCATTCACCCTTACTTCGTTCCAATGGACCTATAGTTATGGTCCTCAATGTCCTGGGTGTGCAAATTCCCCACGTGCTTTCTTGCCTGCTGCACAAATACCCGGGGCCCATGTGCCGACCTGGACCTGGGACTTATTCGATCCACCTCCCAAGAAAAGCCTAGCAGTTGGCACTAGATAGACAGTTTCCTTCCTTCTGGAGGAGAGCTGATCTGCATACCTTTTTTCCCAATGAGAATTGCATGTGAGACTTACTACACCAGTTAGTATTTTCCAAAAGCTGTTTACATATCCAAAATGATAACATGGCTTCCAGTGACTGCATTTTGCAGTACTGTTGATCATAGGTCAGGTAGGCACATTAAACTCTGAAATGAAGGTGAAGAAACAAACTTTTGCCTACAGCTAAATGTAAGTGGTGTTGAAATATGGTGGTTACATAAGAATCATTCAATTTTGTTGTGGATAGCAAAAAAGACATTAACAATGTCCAGCACTTTAAGTAGATTAGCGATAAAGAACAAGACACCAGATCTCGGATAAGAAGAGGATATTAATCCTATGGGTGTGTTTCGCTCTCATACTGTGATCAATCTCTCTTTTATAGTGTTCCACTGGAAAGAGACTAGAACACTTTTAAAATCTGTGAAATGGACACCGTGTTCTAAGAAATAGTGCAAAATATCCACAGGAGAAACCTGTTAGTAAAAGCTGAATATTGCCTAATTATGTTCCAGTAAACTGGAACAATCACGAGTCGTAGTATTTTCATTTTTCAGTCCAATTTCAAGGATATGTAATAATAATGTGTTTTTATTTCCCCAGAAGCGAGGCATGTAGACAATACGTGCTTAGTGAGATGTTCATATTTCAACAACTCCCAATGGAGAGCTCAAACAGTGGAGGAAAATCAATTTGGCACAGATTCCATGTCATTGTTTAACTGGTAGACAGCGGTACGCATGTTTTAGCGGCTCCAACATAACACAAGCATAAAGTAAAATGATGCAGATCTATACAAGCTGCAGTGTGAAACAGATGGATGGCAGACATTACATGAGCAAAATATATGTGTAATGAACATATGTAATGCAAATGGCATACTATATTGTGCAGCCTTGGAGAGCTAATTAGCTTTTATGCCAAGTACATGGTACATGTGATGTGCTGGTGACTACCGGAAAAATTGTACGCAGTGATATTTATTGTATTGGTGCATAAATGCAAAATTCAATAGGAACATAGGTATAAAATACAGAATTAAACATAATAAAATAAAGCCCCATGTATGGTTGTGCATTAAACAATTATTACAACTTTTTACACACCTCAGCTATTTTTACACACCTCAGCTATTTCAGAACCTCTTTGCAAAAAGTCATACAAAGCCTTATGAAACAGCCTAACCCTAAGAGACGTAGAGCTGTAAAATATATACTGCAGCTGCTAAAGAACTTCCTTTCTCTTTTTCTTTTTTTTTGTTTTAGAAAAAAAGAAGCACTATTCAATTTTTTGAAGAGCAGGAACATAAGCTGAAAGCAGTAGCATAGCTACAGGGGAACAGAGGGGGCAGTCACTCGGGGCCCTGCGCTCTGAGGGGACCCACCCGGTGCTACGCTACTGTAACTGTATCAGCATGCACATCGATACAGTTGCATTCTGCGGCAGAGCAGGGAGAATCGATCTCCCTGCTCTGCCGCTCGGCCGCTATGGGCCCCTGAGCAGGCATAGGACCTGGTGCCAGCAGTGGGCCTCCCTGCCCATCACCGCAGGTGATGAGAGAGGGAGCCTAGCGCTCCCTCTGCCATCATCCCCCTGCCAGCGTTTGATGTCACCAAAGTGGACACTGATAGCGGGCGTGAGTACTCGATGCCTGCAGTCGGAGATGAGCTGGAGCAGGGAGAAGCGCAGGAACCAGGAGGAAGAGAGATGAGTATTTAGTTTATGGGGCTACAGAGGGTGGCTATGGGGGTGCATTACACTACAGAGGCTGCCTATGGGGGTCCATTAGGTGGATTCATAACTGGCTTAGTGATCGGACCCAAAAGAGGTTGTAAATGGCTGCACATCCAGTTGGAAGAATGTCTCAAGTGGGGTACCACAGGGCTCTTTCCTGGGCCCTGTATTGTTCAACATCTTTATCAGTGATTTAGATGAAGGAAATGAGGGTAAACTGGTTAAATTTGCTGATGACACAAAGCTAGGAGGGATAGCTAATACTAGAGAAGAGAGAGAGGATTTCAAAAAGATATAAATAAACTGGAGCAGTGGGCAGCAATTAACAGGGAAAAATGCAAAGTACTACATCTGGGCAATAAAAATGAAAAAAGCATATACAGAATGGGAGGAACAGGGCTAAGCAACAGCACATGTGAAAAAGGCTTTGGTATACTAATAGATCACAGACTGAACAAGAGCCAACAGTGTGATGCAGCAGCAAAAAAGGCAAGTACAATTCTAGGATGTATTAACAGAAGCATACAGTCTAGATCATGTGAAGTCATTATTGCTCTCTACTCCTCTTTGATCAGACCTCATCTGGAATACTTTGCCCAGTTTTGGGCACCACAATATAAAAAAAGACATAAAAAAACTGGAGCAAATTCAGAGAAGAGTGACCAGAATGGTGACCAGCTGCAAACCATGTCCTAGTAGGAGTGGTTGCAGGATTTGGGAATGTTTAGCTGGCAAAAGAGAAGACTGAGAGGAGACTTAATAGCTGTCTACAAATATCTCAAGGGCTGTCACATTGTAGAAGGATCATCTTTATTCCCTTTTGCACAAGGAAAGACTAGAAACAATGGGATGACACTGATTGGGTGGAGACACAGATTAGATATTAGAAAAAGCTTCTTGACAGTTAGGGTGATCAATGAGTGGAGCAGGCTGCCACAAGAGGTGGTGAGTTCTACTTCAACAGAAGTCTTCAAACAGAGGGTGGACAGGCATCTGTCTGAGATGATTTAGTGAATCCTGCTTGAGCAGGGGGTTGGACCAGATGGCCGAGAAGGTCCCTTCCAACTCTACCATTCTATGATTCCATGATTACACTACAGAGGCTGCCTATGGGGATGCATTACATTATAGAGGATACCTATGGGGGTGCATTACATTATAGAGGCTGCCTATGGGGGTGCATTACATTATAGAGGCTGCCTATGGGGGTGCATTACACTACAGAGGCTACCTATGGGGGTGCATTACATTAAAGAGGATGCCTATGAGGGTGCATTACACTATAGAGGCTGCATATGGGGGTGCATTACATCATAGAGGATTAGAGATGAGTGACTTTGCCTTTTTTCGGGTCGAGTCTGGTTTCAAGAAACCCCACTTTCTAAAAAGTCGGGTCGAACGAAATTGGCCGACTATAGGGAACAGTCGGGGTCCAAATGAAACACGAAACCCAATGCAAGTCAATGGAGAAGCAAAGTCGGCAGGGAGTGGAGGACAGGAAGCACACCTACAGTGCTAATTTCAATGCCAACGACTTCAATTCTTATTACTTAAGCTTGGCAACCTTAATTTACTTTATAATAATAGTTACGCATTAAAAACTGGGGGTTATTTGGCTAAAGTTGTGGGGTGGTAGGGCTGGTGCCAGGTTTTCGTGTGACCTGTATCAAAGAGTGTCAGTGCGCCCTTTTAACACTTACCACAATTCATAATGCTCCGATACGGCACAGAAATATAGGTATAGTACAATGAAATATACTTCACTGCTTACATGACATGACTGATATCTATTTTAAATTCTACAATATCTCAAAAAACGGACAGTATATTATTCCATACAGTTTTATGGCTACCACCTAGTGCGCCATACAGAATAATGATCCCCATATATTTATCCATACAGAATAATTTGTCCCATATAATGTTCCATACAGTATATGATGAGCTCCACATAATGCTACAGTATATGTTGGTCCCCATGGATGATGCTCCACTGTCTAATGGACCCAAATAATGCTCCATAGAGTCCATATATAATGGGTCCCATTTCTAATGCTCCAGTGTATAATGGGCCCCGTAAATGCTGCTCCAGTGTCTGATGTCCCCCATTTGGAATGCTCCAGTGTTGACGATGGACGATGCTCCAGCGTATTATGGGCCCAAATTATGCTCCATATGTAATGGGCCCCATTTCTAATCATCCAGTGTTTAATGGGCCCCATAAATGCTGCTCCAGTGTATGATGTCCCTCATTTGGAATGCTCCAGTGTTGACGATGGACGATGCTCCAGCGTGTTATGGGCCCAAATTATGCTCCATATATAATGGGCCCCATTTCTAATCATCCAGTGTTTAATGGGCCCCATAAATGCTGCTCCAGTGTCTGATGTCCCCCATTTGGAATGCTCCAGTATATGATGGGCCAAATGGATGATGCTCCAGTGTATGATGGGCCCCATATATCATTCTCCAGTGTATAGTGCTCCCCAAAAAATGCTCCCAACATTTAAAAAAATGCAATACCTCTCCTCGCTGGGCACTGCTCTACTCTGGACTCCTCAGCATTGCCATTTTAAAGCTCTCTGCACTTGTATTTGTCATGATCCAGGTTGGATTATGACAGATTTTGCACAAATAACCTTTTTTTTCCTTTAAGCTGTTTGCTTAAAGTTAGTTTTTCCCCCAGTGGCCATTAGGGTCATTACACTATGGTTGTTTTAGTTCTAGTTTTGCCCACGGTGGCCGTTAGGGTCATTGCACTCTGGTTACTTTAGTTTAGTTGCCCACGGTGGCTGCTAGTGTTATTACACGTGAATATGAAGCAGGTGTGATTCCCTGGCTCCTACCTATAAAGGAGTTGCAGGTGGTCTCACTCACTGTTGGTGATAGTGCTCATTTCCAACAAGTCTGGTGAAGGAAGGAACTACAGAGAGGAGTTCCTGGCAGCTCAGGGGAGCTCTGGTGTAATAGCTTCAGGTGGAAGCTGAATTCAGGTGTTGAGCTTCAGGGGTGAAGCTGAACTTTGGTGCTGTACTCTGTTGCTGGGAGCAATAGCAACAGAGCCAAGGAAAGGGGTTTTTTTTTCCCTGTTTGTGACTTTCCTTGTGTGTGTATTAGTGCAGTGGTGGGATTAGTTTCTGCACCGTCCAGTTCACTAGAAATGGATAGGTGCAGGGCGAGCTAGGGATTTGAGGTATCCAGCTCATCACCAGGTGCGGAACCTGCCTAGGGATCGTCAGGAGTGTAGGGACACTGACTCAGGGGAGTGCAGGAGGTCTCCACGTCCCCGTTCCCAATTGCAGGGCCCTCCATTGTAACGGTTTCCCCGGTGTTTCCCTTAACTCTGTTTAAATTCGCCCTGCTGGAGGATGTGTATCCAGGTTCACGGGTGTTATAGAAATTCGCCCTGCTGGAGGTGGTGTATCCAGTCACACGTGAAATCACAGCATTGTTTTGGTAGAGGGCATACAAACGTGATGTCATCGCACTCTGTAACCTGAATGTGACTGTCAGGAAAGGCGGAAGATGTCACGGCGGTGGAGCAGGGAGAGGTAAGTACGTATTGCAAGTGCTGTGGCCCTGAGCAAGCAAGGGTGCTGACTAGTGGGCGACGGCACTGGCACAGGGTCCCTCATAGTACGACAGTATGTCTGACGGCGAGTGGGCCCTCCCACCAGCAGAGACACTTTTGCGTACTATGAGGGGCCCTGTGCCACTGCCGTCGCCCACGAGTAGGACCCCCCACCTGCTCAGGGAACCGGCACTTTCATCTGCACCTTCCTCTGTGTCACCATGTAAGGTGGTATAGTATGCGGGAAGGGGCACCTGAGTTTCATCAGTGTCACATTCTGGCTCTGTAGAGTGCGAGGGGAATGTAGTGCTGTGGGTCAATGTACCAGCATAATCATCCAGCAGTGGCTGTGCATCAGTGCACTCCATCTCCGATTCATAATGGACTGGGGAATTCAGAATTTCACTTGATAACACAGGCATGGCCTGTGAAAAGAGCTCCATGGAGTAATCTGAAGTGTGGGCTGCCGCATCCTTCACTTTTAGTGGGAGTGAAGGAGACAAGGAAAGGAGTTGTTCCTGATCAGAAGCCTGCACTGACGACTCAGTGCTTGCATTTTTTTAAACTTCAGAAGAGGAGGCGATAGAGCTGGAGGCTTTTTCGGCAATGTAAGCCAAAACCTGTTCCAGATGCTCCGGCTTTAAAAGCAGTTTACCTACTCCCAGAAAAGAGAGCCTTAAAGGCCTTCTTGTGCCAGCTGATGACGCAGGCTCAACACCTCCTGCCTTAGCTGCTATTGTGCTTTTGGCAATACCAGCAGATGCACCACTACCACCATCCTTACCAACTGGCCCCCCCATACCCACGTACGCAGCCTCTTCCACCATACGTAATATTTTTCTGAAAATGGACTAAAAATACCAGCAGATATATGGTACTGTTTCAGAAGCGGACAGCTCTATACAGTCTAGGGATAATTGTAAATCTCCGTATATATTTCATGAGTCAGACACAGATGGTCACAGGCTCAGTATTGATTAGACAATACTATAAAAATTTGCAAAAGGGTACAGTATCACTAGATACAAGGTATATATAGTATAGTTTAAACATACTGAATCTCCGTATACATTTCAGGAGGCAAACACAGACGCTCTCAGGCCCAGTATGGATCCGACAACAATATAGAAAATTGAGAAAGGGTACTGTGGTGCCCCTGAGGGTACGGTCGCCACAGAGGTACTGTACCTCATCCAAAGGTGTGGTATCCCACTCTCGGGTAAGGAGGGATCACCACTCAGGACTCCTAACCCTGCACTCAACACACACATTAGTTAGTCAGTGCTTTCTGGGTGTACCCGGCGGGAGGATGGCCTCATCCCAGACTGACTAGGAAAGGGTGTTGTGGGTTAGTGTGGAAGGTAGGTACAGTAGGAGGAGCTTAGGTAGTGGAGTGATTGTGGGCATCCAATCAGAGAGAGCAAGCTGACAATTGATGGGTGGAGCTAGTCTGAGGTAAATGGATCTTTCTAAGGATTTGTCAGTTGGTGACAGGACAGGTTAAGAGCAGGATTGCTGTGAGAAGGCTGAGGGTCAGAGAAGAGAGAAAAATCTTGTCCAAGCTCCTAGACTGGAAGGAAGGGGTCCTTAGGGCACGGGAAGTGCAGTAAGCCACCTGTGAAGCCCGTTTCAGGAGAAGGAAGGACCAGGTCTCGTTGGGGAAGGTGGCTCCTGAAGGTAGTGGAGAAATACAGGGCTCAGCTAGTAAAACGGAGGCTAAGGTAACTTTAAGTGCCTCAGTCGCAGCCGCACTCAATACTCAAAAAGGCAGCAGTTGGAATAAATGACCCCAGAGCCTGACCCACGTCACCCGGTGTGATCCGTGGCTGCTGGCTTGGGACACTGTTTGCGAAGGCGCACAGCAGGAAGGAAGGGATAGATCAGCGCAGACACGGCCTAGAGAGGATACACAAGGAGGAGTTTTGAACAGGTGTTCCTGATCTACCTTAGAGTTTGCCGGAACCCCTCCCTCGGATGACACAGTACCAATCGGGTCATATTGTGCACAAAACTTTTGAGGAAAAACTCAGAAACTGCACCCAACTGTGTTCTTGGTAGCTTTTACAACTCGCCTGCTACACACACTACACTTACCATCACCGTCAATGGCTCACAAACACCATCTCAACTTCCCTGGGACACAGCTCTGCCCGAGGAGAGCTTCATGCTTCATCATCTTGGCTGCTTTAACATCGGCCCAGAGGATCTGCATTGCAGCGTCGGCTACCCTAGCCGAGTACCACGGGTGGCGTCACGATCCCCCTTTTCCAAATTAATTATCATACCATCTTGCCCCTCATCTGAACTGTCATCTTCTTTATTGGACACCCAGGGCCACGGACCGGGTCCCAATCACCACTGTGACATACTTCCCCCTTAAAAGAGCCTGAAAGGCCCGGTACTGAGTAACCCCTGGCCCCTACTTTTCTAAAAAGTAGAAAAAGGGTACAGTATCACCAGATCCAAGGTATACAGTATATAGTATAGGTTCAACATTCAAAATCTCCGTATTTATTTCAGGAGGCAGACACAGACACTATGAGGCCCAGTATGAATTACACAACAATATAAAAAGCAGTAAAAGGGAATGGATCCCAAGTGTACTGCTGTATACAGTGTTGGGGTCATTTGGCGATCTACATATATATTTCAAGAGTAAGGCCTCTTTCACACTTCAGTTTTTTGCATCAGTTATAATCCGCCAAAAAGGCGGACAAGCGGATCCGTTCTCAACTGATGTGAACGGATGGCACAGGATCCGTTTTCAGACGGATCCTGAAAATGAAGAAATTTAAAGGAATCGCTGGCCGGGAAGGAGAGAAAGAGAGAGAGAAAGAGAGAGAGCAACAGAGAGAGAAAGAGAGAGAGAAAGAGAGAGAGAAAGAGAGAGAGAAAGAGAGAGAGAGAAAGAGAGAGAGAGAGAGAGAGAAAGAGAGAAAGAGAGAAAGAGAGAAAGAGAGAGAAAGAGAAAGAGAAAGAGAGAGAGAAAGAGAGAATTAATTTTTTTTTGTTTTGTCCGGCACCCAGAAAGAAATTCGGGTTAAATCAGTGTTTGCAGGATCCGCCAGAGAAAAAAGGATGGTGACGGACAGCAACTTTTGGCAGATCCTCACTAAAAACGGATGCAACGGACATCAATCCGTCACAATCCGCCATTAATGCAAGTCAATGGGAAAAAAAACGGATCCTCAAAAAAAAATTGAGGATCCGTTTTTTTTCAAAACCTGGCGGATTGTGACTGATTGTAAAAAACGGAAGTGTGAAAGAGGCCTAACACACAGCCTCTCACAGGCTCAGTATGGATCACACCATAATATAAAAAGATCCGCAAGAAATAATCACACATGTGTGCCAATGTTCCAGATGTCAATGATGCACTTTGAGTGGTGGGTGAAGGATGAATTTCGGGCACAAAGGGTACTGGATCAACAGATGCAAGGTATATATAGTATACTTAAAATACAAAAAAAATCTGTATGTATTTCTGGAGGCAGACACATATGCTCACACATTCAGTATGGATTTGACAATAATGTAACAAGTTGAAAAAGGGTACAGTATGACCAGATACACAGTATATATAGTATAGTTTAAACATTCTAAATGTCCATAGACATTTCATGAGGCAGACACAGACGCTCTCAGTCCCAGTATGCATTAGCCAAGAATATAAAAAGTATAGAAAGGTAACTGTATCACCAGATACAAGGTGCATATAGCATTGTTTAAACATTATAAATCTCCTTATTTTTTCAGGAGGCAGACACAGACGCTCTCAGGGTCAGTATGGATTACACAATATAGAAAGCAGTAAAAGGGTAATGGATCAGAAGTGAACAGCTGCATACAGTGTTGGGATAATTTAAAAAAAGAAAATTTTTTCAGCTCATCCCAAAGAAGACAACTATAAGTCCGATCGGTGCACGGAATGTGGAAACAGGATCCCTCTGCAGCAAAGCGTAATATGGAAAAAAATTCCAGCATCCAGATCAGTAATTAGATTAAAAAAATTTTTATTCCTTTATTCCAAAATTTAAAAAAATCATAAGATTCTCCATCATGATAAGAGACGCATCAGGACGTGTAGTTGGACGCGTTTCGGACAAAAAACCAGTCCTTATTCTGAGACAACACATAATACATCTGAACACATGCTTATAAAGGGAAACAAAGGAAGTCAAGGAACAATCAAGACTAAACATAGCCAGCTGATTAATAGGAGGTAGTAAGTCACAATCACACTTACAAAACACTCAAAATCTCACTCCTAATATTCATACCCGTTGGAACTCTGCTTTGTAACAATAACATCCATTTTGCCTCTCGGCGTAATAATAAATCATTTAAATTTCCACCTACCCTTTTTGTCTGCACCTTCTTTATGGCATTAACCCTAAAGTTGCTGAGATCTCCTTTATGTATATGCAAAAAATGTCGAGAAGCAGCAGACAAACTGCGTGTGGTAGTGTGACCTACGTCATAAACGTGCTCGGAAATACGACGTCTCAAGGTACGTGAAGTATTTCCCACATACTGAATATTACAATCCACGCATGTTATGACATAGATCACACCAGTGGAACCACAGTTCAAAAAAGATTTTATTTTAAATTCCTTTCCATTAACAGAAGATACTATTTTTTCTGTGTTCCACATAAACCTACATAGCCCACAGTTTTTCTGAGCACACTTAAAAGATCCACAAGTGGGTAACCAATTAGTTATACTTGCTGAACTGTCTGAAAAAAATTTATTAGCATGTCTATTGACACTAGTATGATCACTTGGAGATACCTTATTAGCAATAGTTTTATTTCTCCTTGAAACAAATCTAATCCCATCCTTCAGTATATTCTTCAATGTATCATCAACATACAAAATAGGGAGGAAGTTTTTAATAATATGAACAATCCTGTAGTAGTCAGTACTAAAATTAGTTGAAAAAACAATAGGTGACCGACCCTCCACAGAATTTGGTGTTTTTCTGCTTTCCTTCTGCAAATAATCCTCTCTACTTTTTTCATCCGTTCTATGCTTAGCTTTCTGAATGTCTACCTTAGTATAACCCCTCTTTATAAAACGTTTACCAATGATCTCACATTGTTTATCGTATAAATTAGGCGTGGTACATGTTCTTTTTGCTCTTACAAACTCCCCTGTAGGTATATTGGCTATAACATGCCGTGGATAACAGCTAGATGCGTGTAACAATGAATTACCTGCCGTAGGTTTTCTAAAAATATCACAATCAATCTTTCTTTCTTCAAAATTTGCCGACAAAAGAATATCCAAAAACGAAATTGTCTTGGCATCAAATTGATATGTGAAACGTATATTGCATGGATTATTATAATTAATATAGAACATGAAATTCTCAATATTAAATACATCACCATCCCACACAATTATAACATCATCAATAAATCTCAAAAAAAAGAAAAATATCAGAAGAAAAAGGATTTTTTTCAGAAAAAATATACTCCTCCTCCCACCAGGCCATAAAAATATTAGCAAGAGACGGTGAAAACTTGGAACCCATGGAACAGCCTTGCACCTGTAAATAAAGATCATCCAAAAAAGAAAAAAAATTGTTTTTTAACAAAAAATAGGTCACTTCAATCAAATACATCAGTAAATCTTCTGAAAAATTACTGTATTTCTGTAAATAAGTAGTAAGAGCCAAAATAGCCAAATCGTGTGGGATGGAAGTGTACAAACTTTGTACATCACAAGTGAGCCAACAAAAGGAACTTCGCCATTCCACCTGAGAAAAAATACTAAGAACATGCTTGGAATCCTGCACATAGCTAGGTGAAATAGTGGCTAGAGGTTTTGATCTTGCATCCAACCATTCTGACACATTTTCATTAAGAGATCCTATGCCCGATATGATAGGACGAAACAAAGGTGGAAAAACCTCCTTATGAACTTTTGGAAGTGCATGTAACAAAGGAACTCTGGGATATAAAGGACAGAAAAATTCACATTGTTTTTGATTAATAATTCCCAAACTAAAACCCCTATGTAACAATTCCTGTAATTCCATTCTGATGTTATCTGTAGGGTTATAATTAATTCCCTTGTATACCTCACTATTAAAAAGCATAGCCCTCACCTCTCTTTCATACAGCCCAGTATCTAATATGGTCACAGATCCCCCCTTGTCAGAATTTCTTACCACGATATTGACATTAGCAGATAACAAATCAAGTGCCTGTTTCTCAGTACGAGAAATGTTAGAACGACCATTTTGATTAGCATTATAGATTTTCATAAGTTCATCCTCAACAAGAAATTGAAAATCATCCATAACTTGCAATTTTGACTGCTCAGGATAATATCTAGGATTAGGGACTCTAGAGGAAAAATTAACATCAGTTAAATACATTAACTTAGAACCAGATTCAGACAAGTCCCTCAAATTCTTTAGGGTAACTTGCTCCTGGAAAGAAGTAGGCATAAATTCCTCAGGAACTTTATCAACATATTCATCATTGATATTGGAAGTTTTTTCACGTTCCTTATCTTCTGCAAAAAACTGTCTCCTAAGAGTCAATCTTCTCATAAAGTGATTAACATCAAGCATAGTGTTGAATAAGTCCATTTTCGCTGTAGGCACAAAATTAAGACCCCTTTCAAGGATATTAATTTGATCATTCGATAAAATCGATGCAGAAAGGTTCAGGACTGTAAAATTATCAGTTGTATCTAAGCATGCTTGTTCCGCGCTGATCTCCTGAATTCTCTTATGATGGGAGTGTTTCCTCCCTGATCTCCTTTGACGTTTCTTTTTCTTGAACCGTTTTTTGAAAAACTACTGCTTTGTGAAATCCGCTGCCCCACATCCCGTGCACACATGGAACTGTTAGATGGTAAATTCTCAGTATCAGAAGTGTCAGTATTAACATCCGTATTATCCATATCCGTTGAGGAAAAGCTTACCCTATTATCTCTGCGTTTGAGAATGGAAGGGTGAATGTTATTGCGTTTTCTTCTATAATCATGCCAGTCATAAATATGATTATTCTGGTAATCAGTTTTATCTCTTCTGAATTTCTTTTCCTTTATCACTGTAATAGAGTCCTCCATTTTGCTCAGATTGTCATTAATTTTATCTCTAGCCATTATAAAAGAAGAAGAATCTTTATATTTCACCAAATCACTTTCAATCATTTTAATAGATTCCTCCAAAGTTAACATCTTGGCTTCCTCTCTCTTCACAAGTGTTGGGGTAATTGTAAATCTCAGTAGATATTTCCAGAGTCAGAAACAGACTCTCACTGGCTCAGTATGGATTAGACCACTATATAAAAAGCAGTAAATGGGTAAGGTATCACAAGTGTACAGTGTTGGGTTAATCTTAAATCTACAAATATATTTAAAGGCTTCCCCTGACTGGTGTCCAGTGGTTGGGACCTGGTCCTTGCTGATTATCTGCCTCCTGATGATCCGAATAGGAGAACCGCGTTGAGGTTTCATTCCATCAACCCCTAACCTTGAGTACCCATTTATTGCTATCAACATGATTTATGTAATTTTTCTCTCATATGGGCCATCATTGGTCTAATGGGTTAAATGTACTTTCTGGCTATTTAGCTTTTGCTATCCTTGTTTGATTTATTAGTCATATCAGGGACTTCAGGGATAGCCGTCGTGGAGCGGGGGCGCCATTCCGCTGACAAGGAGGGTGCCAACCTCCGCTGACAGGAAGGTTTCAGTCACAGGGAACAATATAGTCAGGTACTCATTTGTTTACACTTGTCAATTTATGTCTTGTGGTACAGCACCTTTTTGCACCTTTTCTATTGTTGCCTAACCTACCTATATCGGCGACACCTTTACACTCCTTTCCTGGTTAAATGGTGATTGCGTGCTACACCAGTCCAGGGCTATCTAGGAGTAATAGGGTCAGCCATCGTGGAGCGGGGGCGCCAATCTCGACTGTGTTTAGGTTGCCAACTAGAGTTGAGCGACTTTGCCTTTTTTGGGTCGAGTCGGGTTTCATGCAAAAGTCGTGTCAAACGAAATCGGCCGATTTTTGTGAAAAGTCGAAGGCCGACTGAAACACGAAACCCAATGCAAGTCAATGGGGAAGCAAAGTCGGCAGGGAGTGGAGGCCAGAGAAACACACCTACAGTGCCCTTTTGAATGCCAAAAACATCAAATCTTATTACTGAAGCTTTTCAACCTTAATTTACTTCATAATACTTTTTACGCACTGAAAAATGGGGGTTATTTGGCTAAATTTGTGGGGGGGGTAAGGCTGGCTCCAGGTTTTCAGGTGCCCTGGGCCAAAGAGCGCCCCTTTAACACATACCACAACTCATGATGCTCCGATACGGCAGAGAAATAGCGGTATAGTACAATGAAAAATACTTCACTTTTTACATCTCATGACTGATATCCATTTTAAATTCTCCAATAGCTCCAAAAACGGACAGTATCTTACTCCATACAGTATTATGGCCCATATATTTCACCATACAGAATCATTGGTCCCATATAATGTTTGAAACAGTATATGATGAGCTCCACATAATGCTACAGTATATGTTGGTCCCCATGGATGAAGCTGCACTGTCTTATGGGCCCAAATAATGCTCTATATATAATTGGCCCCATTTATAATGCTCTAGTGTATAATGGGCCCTGTAAATGCTACTCCATTGTCTGATGTCCACCTTTGGAATGCTCCAATGTATGGTGGGCCCCATATATCATTCTCCAGAGTATAGTGCTCCCAAAAATTGCTGTCCCAACATTGAAAACAATTAAATAAGTCTCCTCAAATAAGTTTCCTTGCTAGGGAATCCCTGTACTAGTCTGGGCGTACAGACGTGATGTCATTGCGCTCTCTGATCAGAATATCACTGTCAGGAAACGTCATGGAGGTGGAGCAGGGAGAGGTAAGTATTTCAACTTTGCAAGTGCTGTGATCCAGAGCAAGCAGGGGGGCCCACTCGTTGGCGATGGCTCTGGCACAGGGCCCCTCATAGTACGGCGGTGTGTCTGACGGCGAGTGGGCCGAACCTGCACTTTCAGCTGCACCTTCCTTTTTGTCACCGTGTAAGGTGGTACAGTATATGGGAAGTGTAACCTGAGTTTCATCTGGGTCACAATCAGGCTGTGTAGAGTGCGAGGGGAATGTAGTGGTCTGGGTCAATGTACCAGCAGAATCATCTAGCAGTGGCTGGGCCTCAGTGCATTTGTGGCGCCCCCAGGAGTACGGTTGCCACAGTGGCATTACCTTCCTCCTAGGGAGTGTGATGTCATGCTTGGGAGCAACGAAGGATCTCTCTAGCAGTTAAACCAACACACAACACATTTTCCACTCCAGGCCAGCAGGGAGACCTCTGAACCTGACTGCTGAGGAGCTGCTGTCTGTGGTCGGGAGGAGGTAAGTTAGGGCAGTCTGTGAAGGGAAGGGGAAGTGTGTGGACGTGAGAAGGGGAGCTGGAGGATGAGCAGAGTTAAGGCTCACTCCTTGCTTGAGCGCATGGTCCGTATTCCGGTCTCCGAGTTTGTAGGGACACTGACGTTCCTGCAGCCGAAACCGGAGGAAGTAGCAGCTGTAAATGCTCTGTACCCAACTAAGGCTCGGAGGCCCCAGCAGCGATGTATGGGAGCCAGAAGGAAAAGGCTACGGCTGCCTGCCATACAAGAAAGTTCCAAGAGAGAGTCAACAGGGGGAACTTCATGGAACTCAGCACTGCGAGTACCTCAGATAAGCGCTAGAACGGAGACCACACTACCTATCTGCAGAGAGAGAATTCGAAATTGGCTTCCAGGCTGACCAACTCCTTCTCCATCTGTACTCTGGGTCCTGGACGGCACTTACTAAGTACAGGTAAAGGAACTGCACGACTGTGTCTGTCCTCTTTCTCCTGTGCCTGGCGCACGGCTCTGCTACATCCTGCACTGCACACCATCTACCAACTCTTTCATGTGCACTGCAACAATGGCCATACCTATGCAGGGCTTCTACATCTTAGCTGCACCACAACTTCTGTCCCAGAGAAGCGCCACTGCAGCGCTGGTCAATCTACTCAGAAACCACAGGTGGCGTCACGTATCATTCACCTATAAACGTAATTCACCCCTTTGCATGGATGCCCAGGGCCACGGAACGGGTCACCACCACTGTGACACATCCCAGGGAGACACTGTCCCGGTACCGATTAACCCCACTGCCCTGCCTGGCCACCCACACTCCATGTCAGATTCATCTTGGACTGGGGAATTTACGATTTGACTTGATAACCCATGCATGGTATGATAGAAAGAGCTACATGGACTAATGTGAAGTGTGGCCTGCTGCATCATTCACTTTAGGTGGGGTGCAGGAGACAAGGAAAGGGGTTCTTCCTGACCAGGAGCCAGCACTTGACGACTCAGTCTTTGCATTTTTTGAAACTTCAGAAGAGGAGGGCATATTTGCTGGAGTCTGTTTCGGCAATGTAAGCCCAAACCAGTTCCTCATGCTCCGGCTTTAAAAACGGTTAACCTACTCACAGAAAAGGTAGCCTTCCAGGCGTTCCGTAGACAGACAATGACGCAGGCTCAACACCTCCTGCCTTAGCTGCTATTGTGCTTTTGCCACTACCAGCAGATGCACCACCATCATCAGCACCAGCTGGTCCCCCCGCGCCCACATCCGCGGCCTCTTCCACCAAACTTCCAAATTTAGAACAAAATAGACACAAAATAACATCACATATATGGTACTGTATCAGAAGCGTACAGCTCTATTCAGTCAAAGGATAATTGTCAATCTCCATATATATTCCATCAGTCACAAAGAGACACTCCCAGGCTCAGTATGGATTAGACAAGAATATGAAAAGTAGACAAAGTGTACAGTATCATCAGATAGCAGTTATGTATAGCATAGTTTAAACATTAACAATGTACGTCTATATATCAGGAGTAGTGTTGAGCCACCCCGCTAGTGTTTTGGTTCGTCGCACAGGAGGCAAGTTCGTCGAATGTTCGTCGAACCACACTGAAAACAATGGCAGGCAAACACAAACAAATACAAACACATAGAAAACAATTACAAAACACCTTAAACGGTGTTCCAAAGCCGACAAAATCCTCAGAAGACAAAAATAACATATGGAAAAGGGCAACTACATTTAGAAAAGAGGTGGAGGAGTAAAAGGAGGAGGTGGAGGAGACACAGATATAGGCTTGTCATGCCCTTATGAAGTCAAGAAAGGCTGGACTAAAAATGTAAAACACAAACAAAAAAAAAAATGAAATCGAACACGATCATATACTGTCCGACTTTCCACCAATAAATTATGCCCAATTGGTGATCGGGCGGCGTTATTCCCACGGACATCCAAACAGCGTCCATGAAGGCAAAGTGTTTGCTTTCCGGGGGCAGTATGATTGCAAAGCTGAACCTTAAAGGAATGTCCAAAAGGGCACCACCAGGAATGGAGCCTGCTGCTTCATTGGACTCCACCCGGGAAACCACTACCATGCCACCTCAAGAAAAGATGCACACATTGAAAGCTTTGACAATTCTGTGTGTGGTGTGGTATGTCCGTTTGTAGTTGTGCTAGCGATTTGTCAGGTTTATTCCGTTAACGAACGAGACTCCGGCATGCCCCCGCGGTACGCATCAAGCTTACTAGAGGGATACGCGAGGCTCTGGCATGCGAGATCGAGCAATATCAGGTCTATCATGGCCTTACATGTCCGGGGCTGCACGCGCGCTACACTGAAAGGACCAGCTTTTGTCGCTTACAGGTGCTGATAACCCGCTGAACACCGTTAGTGATGGGGATCTGTGATTCCAATTATTCCCCGCGAACGATGTTTTCCCAGTAAGTGTAGGTCAACAGCATTTCCTGAATTAGGCCTAACTGGCATTCCAGAAAAAAAGCAAAACATTACGTGTCCAAACCACAGGTGCTGTAGCTTGCTTAACAGCTCGGCAGCCATTCTCAGGCCCAGTATGGATTCGACAAGATTCTAGAAAGTTGATAAAGGGTACAGTTTCACCGGATTACACGTATATATGTAGCATAGTTTACACATTAAAAGCCTATGTGTATAGATCAGGAGGCAGGCTCAGACGGTCTCAGGCCCAGTATGGATTAGACGTGATTGGACAAAGGTGAGAAAGGGTACCGTATCACTGGATAACAGGTATTTGTAGCATAGTTTACACATTAAAAACCTATGTCTATAGATCAGGAGGCAGGCTCAGACGTTCTCAGGCCCAGTATGGATTTGACGTGATTGGACAAAGGTGAGAAAGGGTACCGTATAACTGGATAACAGGTATGTATAGCATAGTTTACACATTAAAAACCTATGTGTATAGATCAGGAGGCAGGCTCAGACGTTCTCAGGCCCAGTATGGATTTGACCAGATTGTACAAAGTTGAGAAAGGGTACATTATCACTGGATAGCAGGTATATATAGCATAGCTTAAACATTTAAAATCTCCGTGTTCTCAGTATGGATTAGACAACAATCTAAAAAGTCGAAAAAAGGAAATGTATTTGAAGCGCAGACCAGTATACACTTTTGGTGGTATTTTTTAATCTTCATTTATATATCTGTCTCAGTAAGACAGTCCAGCCTCTCCGCAATAGGAAATGAGATGCATACAATTACTGACATAAAGTCTAGTGATTGCAGAAATCTAGGAATTACTATTCACGAGAAAAACTTCCGTCACAATTCTCAGAGGCGATGCTGACCCTCAATTAATTAGTATGTGGAGACAGCAAAAACCTTTCTTTGTGAAGAAAGTGTTGCTGTATCGCAGTACCGTTGATCCCATCGCCATTACTCATATCCATCCAATTTTGATCACAGGGAGAGATGTAAACATGGTGCTCACTGCCTATCATGATCTGTCACGTAACTTTGGAGTGCAAAACACAGAAGCCACAGGCCATAGGTGATTCAATTGGATTGGCATGTGAGGGCACATTTAAAAATGTGCGCTGGAATGTCACACGTCTGTGGGTAGGAAAACTGTGAAAGCTGATGACAAACCACCACTGCATCTCATTGCGAGTCGACGTCCATAAGAAATGGAAGCCGTTGATCATCTGAAGCTAGATCCCGGCCAGCGGGACAGGGCATAGCTACGTCTTAACCATCATCTTCTATCAGTTCACCAAATTTGTAGTGGCAGTCCCAGTGAAGGATTTGACAGCCCAGACTACACAGCGGAGGAGCAGGGAGAGGTAAACATTGCAAATGCTGGGGCCCTGCCCAAGCAAGGGGGGCACACTCGTGGGCGTCGGTACTGGCACTGGACCCCTCATAGTACGGTGGTGTGTCTGACGGCGGGTGTGCACCACCACCATCAGAGACACTTGATTGCACTATGAGGGACCCTGTGCCAGTGCCCGCGCCCAAGAGTTGGCCCACCCACCTGTCCAGGGCAACGGCACTCGCATGGTTGCGTGCGCTAGGTGGTGACCCCGGCCATGGGGGGAGGAGGCAGCCCAGTTAGGTAGGTTTACAAAATGGCATACGTTGATGTGGGACATTCACCTGCTGCTAAAGGCGAAATTGGTCAAGTCCCAGGAAGAGGAGTACCAAAGAAAGCCATTTTTCTGGCAACCTATGTGACGTCAGGGTAAGGTGTGACAAAATCCTTGGAAACCCATGCATGGTTCATTTTAATGAAGGTTAGATCATCCACATTTTGGGTCGACAGACGGGTCCTTTTTTCTGTCAGGATTGATTCAGCAGCACTGAAGACTCTTTCCGATAGCAGCTGGGCAAGCGATCTCCTGTAAGGCATATTGTGCCAATTCAGGCCAGGCGTCCAGTTTAGCGGCCCAATAGTCAAATGGGAATGACCTGTGAGGGGGAACATCGATATGGGATGAGAAGTAGTTTGTAACCATAGTTGACAAGTGCTGTCTCCTGTCACTTTCAATCGATGCAGTATTACCAGTCGTGTGAGCGGGACTTGAAAAATCAGTCCACAACATGGTCATGAAACCCCTGTCTCCAACGCCACTTCTGATGTGTGGACCACCAACACCTCTTCCAAGTTGGCCCCGGCCCCTACGGCTCGTGTGAGAACCATCACCGCTGCTGTGTGCTGGGAATGCCTCAGCCAACCGGTTTACCAGAGTTGCTTGTTTGCTAGCCAATATTAGGTCAAGGTTCTCCTGTGGCATGATGTTTTGAAATTTGCCTTTATAGCGTGGATCCAGGATGCTGGCCAACCAGTAGTCGTCATCGTTCATCATTTTGGCAATGCGGGGGTCCCTTTTTAGGATCTGCAAGGCATAATCTGACATGTGGGCCAATGTTCCTGGTGTCAATGATGCACTGCGAGTGCTGGGTGGAGGAGCACTTTCTGGCAAATCCACATCCCTCCAGTCACGCACAAAGCCTGTACCAGACCTTGCCATGCTAACATTTTCTCTTGCCTCACGAGAAGCATCCTCCTCCCCTAAATAATCATCCCCATCATCATCCTCCTCCTCCTCTTCCTCTTCTTCTCCCACCTCGTCCAGGAGAGGTCCCAGGGCAGACAATGGCTGACTGTCATCAAGGCTTCCCACCTCCTCTTCCTCCTCATCAACCTCGGCTGCAGACGCCTGCTCCTTAATGTGCGTCAAAGTTTGCATGGGCAGACGCATAAGTGGGATGCTCATGCTTAGGATGGCGTCGTCTGCGCTTACCAGCCGTGTGCATTCCTCAAAACACTGAAGGACTTTACAGAGGTCTTTCAGCTTCGACCACTGCACACCTGTCAACTCCATGTCTGCCCAAAGTGCCTGCCCCTGTATCCTCCCACAAATGCATTACGGCCTGCCTCTGTTCGCACAGCCGCTCAAACATGTGCAGGGTGGAGTTCCACCTTGCTGCAATGTCAATATTTAGGCAGTGCTTGGGAAGGTGGAGCAATCGCTGCAGCTTCTGCATACGACTGGAGTGTACCGGCGACTGGCGGATGTGCGAGCACAGTCTTCGGACCTTCTGGAGCATGCCTGTTAACTCTGGATAATTTTTGAGGAAGCACTGCACCACCAGGTTCAAGGTGTGAGCCAAGCAAGGTATGTGTCTGAGTTTTGAAAGGGCTGTGGCTGCCACAAAATTCTGGCCGTTATCACTAACTACCTTGCCTGCCTCAAGATGTAGACTGCCTAGCCATGACTCAATTTATTGCTGAAAGTAGTCGGCCAGTACCACCGCGGTGTGTCTGTCGCCCAAGCTCATCATCGTCAACACAGCCTGCTGACGCTTTCCACTAGCTGATCGATAGGGGGACACCTCGTGTGCAACACAGGCAGCTGCGGATGGAGTGCTCGTGCGACTGCGCTCTGTGGACGAGCTTTCGCTTCTGGAGGAGGAGGAGGAGGGTCAAACGCCTACAGTCAACTGTTTCCTATACTGTGGGCTAGGCAGCACTGTCCCACCACCGCTGTCCCCTGTGGACCATGCATCCACCACATTAACCCAGTGCGCAGTGATGGACACGTAACGGCCCTGGCCATGCCTACTGGACCATGCATCAGTTGTGAGGTGCACCTTTCCACTCACTGATTGCTTGAGTGCATGGACAATGTGGTCTTTCACATGAAGGTAGAGGGCTGGGACGGCTTTGTGAGAATAGAAGTGGCGACTGGGTAGGTCATAGCGTGGTGCTGCGTAGGCCATGAGTTCGCGGAAAGCTGCGCTTTCAACCAAGCGATAGGGCATCATCTCTAACGAGATTAGTTTGGCAATGTGGGCGTTCAAACCCAGTGAACGCGGATGAGAGGATGAGTACTTTCTTGTCCTACTCATAGTCTCTGGTAGGGTGAGCTGGACTTGAGAGCTGCATATGGTGGAACTAGCGGTGGACATGGCGGACGGAGAGAGGGTTGATGATGGTGATGGAGTTGGTGTTCTTTCTGATGGCCTAGATTCAGTCTTTCGTTGCAATAACAGTGTGATTCCCTGACTGATTTGCCCTTGCGACGACAACTCAACATTTTCTGCTTGGGGTGTGCTAACCGGTGGGCTTACAGTGGGGGAAACAATGTAGTGTTGCTGACTACCTTCTTTGGGAACAGTTGCACATGTGGTACGTGAGTTTTGGTAGTCCGTCCACGCTTGCAAGTGCATGGTGGATAAATGTCTTAGCATGCAACTGGTATTCAATTTTCTCAGATTTTTCCCTCGGCTAAAGGTCTTTGCGCACTTCTTACAGATAACCTTTGCCTGATCATTAGGATTTTGTTCAAAAAAGTGCCACACTGCACTCTTCCTACTAGAGAAGACATTTTGAGGCCTTGCACGCTGTGCTATTTTGACCATCTGGCCAAGCTGTCCTGCAACTCTTTTGGTTATTGTAACCTGTTTTTGGACTGCAATAGGCCTGCCAGATAACAGCTGTTTCGATGTCGATGCCCACTGTGGATGCTCCTCCTCCTCTTCTGAGCAATTGGCAGTGGCACCCTCTTCCCCCAATGGATGCCAATCTGGGTCAACAACTGGGTCATCCATCACCTCCTCTCCAATGTCATGTGCACCTTCCTCTGTGTCACCGTGTTTTAGGGTCAGATTCTGGCTCAGTACACTGCGAGGACAATGTAGTGCTCTGAGTGAATGTACCAGCAAAATCATCTATCAGTGGCTGTGCATCAGTGCACTCCATGTCAGATTCATCTTGGCCTGGGTAATTCACGATTTGACTTGATAACCCAGGCATGATATGTGAAAACAGCTCCATGGAGTAATCTGTAGTGTGGCATGCCGCATCCTTCGATTTTGGTTGGGGTGAAGGACACAAAGAAAGTTGTGGTTCATGACCATGAGCCTCCAATGATGACTCAGTGCTTTTATTTTTTAAAATTTCAGAAGAGGAGGCAATAGAGCTGGAGGCTGAGTCAGCAATGTAAGCCAAAACCTGTTCTTGAAGCTCCGGCTTTAAAAGCAATTTACCTACTCCCAGAAAAGGGAGCCTTCGAGGCCTTGTGGAGGCAGATGATGACGCAGGCTCAACACCTCCTGCATTAGGTGCTATTTTGTTTTTGCCACTCCCAGCAGATCCACCACCAACACCATCATTACCAGCTGCCAACCCCCGCCCACTTCCACGGACTCTTCCACCACACTTCCTCATTTTTGGGGAAAATGTCCCCAAAAAACCAACAACTCTATGGTCCTGTAAAACAAGGTACAAGGTGTATATAGTAGTGGGGAGAATTGGAATCTCTCTAGACTCCAGGACACAGTTAGATACTGTCAGGGCCTGTTTATATTACACCGCAATGTGACAGTCAGATTCTGCATGGTCTTAGAAAGGTGTATAGAGGACTGTTGAGAATTGGAATCTCTGTAGACTTCAGGACACAGTTGGATACTGTCAGGCCCTGTTTATATTACACTGCAATGTGACAGTCAGATTCTGGATGGTCTAGAAAGGTGTATAGAGGACTGTAGAGAATTGGAATCTCTCCAGACTTCAGGACACAGTTGGATACTGTCAGGCCCTGTTTATGTTACACCGCAATGTGACAGGCAGGTTCTGGATGGTCTTAGAAAGGTGTATAGAGGACAGGTAAGAATTGGAATCTCTCTAGACTTCAGGACACAGTTGGATACTGTCAGGCCCTGTTTATATTACACCGCAATGTGACAGGCAGATTCTGGATGGTCTTAGAAAGGTGCATAGAGGACTGTTGAGAATTGGAATCTCTCTAGACTTCAGGACACAGTTGGATACTGTCAGGCCCTGTTTATATTACACCGCAATGTGACAGTCAGATTCTGGATGGTCTTAGAAAGGTGTATAGAGGACTGTTGAGAATTGGAATCTCTCTAGACTTCAGGACACAGTTGGATACTGTCAGGCCCTGTTTATATTACACCGCAAAGTGACAGTCAGATTCTGGATGGTCTTAGAAAGGTGTATAGAGGACTGTTGAGAATTGGAATCTCTCTAGACTTCAGGACACAGTTGGATACTGTCAGGCCCTGTTTATATTACACCGCAATGTGACAGTCAGATTCTGGATGGTCTTAGAAAGGTGTATAGGGGACAGGTGAGAATTGGAATGTCTCTAGACTTCAGGACACAGTTGGATACTGTCAGGCCCTGTTTATATTACACCGCAATGTGACAGTCAGATTCTGGATGGTCTTAGAAAGGTGTATAGAGGACTGTTGAGAATTGGAATCTCTCTAGACTTCAGGACACAGTTGGATACTGTCAGGCCCTGTTTATATTACACCGCAATATGACAGTCAGATTCTGGATGGTATTAGAAAGGTGTAGAGAGGACTGTTGAGAATTGGAATCTCTCTAGACTTCAGGACACAGTTGGATACTGTCAGGCCCTGTTTATATTACACCGCATTATGACAGTCAGATTCTGGATGGTCTTAGAAAGGTGTATAGAGGACTGTTGAGAATTGGAATGTCTCTAGATTTCAGGACACAGTTGGATACTGTCAGGCCCTGTTTATATTACACCGCAATGTGACAGTCAGATTCTGGATGGTCTTAGAAAGGTGTATAGAGGACTGGTGAGTATTGGAATCTCTCTAGACTTCAGGACACAGTTGGATACTGTCAGGCCCTGTTTATATTACACCGCAATGTGACAGGCAGATTCTGCATGGTGTAATAAAGGTGTATAGCGGACTGGTGAGAATTGGAATCTCTCTAGACTTCAGGACACAGTTGGATTCTGTCAGGCCCTGTGTATATTTCACCGCAATGTGACAGGCATAAATTGCCAAGTGTATGACAAACTACAAGGTGTATATAGAATTGGGCAGAATTGGAATCTCCCTAGAGTGTAGGTCTGTAAGAATGGACAAGCTCCTCGGCTTTTCCTTACAGAGACACACACGTATATAGCTTCAATTTGACCGTGATAACAGCCGTTACACGGTACTGAGAGAGGAGCGTACACGTACACCACTGTACGGTGTATGTAAAATTGTCAAGCTCCGTGTTTTTGTATACAGACTGATGCACGCTGTCTCTCTCTAGTTTTGAATGTAATCAAACAGCAAATATACTAAACTGTTTGAAAAACGGACAAAACTATAAGGTGTAGGTCTGTAAGAATGGACAAACTCCTCGACTTCTCCTTACAGAGTCACACACGTATATAGCTTCAATTTGGCCGTGATAACAGCCGTTACACGGTACTGAGAGAGGAGCGTACACATACACCGCTGTACGGTGTATGTAAAATTGTCAAGCTCCGTGTTTTTGTATACGGACTGACGCACGCTGTCTCTCTAGTTTTGAATGTAATCAAACAGCAAATATACTAAACTGTTTGAAAAATGGACAAAACTATAAGGTGTACGTCTGTAAGAACGGACAAACTCCTCAACTTTTCCTTACAGAGTCACACACGTATATAGCTTCAATTTGGGCGTGATAACAGCCGTTACATAGTACTGAGAGAGGAGCGTACACGTACACTGCGGTACGGTGTATGTAAAATTGTCAAGCTCTGTGTTTTTGTATACGGACTGACACTAAAAATGAACGCTCACTACCTCACCAGGACAAAACAATACAATTTGGATTGCTTTTAAAAAAGCAGTTTGAACACCAGTGTGCACACAGCAATGCAGCTAGCCTTAAAAGGCAGGCTAATCACCACCAGCGCTGCTGCACAAAAGCAAAAATCTTCACCTTTCACTGCACAGTAACTACAGTGAAAAGCGCTTTCAGCAGAAGCAGTTTTTTTTTTCTTTTTGCCTCCCTAACGCTCTCCCTACAGAATCAGCAGCAGCTCTCCTTATTCTGAGATCAGCATGAGTAACATGGCAGTCGGCGTGCACGCCCTTTTATACCCCCTGTGACGCCCCACAAAGCAATCCAATCACTTGCATGCCCTTCTCCAAGATGGTGGTGACCGCTGCCTATGTCATCACGTTGCCCACAGTGTCCGTTCTTCCAGATTGGCTGAAAAAGGGCGCTAAAGCATCTTTTGAAATGCGACTTTGGCGCTAAAGTCGCCGACCTCGTGGCCGACCTCACGCTAAGGTCGTGTTTCGTTTCATGAAACCCGACTTTGGCGAAAGTCGGCGACTTTTGAATTTGTTTGACCCGTTTCGCTCAACTCTAATTTCGACCATTTCTCCTTTTCAGAAAAAAAACCCCAAAATTTGTTGCTTGGAAATTCAGAGACATGTTGTCCGAAAATTGTAGACTAAAAGAACAATTTACATTTTTCTCAAAAATATATATAAGAGAAAAATTAGACAAACTAAACATGTGAAGTGTTCTCTTTATGCCAGAGCTGTATATTCAGTGAGGAGGCATTATACTGTGGATAAGAGATCATCATATTTTGTATAGAGGACAGGGCCACCATCAGGGCATTACTGCCCTGACTGGCGTATGGGGCATGGACTGCTCACTGGGCCCTAGCGGCAGGCTAAACCATGCCCTAGCGGCAGTAAAACTCTATTGACGTGCGGGCCCGGGTCTGTACTTCAATAGTTAAAAGCCGTCAGCCAATCGGAAGCTGGCAGCTGATGCCAGTGCACACGTTGCCGACGTACAACATCACTGTCATCCACCGGTGAGTGCGCACTTGAAATGCATAGAGTGAGCTGCTCTGCAGGAGCACGGCCGGGTAATGAGAAATGTTGTTTTTTTATTGAAAGTGGCAAGCCACAAGCAGAATGTGAGACACAGGAGGGGGCAGAATGGACACGTGTAGAATGGACATGGGGGAAGAATGTGAGACACAGGAGGGGCAGAATGGACACGGGGGCAGAGTGTGAGACACAGAAGGGGCAGAATGGACACGGGGGCAGAATGTGAGACACAGGAGGGGCAGAATGAACACGGGGCAGAATGTGAGACACAGGAGGGGCAGAATGGACATGGGGCAGAATGTAAGACACAAGAGGGGGCAGAATGGACACGGGGCAGAATGGACACGGGATAGAATGTGAGACACAGGAGGGGCAGAATGTGAGACAAAGGAAGGGCAGAATGTACATGGGGCAGGATGTGAGACACAGGAGGAGCAGAATGTGAGACACAGGAGGGGCAGAATGCGAGACACAGGGGCAGAATGCGAGACACGGGGTCAGGATTTGAGACATGGGGCAGGATGCGAGACACAGGGGGCAGGATGCAAGACACGGGGCAGGATGTGAGACACAGGGCAGGATGCGAGACACAGGGGGCAGGATGCGAGACATGGGGCAGTATGGGAGACACAGGGGGCAGGAATCATAGAATCATAGAATCGTAGAGTTGGAAGGGACCTCCTGGGCCATCTGGTCCAACCCCCTGCTCAAAGCAGGATTCGCTAAATCATCCCAGTCAGATGTCTGTCCAGCCTCTGTTTGAAGACTTCCATTGAAGGAGAACTCACCACTTCTCGTGGCAGCTTGTTCCACTCATTGATCACTCTAACTGTCAAAAAGTTTTTTCTAATATCTAATCTGTGTCTCCTCCCATTCAGTTTCATCCCATTGCTTCTAGTCTTTCCTTGTGCAAATGAGAATAAAGTTGATCCTTCTACAATGTGACAGCCCTTTAGATATTTGTAGACAGCTATTAAGTCTCCTCTCAGTCTTCTCTTTTGCAAACTAAACAATCCCAAATCCTGCAACCTTTCCTCATAAGACAGGGTTTGCAGACCGGTCACCATTCTGGTTGCTCTTTTCTGAACTTGCTCCAGTTTGTTGATGTCTTTTTTAAAATGTGGTGCCCAAAACTGGACACAATATTCCAGATGAGGTCTGACCAAAGAGGAGTAGAGGGAAATAATGACTTCACGTGATCTAGACTGTATGCTTCTGTTAATACATCCTAGAATTGCATTTGCCTTTTTTGCTGCTGCATCACACTGTTGACTCATATTCAGTCTGTGATCTATTAGTATACCCAAATTTTTTTCACATGTGCTGTTGCTTAGGCCTATTCCTCCCATTCTGTATATGCTTTTTTCATTTTTATTACCCAGATATAGCACTTTGCATTTTTCCCTGTTAAAAACCATTCTGTTAGTTGCTGCCCACTTCTCCAGTTTATTTATATCTTTTTGAATCCTCTCTCTCTCTTCTCTAGTATTAGCTATCCCTCCTAGCTTTGTGTCATCAGCAAATTTAATCAGTTTCCCCTCAATTCCTTCATTTAAATCATTGATAAAGATGTTGAACAATACAGGGCCCAGGACAGAGCCCTGTGGTACCCCACTTGAGACATTCTTCCAACTGGATGGGCAGCCATTTACGACCACTCTTTGGGTCCGATCACTAAGCCAGTTATGAATCCACCTAACAGTTTCCTTGTCCATTCCATACTTAGTCATTTTTTCAATAAGGATTGTCTGAGATACTTTGTCAAATGCTTTGCTGAAGTCAAGATATACTATATCTACAGCATTTCCTTGATCCACCCAATCAGTGATTCCGTCATAGAAGGAAATTAAGTTAGTCTGACGTGACGTATTAGTTACAAACCCATGCTGACTCTGTTTAATCACTTCATTCTTATCCAGGTACTGACATACATGTTGTTTAATAATTTGTTCAAAGATCTTTCCTGGTATAGAAGTCAGACTCACCGGCCTATAGTTGCCTGGGTCCACCTTCTTCCCCTTTTTGAAGATAGGAACAACATTTGCTCTTCTCCAGTCTTCTGGGACTTCTCCTGTTCTCCAAGAATTTTCAAAGATTATGGAGAGGGGTTCAAAAATTTCTTCTGCTATTTCCTTCAGTACTCTGGGGTGTAATTCATCTGGACCTGGAGACTTGAATTCATTTAGGTTAGCTAAGTGTTTCCTCAATATCTTTCTGTTTATAGATATCCTGGATTCTTCTATTCCCTTAATAGGACAGTGAAGATCAGTTGATGTTACATTTCCTTTCTGAGAGAAAACAGATGCAAAATAGGAATTTAAAAGTTCGGCCTTCTCAACATCCTGTCTTACCATTTCATCATTTTCATCCTGTAAGAATCCTATAGCATCTTTGACTTTTCTTTTACTTTTGACATATCCCCAAAATCCTTTATTATTGCTTTTGACATCTCTTGCAAGCCTCAATTCAATGTCAGCTTTAGCTAATCTGATTTGCAGGTTCTGCAGACAGCATTATATTCTTCTTTAGATATGCCTCCCTCTTTCCATTTTATAAACATTTTTTTCTTCTGTTTTAGCATGTGCTTAAGTTCTGTGTTCATCCATCCTGGCTTCCTATTCTTCCCTCTTTTCGGAATTGTTAACAACGGTGCTTTGAGAATTTCATTTTTCAAGATTTCCCATCCTTCCTGGACATTTTTGTCTTTAAGGATATCCAGCCATTGGATCCCTCCAATTTTCTTTCTGAATCCCTTAAAATCTGCCTTTCTGAAATCTAACCTTGATGTCTGAGTCTTCACAGGTCTTCCTCCTCTAGTTATCCAAAATTCTAAAATAGCATGGTCGCTACCTCCTAGGGTCCCAGCCACTTTTACCTCCTCAACCATTTCCTCCCCGTCTATAAGGATTAGATCCAAGGTAGCAGTTCCCTTTGTTTTCTCCCCTACCTTTTGGAAGATAAAGTTGTCAGCAAGAGAGGATAAGAATTTCCTTGACCTGTTAGTTTTGCCTGAGAGAGATTCCCAACAAATGTCTGGATAGTTGAAATCTCCCATGACAACTATGTCATATTTTTTGGAGAACTTGGCCATTTGATGCATAAAGAGTTCATCCATATCTTCAGCTTGCACAGGCGGCCTGTAGTAAATGCCTACAATGGTGTCCTTTCCATTGTTCTGTCCTTGTATTCTTACCCAAACAGTTTCCACAGAACTCCCAGTCTCTGAAGCTTCAATCTCTGTGCAGATATACGCGTTTCTAACATACAGTGCGACATCTCCTCCTCGTTTATCAAGTCTGTTTCTTGCAAATAAGTTGTATCCTTCTAGTCTTGTATTCCAATCATGTGTATCGTCCCACCAAGTTTCAGTGATTCCAATGACATCATATTTCTTTTTCTGTGTTAGTAGTTCCAATTCTCCTTGTTTGTTGCCCATGCTTTGTGCATTTGTATAGAAACATTTTAGTTTGTGATTGGTTTCTCTTTCTCCAATATTTTTATTAATACACAATCCTTTACTGGATACTTTATTAAGCTTTACGTGTTCAACTGTATATAACCCATGATAGTGTATATATGTATGCCTGTCTTTCCCCTATCTTTTTAGGGTTTTTTTTTTTTTTAACTTCTTTCCCCATCCCTTCTTTCCCTTGTTCCATTGCCCTTTCCTCCTTATCACCTTACTTTCCTACCTCTTTTCCCTACCCTTTACCCATACCTTTTAAAATTTAAAATACCAATAAAGATCATTTGAAAACAATATTTTTATTAATTAGATTCTTTTGTCTTTGTTCTTCCTTTCCTCTTCTAATAGCAGAGTTCTCAATAGCATTTGTCAGGTGTATGGCTTTTTCTGGTCTTTTGCTTCTCTTCCCATGTTGTTCTAGTTTAAAGCTCTCCTTACAAGTGTAGCAAGGCGACTTCCAAATACATGTTTTCCGGTCTTCGTAAGGTGCACCCCATCTCTAGCAAGTGGTCCATCATAAAGGTAATTCACTCTGTGATCCATAAATCCAAATCGTTGCTGACGGCACCATCGACATAGCCAGTTGTTCACCTGCAGAATCTTATTCCACCTCCTTGTTCCATGGCCATCCACTGGGAGGATGGAAGAGAAGACCACCTGCGCTCCCAGTTCTTTCACTTTCTTGCTTAAGTCTTCAAAGTCGTTGCAGATGGTTTCCAGGTCGTTTCTTGCGGTGTCATTTGTCACCACATGTAGTAGCAGGAATGGGTAGTCATCTGTAGGTCTGAAGAGTCCTGATATCCTGTCAGACACATCTTTAATTTTTGCACCTGGAAGACAGCACATTTCTCTTGAAGTTATATCCGGTCTGCAGATAGCGGCCTCTGTTCCTCTCAACAGGGAATCCCCCATGACCACCACTCTCCGTTTCTTCTTCACAACATTTTTCTTTCTCCATCCAGGAGGACTCTGAGGGCGTACAAGGTTGCTGTTTGTGGGCAAAGTCTTATCCTGATGTATTTCTTCACCTTTTTCGTGCGTGAGAGCCTGATACTGGTTCCTGAGAAGTATGGGTGCTGACTGCCTCCTGATCCTCCTGCTTCTCTGGGTCACATGTCTCCATTCCTCTGTTTCTTCAGGTGCACTTGGAATTTCTTCTCTTTCTGTAACATGAAGAGATAATTCTGCTCTGTCTAAGAACTCTTCACCTTCCTTAATGATCTTCAACGTAGCTAACCTCTCTTCGAGATTTTGCAAATTTTCCTCCAACAGGGACACAAGTTTGCATTTGTGGCATGTGAAGTTTGGCTTTTCCACTGGTAAGTCTGTGAACATGTAGCAAGAAATGCAGCTCACCAAATGGCTCCAGGCCTCTTCCATATTGAGATTTCTTAAAAACGATGAAAGATGAGTCAAAATTCCGATTTCCTCCTTTCAGCTGCAACGGCCAAAACCCAGTGTTCGTTGAGCTCACGGAGACTCTTCACTTATCCCAGAAGGCACTGGGAATATGCAAATGATCTCCTCAAGGCTCTTCCCCTGGTTTTGGATGCGAGACATGGGGCAGGATGGGAGACACAAGGGGCAGGATGGGAGACACAGGGGGCAGGATCATGGGGCAGGATGGATGCAATGGAGACAGATGGGGCAGCAGGATCATGAGACAGATGGGGCAGGATTATGGGATAGATGGGGCAGGATCGGGAGATTAAATGGGGGCAGAATAGATACTCATGAGGGCAGTATGGGAGAACATATGGCTGGAGCCATAAATGAGATGCACAGGGCCAGGATGGGGATATTATTACCGTAGGGGCTAATTAAGGGATATTATTACTGCAATGATGTATTTATTTTATTTTTTTTGAAGACACTGTTTTAAATGGGGGGAGGTGCTGTTACTGTGCAGAGTGATACTATGTTGCCTTTTTTTCTTCATCTGGTGTAGTGTAGAAGTTGGGAAAAAATTAAATAATATGTTCTGCAAGTGGAGCTCTAGATAACTGTTATGTTATTTCCTGCAGAGACAAGCCCTGGCTGGAAGACGTGATGGCGGTCTGTGCTGGAAGAAAGATGAAAAGCAAAGCTGAAGAACTTCACCTAGAGATGTCACTGGTGAGTCAGTGTATTACGTGTACACTCACACTATACACTATATACAGGGTTCCTGTGTACAATGTCACCAGTAATCACTGCATTACCTGTACACTGACACACTATACAGAGCTCCTGTGTTACTGGTGATCACTGTATTTCCTGTACACAGACACTGCATACTAAGTACAGATCTCCTGTGTATAATGGCACTTATGGTGATAGTATTATTTTTTTTATTAATGATCAGTATTTTAGTATTCAGTCACCATGTGGTGGTAATATATGGTCTATACATGGTGCGGTGGTATTTGTCCCTTGTATGTGCTATTATTCTGTCACTGTGGAGGTAATATGTGGTCTGGTAATGGTGTGGCTGTATTTGTTCCTTGTATGTGGTATTATAGGTCACCATGTGTTGGTAATATGTGGTCTGGACATAGTGTGATGGGATTTGTCCCTTTTATGTGATAGTATTCTGTCACTGTGATGATAATATGTGGTCTGGCCATGGTGTGGCTGCATTTGTTCCTTTTTGTGGTATTATAGGTCACCATGAGGTGGTAATATGTGGTCTGGACATGGTGTGGTGGTATTTGTTCCTTGTATGTGGTATTATTGGTCACCATGTGGTGGTAATATGATGCCTGGTCATGGTGAGGTAGTATTTTTCCCTTTGAATGTGATATTATTGGTCATTTTAAAAACTGAAAAATAAATAAAAATATACCTAAATTGTACTGCATATTTTAACAAATGTTTAATAGGTTAGAGTAGAGTATGGCCCGGCCAAAAGAGTCTACCTTGTCATGGTGGCATATTTGAAAAATATTTTGGCCAAAACAAGAGATGCTGGCTATGTATGTGATCTGGAGAAGGGAACTGTAAATGTGTGATTGGTGAGAAGTGGAGTTTTTCCAAGAGTGAGCGGTGGGACTGTGGAGAGTTCGAGGGGTTGGGGGCAGGTTGGAGTCTCAAGGGAGCCCCGAAAATATTGCCAGTATGGGGTCCTGAAATTCCTAGTGGCGGCCCTGATAGAGGAGATGTACAGGGGGGAGACTTGGGACATTAAATGTAAAGTGGGCACTTATTGTTATAGGGA
This sequence comes from Dendrobates tinctorius, assembly GCF_039654945.1. Lineage (NCBI taxonomy): Eukaryota > Metazoa > Chordata > Amphibia > Anura > Dendrobatidae > Dendrobates > Dendrobates tinctorius. Next base: position 18,463,146 of record NW_027361725.1, on the reverse strand, counting down.
AATTCAGGTTACTGTGACTGTCAAAGGGGCACACAGGGCAATATTACTTTTTAGGGGACAAAATGTGGCCCCTGTTGTTTAGGGCACTTGGACCTGGCATTTCTATTTTCTAGAAGGTTGCCTTTGAATTTAGAGATCACACAGAACCACACAATACGTAAAGTAATAGGGACACATATGGCGGCAGCGGCTCAATATTGGGGTATCAGTAGTGTTGAGCGATACTTTCCGATATTGGGAAATATCAGATCAGATTGGATCGGACCAATACCCAAAAAGTATCGGGTATCGCCAATTCCGATACCGGAGACCCATGCAAGTTAATGGGACAGAAATATCGGAATAAAAAAAACCCTTTCTTTACTTGCACATCCAGTTCGGGAGGGGGGAAGAGTGTGGGCGGAAACTGTGCATGTCTGTGTGTACGGGCGGGGTCTGTACGGGCCTCTCGGGGGTCTGTGTGGGCCTGTCGGGGGTCTGTGCGGGCCTGCCGGGGGTCTGTGTGGGCCTGCCGGGGGTCTGTGCGGGCTGCCGGGGGTCTGTGCGGGCCTGCCGGGCGTCTGTGCGGGCTGTCGGGGGTCTGTGCGGGCCTGCTGGGGGTCTGTGCGGGCCTGCCGGGGGTCTGTGCAGGCTGCCGGGGGTCTGTGCAGGCCTGCCGGGGGTCTGTGCGGGCTGCCGGGGGCCTGTGCGGGCCTGCTGGGGGTCTGTGGGGGCCTGCCGGGGGTCTGTACGCGCTGCCGGGGGTCTGTGCGGGCCTGCCGGGGGTCTGTGCAGGTCTGCCGGGGGTCTGTGCGGGCTGCTGGGGGTCTGTGCGGACCTGCCGTGGGTCTGTGTGGGCTGACGGGGGTCTATGAGGGCTGCCGGGGGTCTGTGCGGGCCTGCCGGGGGTTGTGTGTGTGTGTAAAGGCATCGTCCGATGGGACTACAAGTCCCATTGATCTATGCCTGCTACAATGACAGTGATTGACACATTAGCCAATGATGGGACAGTAGTAGTCCCATCATCCGGGTAATGTGTTGAATGTAAAATAAACAAAAAAAACATACATACTACATACTACATACATACTTCATATATACTACATTCATACAACATACATACATACATACTACATATATACTACATTCATACAACATACATACATACTACATACTACATACATACTTCATATATACTACATTCATACAACATACATACATGCTACATACATACTACATTCATACAGCATACATACATACTACATACTACATACATACTACATATATACTACATTCATACAACATACATACATACATAGTACATACTACATACATACAACATACATAAAACATGCTACAGACATACAACATACATACTACATATGTACTACATACAATACATTCATGCATTCATACAATACATACATATAGACATACAGTACATATAACATAGAGTACATACTCACCATCACTTGTCACCTTGATCCCCGAAGCCAGTGTCATCTGTAAAAAATATTAAAATAACAAACAACCGATATACTCCCTGATCCGCAGAAATCCCACGATGATCTCCCGTGGAGAACAGCAGCATCAGCTGTTGCCACCGCTCTCTAGGGGCTCTCTAGGGGCCCCAGGAATACAATGACAGGAGGTAGGGATCCTTCCACACTGTATTCCTCCGCCACTGTAAAAAAATAGTCCCTAGTCTCACTTTTGGCATTGCTGTGTGAGAAAGTTCCCATGCAGTGAACTATAGTAACCTCTCAGTGATGCACTGCAGGAGATCGTCATGGGACACTCGTGGATTTCTGCGGATCAGAGAGTATATCGGTTGTTTGCTATTTTAATATTTTTTACAGTGAGATGACACATATATGTAGTATGTATGTAGTATGTATGTATGTTGTATGAATGTAGTATATATGTAGTATGTATGTAGTATGTATGTATGTATGTTGTATGAATGTAGTATATATGTAGTATGTAGTATGTATGTACAGTATGTATGTTGTATGAATGTAGTATATATGTAGTATGTATGTATTATGTAGTATGTATGTATGTTGTATGAATGTAGTATATATGAAGTATGTATGTAGTATGTATGTAGTATGTAGTATGTATGTTGTATGAATGTTGTATATATGTAGTATGTATGTAGTATGTATGTGTTGTTTTTATTTTTTTTTTTACATTCAACACATTAGCCGGATGATGGGACTACTACTGTCCCATCATTGACTAATGTGTCAATCACTGTCATTGTAGCAGGCGTAGCCCGATGGGACTTGTAGTCCCATCGGATGATGCCTGCACACACACAAAACCCACAGCAGGCCCGCACAGACCCATGGCAGCCCGCACAGACCCCCGGCAGGCCCGTACAGACCCCCCGGCAGGCCCGCACAGACCCCCGGCAGTCCGCACAGACCCCCGGCAGCCCGCACAGACCCCCGGCAGGCCCGTACAGACCCCCAGCAGCCCGCACAGACCCCCGGCAGGCCTGCACAGACCCCCGGCAGCCCGCACAGACCCCCGGCAGGCCCATACAGACCCCCAGCAGCCCGCACAGACCCCCAGCAGGCCCGCACAGACCCCCGGCGGGCCCGCACAGACCGCGCATCATGATGCGCACAGACCGCGCATCATGATGACATCATTTCAGCAGCCAATCACAGCCACAACACTGGCTCATTGCATTATGGGAACTTCCGATTCCGGTATTCGATATTGTAAAAATATCGGTACTCGGTATTGGAATTCCGATACAGCGAATATCGGCCGATACCTGATATTTGCAGTATCGGAATGCTCAACACTAGGTATCAGTAAGATGAGGAGTTTGTGCAGGTTGGGAATAGTCCCGTTTCAGACAGTGCTGAAAATGTGGGATGTGAAATGTGTCTTTGATGTATTCTCTGTAGCCGAGTCCTGGCTGGAGGAGTCATCATGTCGGTCTGGGTCAGATGGAAAAGGTGTGAAAAGTGAACGATTCCATCAGAAAGAATGCCAGTAGTAACTCATTATCTGTAACTCTGCTGTAATCTCTTATATGTTCTGCAGGACTGGTATTTCCTATTGATCATATGGTGGGAATATCAATATTGGTCTTTATATAGAGATTATTTTCAGTAACAGCTTGGTCATTTGCTGAGGTTCTCCTCCACTATAAGGGTGCACCACCCAGTTATAATCAAGGTTACCTGGTTAGGGGCCCACTCAGAAGTTTTGCCCCCCGAACCAAAACCATAGCTATACCTCTGGCTGGAAGGGAAGTTCACTGATGCCAATCTCACCTGGATGTGCGTCCAGGGACGCACATTCAGCTAAAACGTATTGCGGCGCAGTGACCTGCAGCTAATCAGAGGCCGACAGCAGTTGACAAATTGCAAATGAAGGTGTTGTTATGTGCTGGTCATACTGGCATGCAGAGGTCAGCTGCTGGCTTCTGTGCCAGCTATAGAGGAGGACACTGCATTTCGTGGGAGCAGGGGAAGGTAAGAATAATAATTTGTTTCTTTTAAAATGTGCTGAAGAAGAACAGAAGGGGCCAGGATGGGTGACATTACACCAAAACAGGGGACATTATTACAGGATAAGAGCCAAGATGGAGTACATTATACCGGGATGGGAGCTCGAAAAAGAGGACATTATTACAGGATGAGGGCCAAGATGGAGTACATTATACCGGGATGGGGGCTCAAAATAGAGGACATTATTACAGGATAAGGGCCAGGATGGAGGACATTATTACAGGATATTCCCTAGTCCATGCCCTCATCATCTCTCGCTTTGACTACTGCAACCTCCTGCTCAGTGGCCTCCCCTCGAACATTCTTGCACCCCTCCAATCTATTCTAAACTCTGCTGCCCAACTAATCCACCTGTCCCCCCACTATTCCCCAGCTTCTCCCCTCTGTCAATCCCTTCACTGGCTCCCCATTGCCCAGAGACGCCAGTACAAAACCCTAACCATGACATACAAAGCCATCCACAACCTGTCTCCTCCATACATCTGTGACCTCGTCTCCCAGTACTTTCCTGCACGCAACCTCCGATCCTCACAAGATCTCCTTCTCTACTCCCCTCTTATCTCCTCTTCCCACAATCGCATACAAGATTTCTCTCGCGCATCACCCCTATTCTGGAACTCTCTACCACAACATATCAGACTCTCACCTACCATCAAAACCTTCAAAAAGAGCCTGAAAACCCACCTCTTCTGACAAGCCTATAACCTGCAGTAACCACCGATCGACCAAACCGCTGCATGACCAGCTCTACCCTAGCCTACTGTATTCTCACCCATCCCTTGTAGATTGTGAGCCTTCGCGGGCAGGGTCCTCTCTCCTCCTGTACCAGTTATGACTTGTATTGTTTAACATTATTGTACTTGTTTTTATTATGTATACCCCTCCTTACATGTAAAGCGCCATGGAATAAATGGCGCTATAACAATAAATAATAATAATGCGCCAGGATGGAGGAAATGATTACAGGATAGGGGCCAAGATGGAGGACATTATTACAGAATAGGAGCCAGGAAGGGAGGCATTAAAAAAGGAAGGGGCCAGGAAGGGGGACTTTAAAGAAGGAAGGCCCCAGGATGAAAGACATTATTGCAGGATATGAACCAGGAAAGGGGACATTATTACATTAGAGGAGCCAGAAAGGGGACAGGATGAATGATATTATTGCAGGATAGAGACCAGGAAGGGAGACATTATAAATGAAAGTGACCAGTATGGAGGACAATCTTACAGGATAGGGACCAAAAGGAGGGACATTATTACAGTATAGGTTCCAGGAAAGGATACATTATAAAAGAAATGGGCCTGGATGGAGGACATTATTACAGGATAAGAACCTGGATGGGGGACATTATTATGGTATAGGTTCCAGGAAAGGGGACATTAAAAAAGAAATGAGCCAAGATGGAGGACATTATTACAGGACAGGGGCCAGTATGTGGGATATTATAAAAGGGGCCCGGATAGAGGACATTGCAGCATTATTGTCTCCCTGACCAACATGTTGGTGTGGGCTCAGATTCAAATTTTGCTCTGAGGCCCATAGGACAATAGCTATACCACTGATGAAGGCATAGTACGTAGGTAATGCCACTCAGCATTCTTAAACTGTTGCTCATTTTCTGTCCTTATACCTTGCTATAGAACAATATGGCATATTTTATTATAATCTAATTACCTTGCTGTGTTTTTTTTAAATAAACATAACTGACAGCAAAAATCTAAAAATTAAAGGCATTGTTCAGGATTTGAAAATAATTTCTGGGTAAACGACTTCCTATGAAAGTTCAATGAGTTACCACTTGATATTTATAATAGTTCCATATTATAATGTTGCATAGTGGATTTTTATCCCATCTTTAAGTGTGTAAGATACCACTGCCAATTTATTATAAATCCCAATTTTCCATTCCACTAATTACTGTTGACTGATATTTGACCATTACCACTCCTGCTGCAAAGTAAAACTCAGTTAATGCTAAGTTGGATTTTCACTGGCCAATTATTGTGATCGAGCATTCCTAAGGGCACTCGTTGAAAATTGGGCAGTATCAAAATCTTGGTTGAAATGATTTTTAATCAGGCTTAAAAATTAGCATTCATTGCGGTACAACATCCCGTTGTGTTGCCAAGAACAATGGCAGATATGTACAGAGCGTGATCTACTGCTGATTCTTCTATGTACATCGGAAGCATGACCCTCCTGTCCTGACTAGACAATTGCCGATCAGGTGTTTGTTTAGCACTGAAAGTCAGATTGAAATAAACCCTACCTTAGTGTATTGGTTTCCATTCATTGCTGCACAATAGACATATAAAATCTAATCTTTTTTAATGAAAACTAGTGAAGCATGATGGTCCACACTTACTTTAATGCACTCATATGTTTTACTCCAAAAAATGGACTATACAGTAGACAATACAAAAATAAAGAAAATTGTGATGTAAACAATCTTAGTGAATGCTTTGAATTTCTGCAAATTTAAGATGGAACATAAGTTGGTAAAACGCATCCCACCGCGACAAGGTATACCCAATATGAGGTCGACTGATGCAAGGTGAGATATTAATACTAGATTAATGTCAGTCCCGATTGGGTTTTGTCTGTTAAATCAGGGTTCCCCAACTCCAGTCCTCAAGGCCCACCAACAGATCATGTTTTCAGTATTTCCTTAGTATTGCTCAGGTGATAATTGCTTCACCTCTGCAATACAAGAGAAATCCTGAAAACATGATCTGTTGGTGGGCCTTGAGGACTCGAGTTGGGTAACCCTGTTTTATATGGCCACTGTGTGACTGTGTTCCTACACATTTCACGTATACCAACTGATGTTCCGGATTATGTCTTTGGTTTTGCTGTAGATTCTTGTACTTTGTACAAACTGAGGTGTGTCTTCCCCTTTGTTGAGGTAGGCATTAAATATATAGATTACCATGGCCCGATGTCTGAACCATTGGGCCGGGTCCTGCTCTTCCCCCATCTATACTGAGTTGAGGTTTTAATACTAGATGTAGGGCCACCCTGTTTGGGTACAAGTTGGCAATGTGGGATGGCTGTTATGCTTTTTTTTTTAATCAAAATACTGTTAACTAAATACCCTATGATATTTATATGTACTAGTCTATTATTGGAGAAAGAGAAGAAAAACCAGCTCACCCTTCAATGTAGTATGATCTGCACAGGAGTTTGTGATCCACACCGCTGTTGGGCACTGGTTAACTCAGGAAGAAAAAGGATTGATCCAGCTTCTAGTCCTCAATTCCAAGATACATTTAAAATAAAAAATTATTTATTTTCAAATTTAAAAAATAGTCAGGTCAAAAAAATCTCAATTTCTTTCTTAGGTGGAGATGCAGAAAGTACATTAAAGTTATTGGGGGAGATGTTGATGGGATACCAGACATGTTTCGAACACAAGTGCGTTCTTAAACTTGGTTTAAGAAATGCGTATGACTATTTTTTAACTTTGAAGATAACTATTTTAAACATATCTTGAAATCGTGGACTAGAAGCTGGATCAATCCTTTTTCTTTACTAATTTATTATTATTTACTTATTACTAAAGTTGAGCACATTTTTCAAAATTCGGTTCCGATTACGATCGTCGGAGAATATTATTTTTGCATTATTTGCCAAACACAGCGGAATATCTTTCGAGTCAATGGGAGTAGAAATTGCCAAATATGTTCAGATTTGATCTTCAAACATAAATGCGGCATGAATAGGATAACAATATGACACGAATATGACAAATTCAGATTCGGCGACTGATTTCGCTCAACTCTACTTATTACTTATTGCAGTGTATATGCTGATTTTGTTTTGATTTTTGGGTTTTATTTCTTCAGATTTCTTATGAAAATAATTCATGCCTTGTGTTAAAACAAGAAAAAAAAATCTCAAATAATAAAAAAGCAAAACAAAAGATGTCTGGAAGATTCTCAGTAACAGCCACGAAGGGCCTGAGGAAAGGCTGCTCGGTGCTTGAAAATAAATGGCTCCTCTGTAGCTAGTGAAATCCTGCATTAAACCAAATATAAAAATGATTTATGTACCCTTTCGCACCGGGGATTTTCAGAGGCTATATCTGCAGGTGTCACTATGTTTTATTTCAAAATCAAACATTGAAATAAGCAGTAAGGCGGACTGGATATTGCTTTGTAGTTCTGTTCTTTACTGATAAGGAGGAAAAAAACAAATAAATGAGTTAATGAACTGTTCCAGGTAACAGACCACATAACTTACGCATTCCATAAACACAAAGCCAGTCTTTTCAGGCACTAAAAAGAGCTCTCATTCTATACCAAAGTGCACCTGATTGACCTTTCAAGCTGCTATAAAGGGTGTTTGAAAGTATACGATCTAACGGGTAATTTTATGCCAACCGATTTATATCCACGTATTTCAATTCTTTGTTAAAACTCTTCTACTCTTGTTTAATCCATTTATTGATGCACTAAAGATTGCAATAATGTATTATTCACTTGCCCGATAGAAGAGAAACAAATTGCAGGATATCTACACCTTCCGTCTGTAAGTCTTCTCAGCCTTATAAATATTTGATATTTGTCAGAGCATTTTGTCTTAGTTACATTTTTTTCCCAATCCGTAGAGTGAGCAAATTATTTAAAGCTTTCATTTATAAGTAATGCTATATTTTTTTCTATTATTTTTTACCAAATACAAGAAAAAGAAACCCAAAAGGAAATTTAATTTTTCTGGATTCACTTATCTGAACTAGCAAAATAAGATTTTGATGACTTAAGTTTATCATGTTTCCTCCGCCATGCTTTTCTTCAGCACTTGTTTTTTAACAAAAAATGTATACTAAGCCGCGCTACCAAACGTAGAGCTCATATAGGTACTATATAACTATACACATGATCAGGTTTTTAAATGCATCAGTTAGGGACTGTTCTGATATGGGGTTACCTTGACGTTTGGTAGAGCGGCTTAGTTTTCATTTTTTGCAAAAAACGTATCAACCAAATACCCTGTTTTGTTATCTTTTTACTAGCACTTGCTGTTTACTGTTACTTTTTTACAGCAGAGCATTTTTATACATTTGTTTTACTGTGTTTTTTTGTGTTTCATTTTTCTGGTGGTGTGAACACTGTCCTACAGACTTGTTCACTGTATGCATGGCCCACGTGTTTGTATTTTTTTTTTATCAAAATAGTGTTAACTAAGTACCCAATGTTATTTACATGTACTATTACTATTTATTTATTTAATTTTCTTGAGTTTTGTCTGTAAAATGTCAACTTGTGTTCTGGCTCATTTCATTGATTTTGTTAAAGGTAATTAATACTTGCAATCATCTCTCTTAAAATTTAATAATTTTCTTCTAGATGAAGTAGTCACCAGAATAATGTTACAGGTTAAAGCCATTCCAAAAAATTAGTGAAAAATTAGTTTAAAATATCAGTTCGGTAATGAGGTTAGAGTAATTCTAATGTTCTAAAACTCCAGTGAAGAAGAGTATAATAATTATTTTAACTCCTTTCTGTCATATAAGGTACTATCCCATCCATGTGCCCTGGGACTTAATTACCATGGATGGGATGGTATGTCATATGCGATCAGCGGCGCTCACGGTGGGAGCGCCGCTGATCGCAGCCGGGTGTCAGCTGATTATCACAGCTGACACCCGGCACTATGTACCAGGGGTGGTCACGGACCATCCCCGGCACATTAACCCCTAGCACACTGCAATCAAACATGATTGCAGTGTACTGGGGGCATAGGGAAGCATCACTAAGGGAGCGGGCTCCCTGCATGCTTCCCTGTGACCCTCGGAACAGCTCGATGTGATCGTGCTGTACCGAGGGCCTCCTCCCTGCATGCCCCAGGATCCAATATGGCCACAGGGGGGCCTTCGTGTTCCTGCAGGGAGGCGGCTTTCTCATTGCCTGATGAGAGCAGGCGCTGAGAAAGCCTCCTCAGTGCCTGTCAGATCGCTGATCTGACACAGTGCACTGCAAAGGGTCAGATAAGCGATCAGACACTGTACAGAGATGTCCCCCCGGGACAATATAAAAAAGTAAAAAAAAAAAAAGAAAATTCATGTGTAAAAATCATTTAAAAAAAAAATCCTAAATAAAAAAGAAATTCCCTAACAAAGTCATTTTTTTTGTAAATAAAAAAAACAATGAAAATACACATATTTTGTATCGCCATGTCCATAATGACCCGATCTATAAAATTGTCCCAATAGTTAACCCCTTTAGTGAACCCCTTAAAAAAAAGAAACAAGGCAAAAACCAAATGCTTTATCATCATACCGCCGAACAAAAAGTGCAACAACACGCGATCAAAAAGACGTATATAAAAAAATGGTACTGCTGAAAACGTCATCTTGTCCCACAAAAAAGGAGCCACCATACAGCATCATCAGCAAAAAAGTAAAAAAGATATAGCTCGCAGAATAAAGCGATGCAAAAATAATTATTTTTTATATAAAATAGTTTTTATTGTATAAAAGCGCCAAAACATAAAAAAAATATAAATGAGGTATCGCTGTAATCATACTGACCTAAAGAATAAATCTGCTTTATCAATTTTACCACACGCAGAATGGTGTAAATGCCTTCCCCCCAAAGAAATTCATGAAATGCTGGTTTTCGCTCATTCTGCGTCCCAAAAATCGGAATAAAAAGCGATCAAAAAAGTCATGTGCCCGAAAATGGTACCAATGAAAACATCAACTAATCCCACAAAAAATAAGACCTCACATGACTCAGTGGGTCAAAATATGGAAAAATTATAGCTCTCAAAATGCGATGCAAAGACTATTTTTACAATAAAAAGCGTCTTTTAGCGTGTGACAGCTGCCAAACATAAAAACCCACCATAAATAGTAAATAAAACCCCCCTTTATCATTCCCTTAGTTAGAGAAAAATAATAAAATTAAAACAAATGTATTTATTTCCATTTTCCCATTAGGGTTAGGGCTAGAGTTAGGGCTAGATTTAGGGCTAAGGTTAGGGTAAGGGCTAGGGTTAGGGCTGAGATGAGGGTTAGGGTTTGAGTTAGAATTGGGGGGTTCCACTGTTTAAGCACATCAGGGGCTCTAAAAATGCAACATGGCGTCAGATCTCAATTCCAGCCAATTCTGCATTGAAAAAGTCAAACGGTGCTCCTTCCCTTCCAAGCTCTGCCATGTGCCCAAGCAGTGGTTTACCCCCACATATGGGGTATCAGCCTACTCAGGACAAATTGCACAACAACTTTTGTGGTCCAATTTCTCCTGTTACCCTTGGGAAAATAAAAAATTGGGGGCAAAAATATAATGTTTGTGGAAAAAAATATGATTATTTTATTTTTATGGCTCTACGTTATAAACTTCTGTGAAGCACTTGGGGGTTCAAAGTGATCACCACACATCTAGATAAGTTCCATGGGGGGTCTAGTTTCCAAAATGGGGTCACTTGTGGGAGGTTTCCACAGTTTAGGCACATCAGGGGCTCTGGAAATGCGACATGACACCCGCAGACCATTCCATCAAAGTCTGCATTCCAAAACATCACTTCTTCCCTTCTGAGCCCCGACGTGTGCCTATACAGTAGTTTTCGCCCACATTTGGGGTATCAATGTACTCAGGACAAATTGAAAAACATTTGCTGTCCAATTTCTCATGTTACCCTTGGGAAAAGATCATGTTTGTGGAAAAAATATGATTTTTTCATTTTCACGCCCAGGCGTTATAAGCTTCTTTGGAGCACTTGGGGGTTCAAAGTGCTCACCACACATCTAGATAAGTTCCTTGGGTGGTCTAGTTTCCAAAATGGGGTCACGTGCAGGGTGTTTCCAAAGCTTAGGCACATCAGGGGCTCTCCAAACGCGACATGACACCCGCAGACAATTCCATCAAAGTCTGCATTCAAAAATGTCACTACTTCCCTTCCGAGCAACAACGTGTGCCCATACAGTAGTTTTCTCCCATATATGGGGTATCAGCGTATTCAGGACTAATTGGACAGGAACATTTGGGGTCCAATTTCTCCTGTTTCCCTTTGGAAAATAAAAAAAATTGGGTACTAAAAGATCATGTTTGAGGAAAAATGATTTTTTTATTTTCACGCCCGGGCGTTATAAACTTCTGTGAAGCACTTGGGGGTTCAAAGTTCTTACCACACATTTAGATAAGTTCCTTAGGGGGTCTAGTTTCCAAAATGTGGTCACTTGGGGGGGGTTCCACTGTTCAAGCACATCAGGGGCTCTCCAAACATGACATGCACCCGATCTCAATTCCAGACAATTTTGCGTCAAACGGTGCTACTTACCTTCTGAGCTCTGCCATGCACCCAAATAGTGGTTTACCCCCACATATGGGGTATTAGCGTACTCAGGACAAATTGCACAATATCTTGTGGGGTCCTGTTTTCCTTGGGAAAATAATAATTGGAGGTGAAAAGATCATTTTTGAGGAAATAATATGATTTTTTAATTTTACAGCTGTACGTTATAAACTTCTGTGAAGCCCTTGTGGGTTCATAGTTCTCACCACACATCTAGATAAATTCCTTGGGGGGTCTAGTTTCCAAAATGGTGTCATTTGTGGGGGGTTTCCACTGTTTAGGCACATAAAGGGCTCTCCAAATGTGATATGGCATCAAGCCAATTCTGCATTGAAAAAGTCAAACGGCGCTCATTCTCTTCCGAGCTCTGTCATGCGTCGTAACAGTGGTTTACCCCCCACATATGGGGTATCAATGTACTCAGGACAAACTGTACAATAACTTTTGGGGTCCTGTTTCCCTTGGGAAAATAAAAATTGGGAGTGAAAATATCATTTTTGTGGAAAAAATATTATTTTTTAATTGTACGGCTGTACATTATTAACTTCTGTGAAGCCCTTGGGGGTTCAAAGTTCTCACCACATATCTAGATAAGTTCCTTGGGGGGTCTAGTTTCCAAAATGGAGTCACTTGTGGGGTTATCCACTCTTTAGGCACATCAGGGGCTGTCCAAATGTGACATGGCGTCCGATTTCAATTCCAGCCAATTTTGCGTTGAAAAAGTCAAACGGCGCTCCTTCCCTTCTGAGCTCTGCCACGTGCAGAAACAGTGGTTCCCCCCACATATCAGGTATCAGAGTACTCAGGAGAAATTGCACAATAACCTTTATGGTCCAATTTCTCCTGTTACCCTTGGTAAAATAAATTGGACCTGAAGTAATTTTTTGGTGAAAAAAGTTAGCACATAAAGGTTTAATAAACTTCTTGAATGTGGTTTTGAGCACCTTGAGGGGTGCAGTTTTTAGAATGGTGTCACTTTTGGGTATTTTCTATCATATAGACCCCTCAAAGTGACTTCAAATGTGATGTGGTCCCTAAAAAAAATGGTGATGTAAAAATGAGAAATCGCTAGTCAAATTTTAACCCTTATAACTTCCTAACAAAAGAAAATTTTGGTTCCAAATGTGTGCTGATGTAAAGTAAACATGTGGGAAATGTTACTTATTAAGATTTTTGTGTGCCATATCTCTGTGACTTAAGGGCATAAAAATTCAAATTTGAAAAATTGCGACATTTTCAAAATGTTCACCAATTTTCTGTTTTTTTTCACAAATAAACACAAGTTATATGAATGAAATTTTACCACTAACATGAAGTACAATATGTCACGAGAAAACAATGTCAGATTCACCAGGATCCATGGAAGCGTTCCAGAGTTATTACCTCATAAAGAGACAGTGGTTAGAATTGTAAAAATTGGCCCGGTCATTAACGTGCAAACCACCCTTGATGGTAAAGGTGTTTATGAATAGAAAACGTATTTCAAAACAATGGTCTAAGAATTGCAAGCCTACAACCACAGGGCTCAGCTAAGAACAGACAATGAATCCCTGACGCTAAGCATAAAGCCACATATTTTGTGCAGTATTTCCCAACATTATACTAAAGCCAAAATCAGGCGTGAAACGTACAAACAGAAAAATGATCACAAAAACATTTGTATCTCTTTCAGGTTTTGGATTCACTATTAGTTTTGGCTTAGAAATACTGATGCAAAATACTTTTGGGAGAGGGTCAATGAATGCATTGCATTTGCGAACAAAAATGGGGATGAAGTGCTGTAGAGGAAGGGTTCAAAATATTAAACTCTGAACCGGTCCAACTATGGTTGACATAGTGAGTTGGATTCTTTAAGCTATAGGTCAGGGTGAAAAGCACAGAATGGAATTGAAGATGCAGTGGAACATACTTTTATAGATGACACGTGGATCATGGAATCATGGAAAGCTAGGACAGCAGGATACTGTGTATATTTAAAGGTGCTTCTCATAAAATTAGAATATCATCAAAAAGTTAATTTATTTCAGTTCTTCAACACAAAAAGTGAAATTCATATATTATATAGAGTCATTACAAACAGAGTGATCTATTTCAAGTGTTTATTTCTGTTAATGTTGATGATTATGGCTTATAGCCAATGAAAACCCAAAAGTCATTATCTCAGTAAATTAGAATACTTTATAACACCAGCTTTAAAAATGATTTTAAAATCTTATATGTTGGCCTACTGAAATGTATGTACAGTAAATGCAGTCAATACTTGGTCGGGGCTCCTTTTTTACATCAGTTACTACATCAATGCGGCGTGGCATGGAGGCGATCAGCCGGTGGCACTGTTGAGGTGTTATGGAAGCCCAGCTTGCTTTGATAACAGCCTTCAGATTGTCTGCATTGTTGGGTCTGGTGTCTCTTACCTTCCTCTTGACTATATCCCATAGATTCTCTATGGGGTTAAGGTCTGGTGAGTTTGCTGGCCAATGAAGCACAGTGATACTGTTGTTTTTAACCCAGGTGTTAGTACTTTTGACAGCGTGGACAGGTGCCAAGTCCTGCTGGAGAATCAATTTTCCATCTCCAAAAGCTTGTCGGCAGAGGTTAGCATGAAGTGCTCTAAAATTTCCTTGTAGATGGCTGTGCTGACTTCAGTCTTGATAAAACACAGTGGACCTACACCAGCAGATGACATGGCTCCCCAAACCATCACTGATTATGGAAACTTCACACTAGACCTCAAGCAGCTTGGATTGTGTGCCTCTCCACTCTTCCACCAGACTCTGCGAACTTGATTTCCAAATGAAATGCAAAATTTACTTTCATCTGAAAACAACACCTTGGACCACTGAGCAACAGTCCAGTTCTTTTACTCCTTGGCCCAGGTAAGAGGCTTCTGCCATTCTGTTGGTCATGGTTGGCTTGACACAAGGAATGCGACACTTGTAGCCCATGTCCTGGATACATCTGTGTGTGGTGGCTCTTGAAGCAATGACTCCAGCAGCAGTCCACTCCTTGTGAATCTCCCTCAAATTTTTGAATGGCCTTTTCTTAACAATCCTTTCAAGGCTGTGGTTATCCCGGTTGCTTGTGCACATTTTTCCTCCCACTCAACTCTCCTTTAATATGCTTGAACACAGCACTGCATGTATAGCCATCTTCTTTAGCAATGACCTTTTGTGGCTTACCCTCCTTGTGGAGTATGTCAGTGACTGCCTTCTGGACATCAGTAAATTATTCTAATTTACTGGGATAATGACCTTTGTGCTTTCATTGGCTGTAAGCTATAATCATCAACATTAACAGAAACAAACACTTAAAATAGTTCACACTACAAGTGTAAAATCTGATGTAGTTTGAATGTGGAGGGAGCAGGAGATATTGCTGGACACACAGCAGGGGAGCAGCTGGCGTAACTGAACCCCACTTACACTGGAGCATGTGTTTTTCTCTGTGCAGACGGCACATCTGAACAGCAACTGGCGATGTTGGAGCCCAGGGTCAATCAGGGTTTAGGCTGAGGCCTATTTGGAGCAAGTGTAAAATCTGATGCAGTTTGAATGTGGAGGGAGCAGGAGATATTGCCGGACACACAGCAGGGGAGCAGCTGGCATTACTGAACCCCACTAACACTGGAGCGTGTGTTTTTCTCTGTGCAGATGGCACTTCTGAGCAGCAACTGGCAGTGTTGGAGCCCAGGGTCAATCAGGGTTTAGGCTGAGGCCTACTTGGAGCAAGTGTAAAATCTGATGTAGTTTGAATGTGGAGGGAGCAGGAGATATTGCCGGACACACAGCAGGGGAGCAGCTGGCGTTACTGAACCCCACTAACACTGGAGCGTGTGTTTTTCTCTGTGCAGATGGCACTTCTGAGCAGCAACTGGCAGTGTTGGAGCCCAGGGTCAATCAGGGTTTAGGCTGAGGCCTACTTGGAGCAAGTGTAAAATCTGATGTAGTTTGAATGTGGAGGGAGCAGGAGATATTGCCAGACACACAGCAGGGGAGCAGCTGGCGTTACTGAACCCCACTAACACTGGAGCATGTGTTTTTCTCTGTGCAGATGGCACTTCTGAGCAGCAACTGGCGATGTTGGAGCCCAAGGTCAATCAGGGTTTAGGCTGAGGCCTACTTGGAGCAAGTGTAAAATCTGATGTAGTTTGAATGTGGAGGGAGCAGGAGATATTGCTGGACACACAGCTGGGGAGCAGCTGGAGTTACTGAACCCCACTAGCACAGGAGCTAGTGTTTTTGTCTGTGCAGACGGAACTTCTGAGCAGCAACTGGCAGTGTTGGAGCCCAGGGTCAATCATGGAGTAGGCAGAGGCCTACTTGGAGCAAGTGTAAAATCTGATGTAGTTTGAATGTGGAGGCAGCAGGAGACTTTGCCGGACACAGAGCAGGGGAGCAACTGGCATTACTGAACACCACTAACACAGGAGCTAGTGTTTTTCTCTGTGCAGATGGAACTTCTGAGAAGCAACTGGCAGTGTTGGAGCCCAGGGTCAATCATGGAGTAGGCTGAGGCCTACTTGGAGCAAGTGTAAAATCTGATGTAGTTTGAATGTTGAGGGAGCAGGAGACTTTGCCGGACACACAGCAGGGGAGCAGCTGGCATTACTGAACCCCACTAACACAGGAGCTAGTGTTTTTCTCTGTGCAGATGGCACTTCTGAGCAACAACTGGCGGTGTTGGAGCCCAGGGATTATAGTTCAGGTGGTAGATACATGAACACAACAGGAGACCTGAATACTGTTGCCAACCAATTATTTATTCTGGAAGAGGACTGGCAAATTCCGTCGAGATCCAGGCCTTGATCATTTTCAGAAAAGTTAGCCGGTCAACGTTATCGGAGGATAGTCGCGTGCGACGGTCTGTTAGTACACCACCTGCGGCACTAAAGACGAGTTCCGATAATACACTAGCAGCAGGGCAAGCCAGCACCTCCAATGCATACTGGCTAAGCTCTGGCCATGTATCCAGCTTAGAGACCCAAAACTTGAAGGGGGAAGAGCCGTCTGGGAGTACACTGACAGGGCAAGACATGTAGTCTGTCACCATCTGACGGAAACGTTGTCTCCTGCTGACTAGAGCCGTCTGTGATGGTGTAGACATTTGTGGCGGGCACACAAAACTTTGCCACATTTGGGCCATACTGGTCTTGCCTTGTGCTCAGGCACTGCCTCTGCTCCCTCTTTGTGCAGAGCTTCCTCCACTGCCTCGACGCACAGAGCTGCTTTGTAAAGCACTAGATGCACTGCTCTCGGGTGGAATGGAGAACATGATGGATGGAATGCACCAGTGTGTCTTGGTACTCCCGCATTTTATGCTCCTGGTTCAATGGTGTTATGAGGCTTTGTAAGTTGTCCCGGTAGCGAGGATCTAGGAGGGTGTGCACACAGTAATAGGCCGTGTTGAGAATGTGGGCGAAGCGGCGGTCATTTCTCAGGCACTGCAGCATGAAATCAAGGATGTGCTGCAGACTCCCAACTGCCAAAGAAACGCTGTCCCCTGCTTGAGGCGTCATCTCTGCCTGCTCTGCATCACCCCACCCTCGCTGTACATACTGACTACTAGAGCATTGTGTACCTCCCTCCTCTGGAGAGATGTCTTCCTCCTCCATTGACTCCTCCTCATCCTCCTCACAAAGTGTCCCCTGCCTAGGCCTTTGTGAGGAACCACGCTGTGCAGACTGTCCAGAAGCAGATGGCATTTGTGACTCCTCATCCTCCACCTCTTCCAAAACCTCCTCCTTTAGTGCTTGCAGTGTTTTTGTGAAGCAGGCAGATAAGGGGGACTTTCATGCTGACTAGTGCATAATCTGCACTCCCCATCCACGTGGAATCATCGAAGGCACGCAAAACGTTGCAGATGTCCTTTATAGAGGCCCACTCAGTGGTGCTGAAGTGTGACCGGCGCACAGTGCGACTTGTTTGCGCCTGATGCAGCTGGTACTCCATTACTGCTCCCTGCTGCTCACACAACCACTCCAACATATGTAACTAGAGTTGAGCGAAAAGGGTCAAAAAAATTCAAAAGTCGACAACTTTTGGCACAGTTGGGTTTCAAGAAACGAAACCCGACCTTGGGGTCAGGTCGGCCATGTGGTCGCGACCCTAGGGCCAAAGTCGGGTTTCGCCGAACTGAAGAAGAAGAAGAAGGAGGAGAAGAAGAAGAAGGAGGAGAAGAAGAAGATGAAGAAGAAGATGAAATACAAGTAGTAGAAGGTGATGGAGAAGATGAAAAAGAAGGAGAAGAAGAAGAAGAAGATGAAGAAGATGATAAAGAAGATGGAGAAGATGGAGAAGATGAAGAAGAAGAAGATGGAGAAGATGGAGAAGAAGATGAAGAAGATGGAGAAGAAGAAGATTGAGAGATGGAGAAGAAGAAGAAGATGGAGAAGATGGAGAAGAAGAAGATGGAGAAGATGAAGGAGAATACTTCTTCTTCATCTTCTTCTTATACATCTTCTCCATTATCATCTTCTTCATCTTCTCCATCTTCCTCTCCATCTTCTCCATCTTCTTCTTCTTCTTCATCATCTTCTTCATCTTCTTCTTCTTCTCCTTCTTCTCCATCTTCATCTTCTTCTTCTTCATCATCTTCTTCATCTTCTTCTTCTTCTTCATCTTCTCCATCTTCTTCGTCTTCTCCATCTTCTTCATCATCTTCTCCATCTTCTCCATCTTCTTCATCATCTTCTTCATCTTCTCCATCGTCTTCATCATCTTCTTTATCTTCTTCTTCTTCTCCTTCTTCTCCATCTTCTCCATTTCTTCTTCTTCATCATCTTCTTCATCTTCTTCTTCTTCATCTTCTCCATCTTTTTCTTCTTCTTCTCCATCTTTTTTATCATCTTCTCCATCTTCTTCATCATCTTCTTCATCTTCTCCATCTTCTTCATCATTTTCTTCATCTTCTTCTTCTTCTCCATCTTCTCCATCTTCTTCTTCTTCATCTTCTTCTTCATCTTCTTCTTCTTCTTCATCTTCTCCATCTTCTTCTTCTTCATCTTCTCCATCTTCTTCTTCATCTTCTTCATCTTCTCCATCTTCTCCATCTTCTTCATCATCTTCTTTATCTTCTCCATTTTCTTCTTCATCTTCTTCATCTTCTTCATCTTCTTCATCTTCTTCTTCTTCTTCTCCTTCTCCATCTTCTCCATCTTCTTCTTCTTCTTCTTCATCTTCTTCTTCATCATCTTCTTCATCTTCTTCTTTTTCATCTTCTTCATCTTCTCCATCTTCTTCTTCATCTTCTTCATCTCCATCTTCTCCATCTTCTCCTCCATCTTCTCCATCTTCTTCTTCTTCTTCTTCTTCATCTTCTTCTTCTTCTCCATCTTCTCCATCTTCTTCATCTTCTTCATCATCTTCTTCATCTTCTCCATCTTCTTCGTCATCTTCTTCATCTTCTTCTTCTCCATCTTCTCCTTCTTCTCCATCTTCTTCTTCTTCATCATCTTCTTCATCTTCTCCATCTTCTTCTTCTCCTTCTTCTCCATCTTCTCCATCTTCTTCTTCTTCATCATCTTCTTCATCTTCTTCTTCTTCTTCATCTTCTCCATCTTCTTTTTCTTCATCTTCTCCATCTTCATTTTCTCCATCTTCTCCATCTTCTTTTCCATCTTCTCCATCTTCTTCTTCTTCATCTTCTTCTTCTTCTTCTCCTCCATCTTCTCCATCTTCTTCATCATCTTCTCCATCTTCTCCACCTTCGTCATCATCTTCTTCATCTTCTCCATCTTCTTCATCATCTTCTTCATCTTCATCTTCTTCATTTTCTTCTTCTCCTTCTTCTCCATCTTCGTCTTCTTCTTCTTCATAATCTTCTTCGTCTTCTTCTTCTTCTCCTTCTTCTCCATCTTCTCCATCTTCTTCATCTTCTTCTTCTTCTTCTTCTTCTTCTTCTTCATCTTCTCCATCTTCTTCTTCCTCTTCTTCTTCTCCATCTTCTTCTTCTACTTCATCTTCTTCATCTTCTCCATCTTCTCCATCATCTCCATCTTCTCCATCTTCTTCTTCTTCTTCTTCTTCTTCTCCTTCTTCTCCATCTTCTTCTTCATCATCTTCTTCATCTTCTTCTTCATCTTCTCCATCATCTTCTTCTTCTTCTTCTTCAAGAAGGTTTAAAAGTCATGCCAGGTGTGTTTACAGTCCTACCGACTTTTCTTCTCCATTGACTTGCATTGGGTTTCGTGTTTCACGACTTGTTTCGCCAACTTTTCATGAAAGTCGGCCGATTTTGGTCGACCCGACTTTTGAGAAAGTCGGGTTTCATGAAACCCGACTCGACCCTAAAAAGGCAAAAGTTGCTCATCTCTATATGTAACGTTGAATTCCACCTGGTGGGTAGGTCACATATGATGCGATGTTCCGGAAGGCGGAATCGGCGCTGCAATGCGCGATCTTGCCATGCTAGAACGCCGCAAGTGAGCACACTCTATGCGGACCTTGTGCAGCAGTGCATCAAGATCCGGATAGTCCCTTAGAAAGCTCTGCACGACCAAGTTAAGCACATGTGCCAGTCATGGGATGTGAGTGAGGTTGCCTCGGCCCAGAGCAGCCACCAGATTTCGGCCATTGTCACACACTACCAAGCCTGGCTGGAAATTCGCTGGCACAAACCACACGTTGCTCTCCTGCTTGATGGCATTCCAGAGCTCCTGCGCTGTGTGGCTTCGATTCCCCAAAGAAATTAATTTCAGTATGGCCTGTTGACGTTTGGCCACGGCTGTGCTCATATCGGTCGTAACAAGCTCCTGCAGCGCTGATTCAGAGGAACTGGAGTATGAGGAGGCGTCAATGTGTACAGACTGGATTCCTGCAATCCTTGGAGTTGGCAGAACACATACAGCGCCACTCTCAAGATCTGTACCCGGCTCCACAACATTGACCCAATGGGCAGTGAGGGAAAGGTATCGTCCCTGTCCATGGTTACTGGTCCACGCATCGGTGGTCAGGTGGACCTTGCTACTGATGGCGTTTACTAGCGCATGTTTAATTTTTCCCTCCACATGCTTTTGCAGGGCAGGGACGGCTTGCCTCCTGAAATAAAAGCGGCTGGGCACGGTGTATTGTGGGACTGCCAATGCCATGAAGTTCCGGAAGGTGTCAGTCTCCACCAGCCTGAATGAGAGCATTTCAAGGGCCAGTAGTTTTGCAATGCCAGCATTCAGAGCCTGTGCTCACGGATGGTTTGCCGAGTATGGCCGCCTTTTCTCCCATGCCTGTGCTACCGATGGCAGTAGAGTGGCCTGGGAGGGTGAGGATGACAGGGAACGTGGTGCTGTGGGTGGACTGTCACTGAGTCTCTGGACCACAGTGCCAGAGGTTCTTCCATGGCGATCCTGTGAGAAAGCCAAACCAGGAAGAGGCTACAACAGTAGCTGAAGGTGGTAGGTGGTGCTGTAGGTTGGACTACATCTTCAGTGTGTCTTTGTAACTCCACCACGTGCTTGGTCTGCACATGTTTCCACATATTTGCTGACACTTTTCCCTCTTTTGATTTCTGATTACACAGCTTGCATTTGACAAAGCAAATGTCATCTGCAACTGTGTCAAAAAAGGACCACGCACTGCAAGTCCTGGGAGCGCCCGTTGTGGGTATTGGAAGAGGAATGCTCCTAACGGGTGCCAAAGTGGAGGCTACAGGCAACCAAGTCTGCCCCCTCCCTCTCCCTCCTGTTTTGGCCGTTCGGGGAATCTCTTCCTCAGAGCTGCTCCCACCACCTTCCTGTTCCTCATGCCATGATGGGTCAAGGACCTCATCATCTACACTCCCCTCTTCAAACACCTGCTTCTCCTGGGTAGTCTCGCCAGCACCGTAAGCACCAGAAAGTGACACCTGAGTCTCATCATCTGATGCTTACTGAGGTGTGCTGACCATAGGCACTGGCCCACCCGCCTCTTCAGATTCAGAGGGACAAAGCAGTTGCGCATCAATACATACTTCCTCTTCTTCACATTCTAGAATGCTGCTTGGCTGGCCCCCTCTTTCCAAGCCAACAGATTCAGAGAACAGAAGTAGAGAATGACATGGCTCCTGTCCAGGGCTCTCTGACTGCCTGGGCAATTTGGCAGGTGGTGAAAAGACAGATGGTTTCTCTTCAGTGCTCTGGCCCTGAGAGGATGTGGAATTAATTGAAGTCGATGCGTTAGCTGCCATCCATCCGACAACGGCTTCAATTTATTCGTCCCGCAGCAGTGGGGTACGGCAAGGTCCTACAAAGCTGCGCATAAAGGACTGTTGCCTGGTAAAACTGGGGGATGCTGAGTCACTGGTGCCCGCAGCAGGCACAGAATCCCCACGTCCTCTCCCTGCTGAAACTCCACGACCACGTGCCTTACTCCCTGCCTTCTTCATCTTGGTAGACTGATAAAGATAGACAGAAAAGTACAAAGGGGGGGCTTAGTGTGCTTATTCCTGAACAGCTGCTAACAGGTATAAGAAACACTAATTTTATAAAGTGTGTGGACTACACTTTAATATGATCTAATGTGGCCTACACAACTGTCAAGTGGAATGTTTGGTGAACTTTATTTACGTGTTTTTAAAAAAAAAAAAACAACAAAAAGGATGTGACCAAAGATGTGAAAGCGATAGTATCACAAACTTTTTGGAGCTATTACAATGCAGGAATGTAACCTACAATGCAATAGATGAGGCTCCAAAAAATAGGCTAATACTAATCTGGCTGTGGCTGTAGGGCACAAGCCAGCAAAAAGGCTCCTCTATCTACTCCTATATAGTGTTTGCAACCAACCAAAGTAGATGGATACGGATGGAAGCGCACTAATAGGAGAAAAAAATCAGGAAAAATGAGCTGCAATAAAACAAAAAAAGGACTATGTATGAGGCAGTGATGCACGCGGAGCGGACTACAACCAGAGGTGGCTGCAGAACACTCTACAACGTGAGCTGCACTCACACACAGAGACCTCACAGACAGCCATGAACAGTGCAGAGAACTGGGCACTAGCACTGAAAGGCTGCAGAAAGGCTCCGCTGTCTACTCCTTTAGTGTTTGCAACCAATGTAGATGGATACAGATGGATGTACACTAATAGGAGAATTAATGAAAAATGAGCAGCAATAAAACAAAAATAAATATGTATGAGGCAGTGATGCACACTGAGCGGCCTACAACCAGAGGTGGTGCAGGACACACTACAGCGTGAGCTGCACTCACACAGACCTTGCAGACAGCTGTGAACAGCGCTGCAAGGCAAAAGAAAGCTACAGTGATTGATAATGTAGCCTGGGTAAAGCACAATATTATTTAGCAAATAGCTATCTCTAACTGTCCCTCAGAGTCTTGAACAGCAGCCTGTCCCTAACTGAATTCACAGCAGAGTGAACCCTAAATGGCGGCGGTGGCGGCTTTTATAGTGCACCATGACATCATTTCAGCAGCCAATCACAGCCATGCTATTAGTTAACATGCCTACATGCCTAACAGGATGTGCCCACACTTCTGAGGATTCCTCATTGGCTGAATCAAATCAAACTGGCTCATAGCATTATGGGAACTTACGATTCCGGTATTCGATATGCAAAAAGTATCAGAACTCAGTATCGGAATTCTGATACCGTGAATATCGGCCGATACCCGATATTTGCGGTATCGGAATGCTCAATACTAATCACAACCACTGGCAATAGCTGTCGTAGCAGTAGTACTACCAAACACAGAATACAATTGGCCTACTTTTCCTCCAGTTAGTGTATTAGTGAAGAGAAAGAAGAGGAATTATGGAATATATGGCACTTCATTCATCTCAGTCATGATAATGTTACCTCTGACAGTGACACCTTCAGTTTTAATCAGTGTTCTGCACAGACTGGTGAACATATCTAAGATGAGTATTTTTTGATGCTTTATCTTAATTTTTAAAAAAAATGATTTTATTAGAGTGTTGGGTTATTAAATGGGCTATTGGTTACTACCCTGTTGCCAACCATTTTTATGATGAGGGTACTTTGACTTTACTATTTCTGTGTTTTTGTGTTAAAAAGTTTAAAAGGGTTTTGACATAGTATTAAAAAAACTTGGAGTGCCTTTTCTGGGCAATTGGAGGCTTTGTGTCAATGTTATTTGTGGCTAATTGATTCACTGCAAATCAAATTTTTTCCAGACTGTCTAGGAATTTCAGTTGGCACCTTTATTGCTGTGTCATTGAATGTAAATTTAGTATGCTCAGATTTTCCTTAGTTCCGCTTCCCATTATAGTGAACACAAACAATAGTCCTGCTAGTGTTATATTGTATTTTTTTTTATTAATTCTATGAGTTTAATAAATAGATGTGTGTAAGGTGGTTTAGGTGGTTTTCTTGCTATTGTCTTCTGCTAGGGCTTCGGAAAGCTCAGCCATGATTTAATGGGCACTGAATAGAACTTTATGACTGGCACCGTGGCACAGGGTGAGACAGATGGGTCTGGGAAGGGATGGGGTCGTGTGGCGGCAGGGCTCACTTCTCATCCTGATGGAAAGTAAAACCAATCATTTTAATTTTTAATACATCCCATTGATATTGTGACAATGGCAGAAGCAGCGCCGGCAGAATGACATATTGTTTTACTTAAACTGGAAGAATTTGATTAAAATGCATCAGCAGGGACACAGCCATAGCAGAAACACGGGGTGGATTTTACTATTTCTACTTATAAAGTGCCAGTCATGGACAATTTGTCACAGCTTTCAAGCCATGAATTGTACTTCGGAGAGATAAAAGGGGGAGTGCAGTTGTAACCCAAACCTCTAAAGGTAAAAAATGAACTATTCATAAGTCAATTTGATGCAAAATTTTTGTAGGTATTTCTAAAACTCAAAGTTTTGCTCAGGATTTTTTTCATATATACGGGATTTTTTTTTTCCATATTTCCTAACTATAAGCTGCAAATTGCAATTAATGCTGAATGCAACGAGAGTTTACTGTATACATTCATATGGAAGAGCACCACCATGTGGGCAAGTTATCATGAACAGCAGAGATTATGAAATATTATGAATTAATATGTATGGAAAAAAAACATAACAAATACAAAGCTTTACGTTCCAAGGACTTATGCTTATGCCTAACAACACAATTTCAATAGGATTTTTTAATGCTTCTACACCAATGGAAAATCTAATGTAATAGCATTTTTTCTATTCTTTTAATGAGAAAATATTCATTTTTTTTCCTTCATACAAGATATCAAAAACCACAAAGAAAAAAAATCAATGGTTACAATTCATCATTTTGTCAAAAAGTCAAGATTTGACAACCCTTTCCCAAAAAGAACTTGTGATCGCCTTGCCGTAGATTCTTAGCTGAAATCTCATCCAACGTGTGTTATCGGTTTTATGTAGGACTGTAAATGCAATTTTTTAACTTTTAAAGATTGTTTTATTTAAGAAAGAGCAAATGTTAGCATATTTAAAAAAAAATCTTAAAATGGAATCTATTACACAAAATATACATAACATATCAACATAGAACACATGTTAAAAAATGCTTTAGATTTTTAACTCTAGGTCAGTTTTGGAGCATGATACATTTAAGGGGTTGTCCCATGCGTTAACATGAATGGTTTATCTGTGAGGATGCAACATGCAGTGCCCTAATGATTAGCAGTTCCCGATGTTGGTGGTAGCTCACTTACGGAGTTGCACAGCTTGTTGACTGAATAGCGGCCATAGTCAGGTAATGCACATCTGCCTCCTATTCAAATCAGATGAGGAAGTGCACTACCCAGCAGCAGCTATTCCATCGACAGAGCTGTGCTGGCCCACAACTAGGCAGTTCCCGGCCACCACTAACCCCAGGGAAAGCAGACTGGCAGGGGTGCCAGGTGTCATACCCCCAGACCCATCACATATCATAAGGATGGCCATCAATGTTACAGTCCCAAACAACCCCTTTAATGCCGGAATCATTAATCTCTTAGACACTATTGATTCCGGACCTGCCGTTTGACTGGGATATGCAGTGATCACACATCAGAGTCTAGCCATGGTGATAGGGGCTGCACAACAGTACAAACAAACTGTATACAACAGTGGTATGTGCATAATAAGTAATATATTCTTGTTTTAATTGCATAGTTGTCATAGTTTTTTAATTGTATGGGTTAAAGAGGTTTCCTAGGGTAAATAGAAATGTTTCTGGCTTCATAAAAACTGAGCCCATACAGGCCTTCTGTCACACCTGCCTGGATGCAACAAGCAGAGATCGCGAGGCGGAAACAGCCAGGGGTTGATATAATGCTATTTACACTGTGTGCAGAATTATTAGGCAAATGAGTATTTTGATCACATCATCCTTTTTATACATGTTGTCCTACTGCAAGCTTTATAGGCTTGAAAGCCAACTGCCAATTATGTAAATCAGGTGATTTGCATCTCTGTAATGAGGAGGGGTGTGGTCTATTGACATCAACACCCTATATAAGGTGTGCTTAATTATTAGGCAACTTCCTTTCCTTTGGCAAAATGGGATAGAAGAATGATTTGACGGACTCTGAAAAGTCAAAAATTGTGAGATGTCTTGAAGAGGGATGCAGCAGTCTTGAAATTGCCAAACTTTTGAAGCGTGATCACCGAACAATCAAGCGTTTCATGGCAAATAGCCAACAGGGTCGCAAGAAGCGTGTTGATAAAAAAAGGCGCAAAATAACTGCCCATGAATTGAGGAAAATCAAGCATCAAGCTGCCAAGATGCCATTTGCCACCAGTTTTGCCATTTTTCAGAGCTGCAACGTTACTGGAGTATCAAAAAGCACAAGGTGTGCCATACTCAGGGACATGGCCAAGGTAAGGAAGGCTGAAAACTGACCACCTTTGAACAAGAAGCATAAGATAAAATGTCAAGACAGGGCCAAGAAATATCTTAAGATTGATTTTTCTAAGGTTTTATGGACTGATGAAATGAGAGTTACTCTTGATGGGCCAGATGGATGGGCCTAAGGCTGGATCAGAAAAGGGCAGAGAGCTCCACTCTGACTCAGACACCAGCAAAGTGGAGGTGGGGTACTGGTATGGGGTGGTATCATCAAAGATGAACTTGTGGGACCTTTTCGGGTTGAGGATGGAGTGAAGCTCAACTCCCAGACCTATTGCCAGTTTCTGGAAGACACCTTCTTCAAGCAGTGGCACAGGAAGAAGTCGGCATTGTTCAAGAAAAACATGATTTTCATGCAGGCCAATGCTCCATCACATGCATCCAAATACTCCACAGCGTGGCTGGCCGGTAAAGGTCTAAAAGAAGAGAAAATAATGACATGGCCCCCTTGTTCACCTGATCTGAACCCCATAGAGAGCCTGTGGTCCCTCATAAAATGTGAGATCTACAGGCAGGGAAAACAGTGTCTGGGAGGCTGTGATGGCTGCTGCACGCAATGTTGATCGTAACTAGATCAAGCAACTGACAGAATCTATGGATGGAAGGCTTTTGAGTGTCATCGTAAAGAAAGGTGGCTATATTGGTCACTGATTTTTTTTTGCTTTTGAAAGTCAGAAATGTTTGTTTCTAAATTTTGTGTTGTTATATTGGTTTATCTGGTTAAAATAAAAAAGTGAGATGGGTATATATTTGGTTTTTATTAAGTTGCCTAATAATTCTGCACAGTGATAGTTACCTGAAAAAACAGATATCCTCCTAAGATAGCCAAATCTAAAAAAAAACCCACTCCAACTTCCAAAAATATTAAGCTTTGATATTTATGAGTCTTTTGGGTTGATTGAGAACAAAGTTGTTGTTCAATAATAAAAAGAATCCTCTCAAAAACAACTTGCTTAATAATTCTGTACGCGGTGTATATACAACAGTAAGGTTTAAACAATTAATGTTAGTATCTATGCAATTTAACAGTAGAGGGAACAACAGGTTTAGAACAAACAAGAAAGTCTTTCACTACTTAACATTAGTGTCCTTTTCACAAATTTGGTGTGCCCAATCTTGGGAGTCACCACGTGAGTTTCTCACTCGAAGCTCTGGCCCTAGCATGGGTCACTGGGTTTTCCAGCTAGGCCACAAGTTTCTTCCAGACGTAGTCTATTAAAACCCATTGAACCTCCCAAACACCAACTGGCCCCCTCCCAACCTGTGCTCCTATTCCCAGCTGACCTTGGTACTGTTGATGATAGCTGGAAGTGAAGGCCCTGCTCACTTGCACCGTTTCTCTGCAATCGCAGACATGCCTCTCCTGTCACAGTCTCCTTATGGCTCTTCTTAGCAGAAGTTTCTCAGGATCAAGGCGGCTAGGACTGGGGCCTCAGCTATTGACAGCCGTAGTTTTGCCTCAGAGGCTTGACCTGTGCAGAGTGCAGCGTCTGGCTCTGACAAGTGTAAGCCATTCTTGGGGATACCTTCTGGTGAATCCCGACCTTGCCAGGCGGTGACGGCACCTAGTGGTGTAGACTCTCCGCTTAGGCATGTCATGTTGCTCTCAGTGGTTTCTCTGGAGCACGTCTGGCCCACTCCCTTCCCACCAAATCTCCTAATTGTTGGGCGCACAGGCTTTTATACCAGGGTTGTCTTTACCGTGGGTCACTGGATCCAGTCCAGCACATGAGGTCAGCCCCCTGCAAACATTCCAGCATATTTTGGCTCCGCTTGAATTCGGCTGGACAGCAGATGACAGCCTTTCATCAATAGCACCTCCTGCATGAGTACTCCAGACATGTCAGGGCTTCTTGCTACATTCCTCCCCCATTTTTGCTCTGCAGTCCTCGGGTGAGTGGAATTTTTTCAAGGTTGAAGTTTCTCCACAGGTAGGCCGAATTTGGCCAACAGTTGAGCACATTCTTTGGTCTTTTGCTGTATCTGGAACCAGACAAATTAATTCTTAGCATACAGGTTAGATGGAATCCCAGCATTGGCCCACTCAGTCTTGCAAAGCTCTTCCTGTAGAGGTGAGTCTGGGGTACTTGAAGACTCAGCCACTGGAGAAGGTAAGTTGACTCTAATTTAGTTTTCTGCCACATTCAAGAGCACCAACGGCATCTCCGGTGAATTTATCGGCCCCGCAAGTCATTCTTCCTCTAAGACTCGCATTTTTGGGACCGTAGTCACTTCTGTTGGGGGTTCTGCCTCAGTATGGTCTTCTGCTTTAGAAGATCAGGGTCGCAGCATATTCCTGTGCAACATCTGAGGTGCCACAACATCATCTCCCTCAGGTCTAATCTCGCAAACTGCATTGAGAATTGCCCGTTCTATCAATATTAAGAAAAATAATTAACCCAATCGCTAAATGGCGTAACTAGAAAAAAAATTCTAAACGCCAGCATTATGTATTTTTGGTCACCAAAACATTGCATTAAAATGTAATAACGGGCGATAAAAAAATTGTATCTGCACCAAAATGGTATTATTAAAAACATCAGCTCGACACGAAAAAAATAAGCCTTCATTCAACCCGAGATCAAGAAAAATGGAGACGCTACGGGTCTCGAAAAATGATGCAAATTTTTTTTTAAACAAACTTGGATTTTTTTTAACCATTTAAAAAAATAACCCTGACATATTTGGTGTCTATAAACTCATAATGACCTGGAAAATCATAATGGCAGATCAGTTTTAGCATTTGGTGAACATGGTAAAAAAAATTCAAAAAAGTTGTAGAATTGCACTTTTTTGAAATTTCACCGCACTTTGAATTTTTTTCCCGCCTTTGAGTACAGGATATGGTGACACCAACTGTGTCGTTCAAACATGCAAATTGTCCTACAAAAACAAGCCCACACATGGCCATATTGACGGAAAAATAAAAAGTTATGGCTCTGTCTCAAAAGGGTCAATGTCCTGGTGAGGGAAGGAGACTGTCATTCAGGATTTTATGGTATATGGCTCCATCCATTCTCCCTTTGATGCAGTGAAGTAGTCCTGTGCCCTTAGCAGAGAAACACCCCCAAAACATAATGTTTCCACCTCCATGCTTGACAGTGGGGATGGTATTCTTTGGGTCATAGGCAGCATTTCTCTTCCTCCAAACATGGCAAGTTGAGTTAATACCAAAGAGCTCAACTTTTGTCTCATGTGACCACAGCACTTTCTCCCAATCACTCACAGAATCATCCAGGTGCTCATTGGCGAACTTCAGACAAGCCTGCACATGTGCCTTCTTGAACAGGGGGACCTTTGGGCACTGAAGAATTTTAAACCTTTATGGCGTAATTTGTTACCAATGGTTTTCTTGGTGACTGTGGTCCCAGTTGCTTTGAGAACATTAACACGTTCCCCCTGTGTAGTAGTTTTAAGCTGATCTCTCACCTTCCCCATGAACAAGGATACCCCATGAGGTGAGATATTGCATGGTGCCCCAGATCTATATTAATTGACAGTCATTTTGTATTTCTTCCATTTTCTTACTATTGAGCCAACAGTAGTCTCCTTCTCACCCAGCGTCTTACTTATGGTTTTGTAGCCCATTGCAGCTTTGTGCAGGTGTATGATCTTGTCCCTGACATCCTTATAAAGCATTTTGGTCTTGCCAATGTTGAAGAGGTTAGAGTCTGACTGATTAATTGAGTCTGTGGAAAGGAGTCTTTTATAAAGGTTTAAGACAGCTGTCTTTAATGCAGGTAACAAGTTCATTTGGAGCGTCTAACTGGTCTGTAGGAGTCAGAACTTTTGATGGTTGGTACCATTAAATACTTATTTCTAACTGAAAAATGCAAATAAATTTATATAATTATACAATTTGATTTTCTGCATTTTATTTTTGAAATTCTATCTCTCAATGTTAAAATTACCCTACCCTTAAAATTATAGATTGTTCATGTCTTTGTCAGTGGACAAACTTACAAACACAGCAAAAGATCAAATACTTATTTCCCCCACTGTAGCTGAGCCAATACTGTCCCAAGTCAATATAGGCTTACATCAGTGTACAGCACGAAGAGCTGCAAGAAGTCAGTGTAGGGCAAAATTGGGACATCTGTCAATGCCATCTTCAATGCCTGAAATGCTTTCTCTTGCCATTGACACCATTGAATCGGTTAACCTTTGACTCTACTGGCTGTGCCCCGCCACAACTTGTTGAGTGGTAGCACAATCTAGGCAAAGTAGCTAATGAACCTGCAGTAGTTTCAGGCTAGCCCTAGGAACACTTTCAGTTCTCTCAGTGGGCCACTTCTGTAGTGCAGCTAACTTCTCTACAGTGGAATAAACTCCCTCACCGGATAGCGTATATCTCAAGAACTCAATTTCCTGCTGGAATGGGTGACAATTCAGGGCTTTATTTTTAATCCATGTCTTTGAAGCTGCTCTAGCACTTATTCCAACTGGTAAAGATGCTCTTCAAATGTAGAGGAATAAATGATTATGGGTCACCCTCGCACACCCAGGGCAGGGGGGTACTCGGTACCGGGCCGGTGTCAAGGCGGGAATGTGTCACAGCAGCGGTGACCCGGTCCGTGGCCCTGGGCACCCAATATCAATGGCGGTGATGTTAATGGTGTTAAAGTTTATTAGAATAGTTTGTGACGCCACCCATGGTGTTTGGCAAGTAAGATGTTGAGCCAACGCTGCATGCAGATCCGCTGGGACTGATGGTGTGGTGCAGTAAAGATGGTATAGCTCCCCAGAGGTGGAGCTGTAGTCCCAGGGCAGTGTAGGTGCAATGGATGAGGAGAGGCACAGAATGGTATGGAGGCTGGTACCCAGGTGTAGTGGTGCGGAAATAACTGGAGGACACCCGAGTATGAGGTTCCAAAGCTTTACTCACTGTTTGCAGTTCACTCCACTGCCTGCCTCCGTACTGTGTTCTCCAGGTCAGGGCTTCAGCCAACCTCCAGGCAGGATAGGATTCTGCCTTCCACACTCCGCCAATATGTACCTTACTGAGCGACTCCTCCAATGCGCCTTTAGGTGCGAAGCACTCCAGTACTTAGTTACCCTGGAATGCCTCTCTCTAGGTGTTCCTAGTCTTTACTTGTATGACAGACAGCTGTAGCCTTCTTTGGGGACTCCTCACTGCGTCCCGGCTCTCTATTCAGTTGCTGTTGTGTCCCAAGTCTATGATGGGAGCAAGGCGTTAGCGGCTCACTACTCCTCCGGTGTCTGTTGCTGGACATAAAGATCCAATCAACCTCGGGGACCGGGCCCCGGCCTTTGCGCTCTCTGGACTGGAAGGGTTCTCTATCTTCCTTCAACCAGCTTCCCACCATCCTTCTATTCTCCTTCGTTCCGATCTGTTCTATCTCTCTCATGGAAGGTTAGGTTATCAATCTTATCAGTCTCTTTCTCTGGTCTTTCTCGTGCCAGCAGCCCAGATCACTGGGACCTGCTGCAGCACGTCCTTCAGACACCCATCTTCTCTCTTCTCTCACTAACCAACTCCCCCCAACTCTCACTCTTCCCACTCTTTTATATCATCTCACTCCACCCCCCTCCCAGCACATCTCATGTTACGAAGCAGGGTTCCACGAGGGATGCCCTGCTAACCCCCAGCCTGAAGCTGTTAGGTGGCCCCACTGAATTATCCTGTGTGTGGAATGCAGGTGTGGAGCGTGGTCAGGAGTTCCCACCTTACCTGGATGGTGGGGCACTACACCTTAGGAGAAGGTGCAGTACCTCTGTGGCGACTGAAGCCTCAGGGGCGCCACAATTATATAATCTAGATAGATCGAAGTGGCTTTGAATCCAGGTCCCCCAAGCATCTTTCCATCAACTGCTGAAAAGTTCCTGGTGAATTTGTCAGTCCGAAAGGCATCTGGTTGAACCGAACAGACCCATAGGGAGGACAAAAGCTGTTTTTGGACAGTCCTTCTCAGCTACCAGGACTTGCAGTAACCATTGACTAAATCGAGTGAGGATAAATATTTGACTTTTCCTAATGCAGATAGGGACTTCTCAATTCTGTGAAGGAATAGGAGTCCCATACAGTACACGTGTTCAGCCTCTGTTGACCAAGCAGAACCTCAGGGTACCATCCTTTTTACGAACTAACATGAGTGCCACCCAAGTATTCTGCCTCTCTTCGATCATGCCATTGCTCTACATGTGAGCCAACAATTTTTTCACCTCCAGGAACATCTGAGGTGGGATCTGCCGATACCTCTCTTGAATTGGAGCAGTGGTTCCTGCAGGAATCTCATGCAGACTAGCCTGGGTGCACCCAAAGTCGTCTTCAAGCTGTGCAAACACTCCTCAATATCACTGTAATAGTTGCTTAACCTGTCCAAATTGCCTCGAGGAAAACTCTGTGAGGTTGGCCTCCAACTGTTTCAAGAAGTGACATGCAGCCAGTGGTTCGCTTCGGTTTTCCTGACTATTGAGCGAGACTGCTAGGGTTCATGGATCTCCTCACACAGGTGTCAGTCCTATAGCAGTCCTATAGCATCAGCTTGGCTAGATCTTCCAGCATTATGCAAGCTTGGGGCACTTCTTGTCAGGGCATCAACTGTAGATTTGCTCCACTTAAGTTCATACAGTGCACAGGTACTCGTCCCTGTCGCACGGTGGCTAGGGTGCGGGCAACCAATAATCTGGAGATTGCTTTTTCTCCCTCTATAGGCTCAATCTGGACATCCACACCCTCTGAAGATACATGAGCTTGTACTGGAATGGTGAGTACAGTCTGTCCCACTGCTAGTGTTAGGCTGGAGTCACACTGCCATATTTCTTGTGCGAGAATCGCATGGTAAAACTCGCACAGGCTGTCTGCTCTCCTGACCTGAGCTTGACAGCAGCAGAGTAATCCATCACGCTGTCATGCTCAGGTCAGGAGAGGTGCTGGCCAGTCCGAGCTGTGCAATGCGATTATCGCATGAGAAATACGGCAGTGTGACTCCAGCCTCACTGTGACTTCGGGAAGTGTCAATACTTTGCTGGGATGCTGGGAAGCAGCGGGTAATGTCTGAATTTGGTTGGCTCGCACTAATTGCTGGAACACCTTCTTACTGGTGGGACAGACATCCACACTACTTCTGCTACTGGGATAGGCAGTTGATTAGCCGCTACAAGTCAGATGGTGTGTTCTTTTCTGGAGCAAGCAACTTCAGGAAAATGACTATGGAAATACGCCTCAGACATTGTGGTCACCTGAGACTCTGTGTTCATCAAACAGTGAATGCTTTGCCCATTGAATTCAATCCAGGTAATGGTTCTCTTGGAGACAATATCCTCAGAATTCTCTCTTCCACCATCTGAGGCTCAAAACCCCATGGCATGCTCCACGATCGTAGGGCACGTTAATTTAATTCGCACAGTCTCTTGAAATATGCCCCCTTAAACCGCAAGTCCAATGTTCCGTTGATGGGCTATGTATGCATCGTGAAGGGGTACAGAAGGAGAAACTTTCCAGCTCTGACCTCCTCTCACATGAAATTGTGTGATCAGCCAGAGGGTGGCCGGCAGGGGTTGGTGCTGCATAGCTCACCTCGAATGTCCTGAATCTCTTGACATACTGTATCTCAAACGCCCAGTCGTGCTTAGTGCGCATTGGCTCAGGGGTGACCACTTCATAACTCCAGACCACGGCGCTGAGAACAGGGTTCTCTCTCTTCAAGACTCTAGCTTCGGCCTCGACCTCAAGGAAGCCCAGACGGGATTTAAGCATAAGCGCTCATTTAAGATTTGTTTTAGAGAGTGATCCTTCAGTCCAGCAATGAGTTGGTCCCGCAGCACTTCGTACAATGGACCCAGTCCTCAATGCCCACCTTGGATCTTCTTGGTGATATGAGCTGTCACTTCCTGCAATGCATTAACATACTGAGCTATGATCTCACTTTCTCCTCGGTCCCGCTGGAACAACCGCATGTGTAGGTGCCCTAGGTCCATGGTGTCACAATGCATATCCTCCAAGACTTTTATCACATTTTCCACAGTGTCACAATCCATAGGTGGGCGGTACATAATCATCTACTGGCCCTCCCCGTCAAGGGTCAAGAGGGATAACTTGGCATGAACACAAGTGGTCAGAGGATACATACATAGCATGCTTTTCAGACTCTTTACCCAGTCCCACAGCGACACGTTGCACCTCGTGAACTTGGGAAGGTTGCTGAGCATAACCTCCAAGGGTATTTTTCCCTTGCTGGACTTGGTCACAGACTAGCCCACCATCTCTGTGTCTGAATGATCCATCCTGCCGACTACATCAAATGTAATGCAGGTGTCTGGATACAACAATTAGAGTTAGAAGCTATGCAATTTAACAGTTGGGGGAAAAACAACAGGTTTGAAATAAACAAGAAAGTATTTCACTACTTAATGCTAGTGTTCTTTTCACAAAGGTGGTGCACCCAGTCTTGGAATTTACCACGTGAGTTTTCACGTGAAGCACTGGCCCTAGCGGGGGTCATTGAGTTTTCCTGCTAGGCCGCAAGTCTATTCCTGATGTAGTATAATAAAGCCCGTTGGGCCTCCCATGCACCAACCAGCCCCTTCTGTTGTGAATTCGCTTTCTGGCCTCCCTCTGGTTATTACTGAAGGTTGTGGAGCTGGTCAGAATGACAGAGGGGTTGCGAGTTCTCTTTCTGGGCTCCCTCTGGTGGTTACTGGAGGTAATGGAGCTGATCTGATTGACAGAGGCTTGCCACCTGATGAGGATGACGATTGGAGATCTGGGGTTTCAGATTGGGATTTAAGACAGCCGACTCCCTCTATCCCTGCTGGTGATTTTCTTCCTGTGCCTCCTGAGGTCTGATGTCTCCAGCTCTGTCCTTGCATGTTCAGCTAAGTGGTTCATTTGCTATTCTGTTTGCATTTGATCTGGTTTTGTCTATCTCTGCTTTGTGTGGGTCAGCCAGCTCCGGCTGGGGCTGTGCTGAATCACCGCCCATATGTTACTGCTTGTGCCAGTTTGTTTTGTCCCCTGTTAGATTGGTCTCTTTTTGCTCTGCTTTCAGAATATACCAGAGTGCTGATATAATGGGGGCGAAGTCGTGCAACTTCAGTGTTTTTGTGCATCAGACCTGTTGGACTTTTTGCAGGGTTTTTTGCGTGATTGCAGACAGTGTCTTTCCTTTCCTGTCCTGTCTAGTCAGTGTGGGCCCCATCATTTGCTCAGTCTATTTTCCTGCCTGCGTTTTGTGTTTTTATCTTGTCTCACCGACAATATATGTTTGGGGGCTATCTATTCCTTTGGGGTCTGCACTGGGGCAGTTTAGATTTCCCCTTTCTTGCTTTAGGCTTAGTGAGCTCTCCGGCTGTGCCGAGGCGTCTAGGATGATCGTAAGCACGCTCCACGGCTACTGCTAGTTGTGTGGATAGGATCAGGGGTCTGCAATCCGCTTAGTTACCAACCTCTCTGTTTTTCTGTGGCTTAGCCTGGGCCTGCTCTCCTCGTCGGTGACCCATTCATAAAAGAATCACCAGCCAAACTGTAGACAATAGGGCACTCTAAAGAAGGAAAGAATTTGAAAAAGAAAAGTGTCAGAATTTTTTTTATATATTTTTTCTTCTTTTTTTTCTGGGGCTGGATGAGGAGATTTTTTTTTCTTTCTCTAAATGGAGACTAAGCAATTGTCTGATCGTGTTGAGCAGCTTGCTGCTGAAGTGCGAGGAATTTCTGCCTATTTCGCTCAATCATCTGCTGTTGAACCAAAAAATCCCTACCCCTGATGTGTTTTCTGGGGATCGGTCTAAATCTTAAGAATAATTGTAAACTATTTTTTGCTTTGAAACCTAACTCATCGGGGAGCTCTGTGCAGCAGGTAAAAATTGTCATTTCCTTGCTGCGTGGTGATCCCCAGGATTGGGCCTTTTCTTTGACACCCAGAGATCCTATTCTGGCTAATGTGGATGCGTTTTTTTCAAGCCTTGGGGTTGTTGTATGATGAACCTAATGCTATTGATCAAGCGGAGAAAACCTTATTGGAGTTGAACCAGGGTCAGGATTCTGCAGAGTTATATTGTCAAAAATTTCGAAAGTGAGCGGTCCTTACTAAATGGAATGACGATACCCTAGCAGCTCTCTTTTGGAAGGGTTTGGCAGAAACCATAAAAGATGTTATGGTGGGACTTCCTGTTCCCTCTGGTCTAGACGACTCTATGTCATTGGCCATTCAAATTGATCAGCGTTTACGTGAACATAAAACTACACAAGAGGCGTTGCCGCCTTTCGAACGAACGTCTGAACCCATGCAATGTGATAGGGTTTTGTCTGGGGTGCAACGTCAGGAGTTTAGAAGGCATAATAAGCTGTGTTTTTTTTTCTGTTAGGACGCCTCTCATACTATTTCTGTCTGCCCTAAACGAGGAAAGCGTTTTGCTCACACATTTGCGGTGGGCAGTGTACAGCCTAAGTTCCTTATGGCAATTACCCTGATCTGCTCCTTGTCTACATTTTCCGCTAAGGCTTTTGTAGATTCAAGAGCAGCTTTGAATCTGATGGATTTGGACTTTGCTAAACATTGTGGTTTTCCCATGATACCCCTGCTGACTCCTATCCCTTTGAGGGGTATTGATGATACTCCTTTGGCAGAGAATAACCCCCAGTTTTGGACCCAGGTGAGAATGCAGGTCGCCCCGGACCACCAAGAAAATTGTAAATTTTTGGTGTTGCACAATTTGCATGATATTATTTTTCTGGGTTTTCCTTGGTTGCAAACTCATAATCCTGTTTTGGATTGGAAATCTGTGTCTGTGGTGAGTTGGGGTTGTCAATGTGTTCTTAGTGACACTCCTGTTTTCTCCATCTCTCCCCAGTCTCATCATATTCCTGACTATTTGGCTGATTTTTCTGATGTATTTAGTGAGAGTAAGTCTGCATCTTTGCTTCCTCACAGGAGTTATGACTGCGTAATTGAGTTAATGCCCGGGTGTAAATTTCCCAAGGGTCGGCTTTTCAACTTATCGGTACCCGAACATGATGTTATGCGATCTTATATCAAGGAGTCGTTGGAGAAGGGTCATATTAGACCATCCTCTTCACCTTTAGGTGTTGGTTTTTTTTGTGGCCAAGAAAGATGGTTCATTAAGGCCATGTATTAGCTATCATTCCCTTAACAAAATCACTGTTAAATATCAGTATCCATTACCTCTGATTTCTGATTTATTTTCCAGAGTTAAAAGCGCCTGCTGGTTTACCAAGCTTGACCTCAGGGGGGCGTATAATCTTATTCTCATCAAGCACTGGGATTAATGGAAGACGGTGCTTAATCCTCCGGAGGGACATTTTGAGTACCTGGTGATGCCTTTTGGGCTCACTAAGGCTAGTTTCACACTTGCTTTTTTTTGCAGCGCGTTTTTCCCGCAAAAAAACGCATTGAAAAAACGCATACAAAAGCATGCAACTGCTGCATTTTTTTCAAGCATTTTTATGAGCATGCATGAAAAAAACGCAGCGTTTTTATGCGTTTTTAGTGCGTTTTTACCGCGTTTGCGTTTTTTCCAAACATTAGGTGGCCCCTCACACTAACCCAAACCATGACTTTACTAACCCTAACCCTAACCCTGACCCTAACCCTAACCCTTAACCAAACCATACCCTAACCCTAACCCTAACCCTGACCCTAACCCTAACCCTAACCCTGACCCTAACCCTAACCCTAACCCTTAACCAAACCATACCCTGATCCTAACCCTAACCTTGACCCTGACCCTAACCCTAACCCTAACCCTTAACCAAACCATACCCTAACCCTAACCCTAACCCTGACCCTAACCCTAACCCTAAACCCCCTTAACTAACCCTAACTCTAACCCAAACCCCTAAATTCCATTGTCTAAACTAATGGTAAAAAAAAAACGCATGTGCAAAAAAACGCATACATAAGCATGCCAATGCGCACATATGCTCACCATAGACTTATAATGGGTGTCTTGCTGTAAAAAAACGCATTGCGCGCGCATGCGTTTTTTTGAGGCAAGTCGGACGCCCAAAAAATGCAACAGGTTGCATTTTGTGCGCCCGAGTGCATACCGCAAAAAAACGCATGCGTGGAAAAACGCGTACAAACGCATGTGTATGCGCACATAAGCGCATCCCATGCAAAGTATAGGAAAAAAAAACGCATGCGCTATTTAGCGCTAAAATACCGCGAAAAAAAACGCAAATGTGAAACCAGCCTAATGCCCTTTCTGTCTTCCATTCTTTTATGAAC
Organism: Dendrobates tinctorius; assembly: GCF_039654945.1. Lineage (NCBI taxonomy): Eukaryota > Metazoa > Chordata > Amphibia > Anura > Dendrobatidae > Dendrobates > Dendrobates tinctorius. The sequence continues at coordinate 18,424,312 of NW_027361725.1, read as the reverse complement.
GATATTTTCTGGGACTTTGTGGATAAGTTTTTGATCATTTATCTGGATGATATTTTGATCTTTTCCAGTGATTGGGATTCTCATGTGGAACATGTCCGGACTGTGTTCCGGATTTTGAGGGAAAATTCTCTGTATGTTAAGGGATCGAAGTGCCTCTTCGGTGTACAGAGGATTTCATTTTTGGGATTCATTTTGTCCCCGTGTGCTATTGAAATGGACCTGGCCAAGATACAGGCCATTTATGATTGGGTTCAGCCCACTTCTTTGAAGGCTCTCCAGAAGTTTTTGGGTTTTGCTAATTTCTACCATAAATTTATAAGTAATTTTTCTGGTATTGTTAAACCACTGACTGATTTGACCAAAAAGGGCGTTGATGTGGTGAATTGGTCTCCAGAGGCAGTCTTGGCATTTCAGGAGCTTAAGCAGAGATTCACTTCTACTCCGGTTCTACGGCAACCTGATGTCTCACTCCCATTTCAGGTGGAGGTAGATGCTTCTGAGATTGGTGCAGGAGCTGTTTTGTCCCAAAAAGATCCAGTGACTTCTAAGATGAATCCCTGTGCCTTCTTTTCTCGAAAATTCTCCCCATCTGAAAGTAACTATGATGTGCAGAATCAGGAAATGTTGGCCATGAAATGGGTATTTGAAGAGTGGAGACATTGGTTGGAGGGAGCTATACTTCAAGTTGTGGTCCTCACCGACCACAAGAATTTGATTTATCTAGAATCAGCCAAACGCTTGAATCCCAGACAGGCTAGGTGAGCCTTGTTTTTCACGCGTTTTAATTTTGTGGTCTCTTTTCTTCCAGGCACTAAGAATGCTAAGGTGGATGCCCTTTCTAGGAGTTTCTTTGCGGATTCTCTTGATGTGACAGAGCCTACTAACATTCTAAATGAGGGTGTAGTTCATTCCGCCATTTCACCCGATTTGAGATGTGCCCTGGAGGAATTTCAGGAGGACAAACCTGAACGTTGCCCTATGGGAAAATTGTAGGTCCCTGACCAGTGGAGGAAAAGAGTAATGTCTGAAATTCATTGCTCCGCATTGGCTGGTCATCCAGGTATTTTTGGTACCAGAGATTTGGTGAGTCAGTCTTTTGGTGGCCTGCCTTATCTCGTGATGTCAAGAATTTTGTGCAGTCTTGTGGGACTTGTTGTCGGTCCAAGCCCTGTGCTCGTTCTAGTGGGTTGCTGATCCCCCTGCCGGTGCCCAGGAGGCCATGGACCCATATCTCCATGGATTTTGTTTCCGATCTTCCTGTCTCTCGGAGAATTACTGTTATCTGGGTGATTTGTGATAGATTTTCTAACATGGTCCATCTTGTACCACTCTCAAAGTTGCCATCTTCTTCTGAGTTGTGCCCTTGCTTGTACAACAGGTGGTTCGGTTGCACGGGATTCCTGAGAACATTGTGTTGGACACAGGAGTCCAGTTAGTTTCCAGATTTTGAAGAGCTTTTTGCTCCAAACTGGGAATTCAGTTATCTTTTTCCTCTGCATTTCACCCTCAGACCAATGGGCAGACTGAGAGAACAAACCAGACTTTGGAGTCCTTTTTGAGATGTTTCATATCTGCTGATCAGGATGCCTGGGTCTCATTTTTGCCCTTGGCCGAATTTCCGCTGAAAAATAGAGCTAGTTCTGCCACTTTGACGTCGCCCTTTTTCTGTAACTTTGGGTTTCATCCTCGATTTTCTTCAGGGCAGGTGGAATCTTTGGCCTGCCCAAGTGTGGAATCTGTGGTAGAGAGAATGCAGCATATTTGGGACCAAGTGGTGGATAAGTTGTCCCACTCTCAGGAAAAAGCCCAATGGTTTTCCAACTGGCATAGGACGATTGGTCCCCCGTTTAAAGTGGGTGATATGGTTTGGTTGTCTTCACAGAATATTCCTATGAAGGTTGCATCTCCAAAATTCAAGCCAAGATTCATTGGACCTTATAAGATTTTGGAGATCCTTAATCCTGTTTCTTTCCGATTGGCTCTTCCAGTTACGTTTAAGATCCATAACGTGTTTCATAAATCTTTGTTGAAGAGGTTTGTGGAGCCAGTAGTTCCTATAGCGGCGCCTCCTGACCCTGTATTGGTTAAAGGCAATTTGGAGTATGAGGTAGAGAAAATATTGGATTCTCGCTTGGCTAGACGGAGACTCGAGTACTTGGACAAATGGAAGGGTTATGGCCAGGAGGATAATTCTTGGGTCTCTGTTTCTGAAATTCATGCCGAAAGATTGGTTCATGCTTTTCACCGGACCCATCCTAATCGGCCTGGTGGCGTGGATGAGAGTTCGGTGACCCCTCCTCAAGGGGGGTCCTGTTGTGAATTCGCTTTCTGGCCTCCCTCTGGTTATTACTGAAGGTTGTGGAGCTGGTCAGATTGACAGAGGGGTTGCGAGTTCTCTTTCTGGGCTCCCTCTGGTGGTTACTGGAGGTAATGGAGCTGATCTGATTGACAGAGGCTTGCCACCTGATAATGAGGATGACGATTGGAGATCTGGGGTTTCAGATTGGGATTTAAGACAGCCGACTCCCTCTATCCCTGCTGGTGATTTTCTTCCTGTGCCTCCTGAGGTCTGATGTCTCCAGCTCTGTCCCTGCATGTTCAGCTAAGTGGTTCATTTGCTATTCTGTTTGCATTTGATCTGGTTTTGTCTGTATCTGCTTTGTGCGGGTCAGCCAGCTCTGGCTGGGGCTGTGCTGAATTACCGCCCATATGTTACTGCTTCTGCCAGTTTGTTTTGTCCCCTGTTAGATTGGTCTCTTTTTGCTCTGCTTCTAGAATATACCAGAGTGCTGATATAGTGGGGGCGAAGTCGTGCAACTTCAGTGTCTTTGTGCATCAGACCTGTTGGACTTTTTGCAGAGTTTTCTGCGTGATTACAGACAGTGTCTTTTCTTTCCTGTCCTGTCTAGTCAGTGTGGGCCCCATCATTTGCTCCGTCTATTTTCCTGCCTGCGTTTGTGTTTTCATCTTGTCTCACTGACAATATATGTTTGAGGGCTATCTATTCCTTTGGGGTCTGCTCTGGGGCAGTTTAGATTTCTCCTTTCTTGCTTTAGGCTTAGTTAGCTCTCCGGTTCTGCAGAGGCATCTAGGATCATCGTAGGTACGCTCCATGGCTACTGCTAGTTGTGTGGATAGGATCAGGAGTCTTCAATCTGCTTAGTTACCAACCTCTCTGGTTTTCTGTGGCTTAGTCTGGGCCTGCTCTCCTCCTCAGTGACCCATTCATAACACCCTTCAAAACCTGTACTCCTAATCCCAGATGACCCTGGTACCGTTGATGATAGCTGGAAGTGACAGCCCTGCTCACTCGCAAAGTTCCTCTGCAATCACAGGCATGACTTTCTTGTCACAGTCTCCGTACGGCTCTTCTTGGCTTGAATGTTGGCTCAAGGAGGAGAGGACCGGGCCTAAGCTCTTGACAGGCATAGTCAGGCCTTGGAGACTTGACCAGCATGGGGAACAGCTTCTGGCTCTGACCAGTGTAAGCCGTTCTTGGGGATACCTTCTGGGGAATCCAGACCTTGTCAGGCTTTGACCGGCACCTGGGTGGTGTAGACTTCCTGCTGAGGCCTGTCATGTTACTCTCAGTGGTGTCTCTTGAGTATGTCTGGCCCGCTCCCTTCCCTGGCATCAAATCTCCTTATGGTTGGGTGCGAAGGGATTTTATACCAGGGAAGTCTTTCCTGTGGGTCACCTCATCCAGTCCAACACACGAGGTCACTTCCCTTACAAACCTTCCAACATTCTTTGGTTCTGTTTGATTTCGACTAGCTAGCAGATGGTATCCTCTCCTCATCAATGGCACCTCCGGCAAGAGCTCTCCAGATATGTCATGGCTTCTTGTTACAGCTCCAATGTTTGCCGTTCTAGTTTCCTGCACACTGCGGTGAATCAGATCTATTATGTCATCACTTCCGATATTAATGTATACAGCACACTTTTTCCGCTATAACTTTCTTCTTGTTTACTATGACAGGTTCCCTTTTAAATTGTAGCATGGAATAACTGAGTGCTAAATTAGTGTCAAGCATTTAACGTACATTCAAAATTCGACCTCTAAGCATTTTCAAAATGAGAGCTGTAGTGAAAGGGACAAGTATATCATTTATTAATGCAGATTCATATAGCACAGTGTACCGGTAAAGCGACCATGCGTGTCCACTGAGGTGACACTGTCAGGTCCATGCGCTGCCTATATTCATGTCACATTGCCACACAAGTGAGACCAGTGGTCATTTTTTTGAGTTGGGATCTAATGCTGTAACATATCTACTAAGCTAACATGCTTTTTTTATTTTACCAAGATTGGTCTGATAAATTCAGTGACCCATGTGAACGTAGTCTATGGGCTCTGTTTTTCCTCAACTGGTGAGGTGGATCCTCCAAGTCCCTGGTCCATGTGGAAACATGGGCCACGGGCATCAGTGCAGCAGGTAAGGCAGGATAGGTGGACTAGAAGCACTGAGGATTGACGGCAGACTGGACACGGGGAAACAAATATATGTAGATATGGAGCAGAGAATAGAGATGACCTAATGTGTACACCCTTTCTATAATGTATATAACGACTGGCTTGGAATAAATTGTCATGTGACTTTGAACAGAGATTCCCGTGTCTGTGTTCATTTATCCATCCTGACTCATTCGAGTGCATTCAATTTGGAAGCCATCCAATATACTGAGGGTCTCTCCTGAGAAAGATCATCAAAACTCGACAGCAGGTACTGGAAGCACTGGAGTTTGCAGGCAGACAGAACACAGATGAAACTAAGAGTCTTAATACCAAGACAAAGGCATGTGTCTTTGTGGGCCTCATAGACACCTAGGCAGAGGATTACATGGTAATATGAAAGTCCAGAACGGGACAGGTGTGTAACAGGTTTATTCAGACTTCAGATTTTGTCATACACGTGTTATTGATGTTTCTATGGATAGATCTCATACGTATTATAGTCTATAGGGCTGCTCACTTGACCATGAATTTTTGTGGTCTGAGCGATCTGCTTATAATCACAGTGACATGTTTGACCTTGATCCGATGCTTGGATCAAAATCGCCAATGTAAGGGCCCCGTCACACATAGTAATCTCGCTAGCGAGATCGCTGCTGAGTCACAACTTTTGTGACACAACAGCGATCTCACCAGCGAGATCGCTGTGTGTGACAGCAATCAGCGACCGGCCCCCCTGCCGGTATCGCTGATCGCTGCAAGAAACCTCTGGACATTTTTTTTCGTCGCTGATCTCCCGCTGGCCAGCACGCATCGCTGCGTGTGACAGGCGGGAGACCAGCGATCAGGTGTAAAATAATAAAAAAAATAAAAAATATTGTTATTCTCACCTTCCGGCGTCCCGCTCAGTCTTCCCGCCTCTCTCCACGCTCCCGGTCCCAGTAATCCTTTGCAAGAATAACCGCGAGACTTCGCGATCCCGCGAGAACGGACGTCATCGCGGTAATTCTCGCAAAGGATTACTGGGACCGGAGCGTGGAGAGAGGTGGGAATGCTGCACGGGACGTCGGAAGGTGAGAATAAAAATATTTTTTATTTTAATTCTATTTTTGACATGAATATTTCATCAGCGCTAACGAACACAGCGATGCCACGTGCGCGGCGTCGCTGTGCTGATCGCTGGTGAAGCAGTCATTTGACAGCTCACCAGCGATCACATAGCTCACTTACCAGCGATCCTGACACGTTGATATCGTTGTCGGGATCGCTGGTAAGTCGCTATGTGTGACTCCAGCTTAAGTTTATGCAATGGGGAAAAAATCATTCAGCACTCAGACACCTTCTGTGTGTAGTTTGTTTTCCATGTACTGTTTGATATAAGAAGACTGAGAAAGCTTCATTTTTTATACAAGAAAAACTGATGAAAACTCTAACCAAACTCTGTTGGTAAAATCTGACACTGCCCAAACTCTGATGACTCCCTGATCAAAAACATGGATGAAATGAGGGCCATTTTTTTCTTACAAGAAAATCACTGATAGGGTAGAATTACATGCCTGTTTTCTCCACATCTAAGAAAAAACGTTCGGATTATTTTGATCAGAGATTGATTAATGCAGCACCAGTTTTTCTCGGAAATGGAGGGAAACAAAAATTTCTTCACCTTCCCTATTCTTTTAGGCTATGAAAATTGGAATGTACTCGGATGTCAACCGAATGCAGTCCAAATTTTGTCATGGACCCATTGCTGATGTCTCCAATTGTTTCAGCAAACCAATCGGTCTGAGGAAACAATGGACATAGGCAGAGCCCCATAGAATACAGCTCTGGCAAAAATTAAGAAACAACTGCACAGTTGTATAATAATCAGCTTCTCTACATGTCTGACAGCCATTCCATTCCAGTGTCAGTTGAATTCCAATCTGAGTACACCTCATTCTACTTAATGTGCTTCTGATTAGGTGATTACCTGAACCAAATCTTATTTAGTGAAGGAAAGTATAAAAAACCCTGCTGTGGTGTTCACAATCCTCTTGCAATTGGACAAGCTGGATGGCAAAGCAAGTGCTAGTAATATCCCAAAAGTAATAGGAATGAAAAAAATAAATTTTAACCACGCCAAAGGTGTTGAAAAGAAAAGTCTTAAGTGAGGAAATGAAGTGCTCAATTCCGGCTTTACTAGCAGAGGGATACAGTGAGCGTAACGTTGCCTCCTTCCTTAAAATTTCTAAGATGGCAGTCCATTACAACAAGGTCAAGCAGCAGACATTGGGGACAACAAAGCTACAGACCCGAAGAGGGTGAAAATGATTCTCCACTGACCGGGATGATAATTATCTTATTCGAATGTCACTCAGCAACCGCAGGATGACATTAAGTGACCTACAAAAGGAATGGCAAATGGCAGCTGGGGTGAAGTGCATGGCAAGAACAGTTCGTAACAGGCTCATAGAGGCAGGGCTCAAGTCTTGTAAAGCTAGAAAAATGCCTTTCAGAATAGAGAAGCAAAAGAGAGCTAGGCTGAAGTTTGCCAAAGACCTTAAGGATTGGACCACAGAGGTCTGGAGTAAGGTAATCTTCTCTGATGAGTCTAATTTTCAGCTATGCCCAACACCTGGTTGTCTAATGGTTAGACGGAGACCTGGAGAGGCGTACAAGGCACAGTGTCTTGCACCTATTGTGAAATTTGGTGGTGGATCGGTGATGATCTGGGGATGCTTCAGCAATGCTGGAATTGCGCAGGTTAATCTTTGCAAAGGATATATCAAGGCGCATACAAGGTTATCCTAGAAAAACAGTTGATTCTGTCTGCTCAGGCAATGTTCCCCAACTCTGAGGACTGTTTTTTTCCAGCAGGACAATGCGCAATGCCACACAGCTACGTCAGTCAATGTGTGGATTAAGGACCACCACATCAAATCCCTGTCATGACCAGCCCAATTTCCAGACCTGAACCCCAATGAAAACCTCTGGAATGTAATCAAGAGGAACATGAATATTCACAAGCTATCACACAAAGAAGAACTGTTTAAATTTTTTACCAGGAGTGGCATAAGGTCACCCAAAATCAGTGTGAAAGACTGGTGGAAAGCATGCCAAGACGCATGAAAGTTGTTATTAAAAATCATGGTTATTCCACAAAATATTGATTTCTGAACTCTTCCTGAGTTAAAAGATTAGTATTGTTGTTTCTAAATGATTAAGAACTTGATTTTTTAGCATTATTTCAGGTCTGCAAGTACTACTTTTTTTTGTTATTTTGACCATTTCTCATTTTACATAGTAACATAGTAACATAGTTTTGAAGGCTGAAGGAAGACCTTATGTCCATCTAGTTCAGCCTATTTTTACTGCAGCTGTTCTGCATTGTTGATCCTAGGGAAGGCAAAAAACCCACAGAGTAGAAGCCAATTTTCTCCATAGGGAAAAAAATTCCTTTCCCTAAGCTGGGTCAACCATCTACCTATAATATTATGTTATTCATAACCTTCTATACTGTTAGGCTAAGTTCACACGTAGCGGAACTCTCGCGGACATTACCGCGAGAGTTCTGGAATTCCATTCTGCGGGAAAATCGCATTTTAAATTCCCGCGATTTTCCAGCGGAAAAACTAGCATTTTGCAAGCGTAATTAGCTTGCAAAATGCTAGCGTTTTCCAAGCGATCTGTAGCATCGCTTGGAGAACTGATTGACAGGTTGGTCACACTCGTCAAATATAGTGTTTGACGAGTGTGACCAACTTTTTACTACTGAGGCTGCCTATGTAGCATCAGTAGTAAAAGATAAAATGTAAAAAATAATTAAAAAAGTAAAAAATGGTGTTATTCTTACCTTCCGACGTCCCGCGCAGCCTTCCCGCCTCTCTCCACGCTCTCGTTCCCAGTAATCCTTTGCGAAAATGCCCGTTCTCGTGGGATCGCAAAGTCTCGCGGTCATTCGCGATGATGTTGCGCTAATGACCGCGAGACTTCGCGATCCCATGAGAACGGACGTCATCGCGGGCATTTTCGCAAAGGATTACTGGGAACGGGAGCGTGGAGAGAGGCGGGAAGGCTGCGCAGGACGTAGGAAGGTAAGAATAACACCATTTTTTATTTTCAATTCTATTTTTTACAGGGATATGGTACCCAAAGCCCGGAGGACAGTCTCCTCTCCTCCGGACCGTGGGTACCATCCGCAATTGTTCTGCTTACTTTTCGCATGGTGGGCACAGACACAGGCGGGAAGTAAGCGGAACAATGCATTCCTATGGGTGCGGGATCGCCGCGATTCCGCAAAATTAATGAGCATGCTGCATTTTTTACCGCAAAGCAATTCCGCCGCGGTAAAAACCGCAGCATTAGCACAGCATTTCGGAATCCCATAGGAATGCATGGGATGCTTATTTTTCGCGTTTTCGCTGCAAAATCGCACGGTTAAAACCGCCGCAGAAACGCGAAAAAAACTCCACGTGTGAACTCAGCCTTACTCACAAGAAAAGCATCCATTCCTTTCTTAAATTCATTCAGTGAGTTGGCCATCACCACTTCCTCAGGAAGAGAATTCCAGAGCCTCACTGCTCTTACTGTGAAGAACCCTCTTCTATGCTGGTGCAGAAATTGTCTTTCCTCCAAACGAAGAGAATGCCCCCTTGTTTTTGTCACAGTCCTTTTTCTGAAAATAAATACAAAATTTAGTGCTTGAAATTTCGAAGAAATGTTGTCAGTAGTTTATAAAATAAAAGAGCAATTTAAATTTTACTCAAAAATATAATTATAAAGAGAAAAATCAGACAAACGGAAAATTTTGCAGTGGTCTCTTAACCCCTTTGAGATGAAGCCTGTTTTCAAGTGTTTTCACCTTAATGACCAGTCCAATTTTTACAATTCTGACCACTGTCAATTTATGAGGTCATAACTGAGACTGTTTTCATATTGTACTTTATGATAGTGGTAAAATTTCTTCGATATGACTTGCGTTTATTTGTGAAAAAATGGAAATTTGGCAAAAATGTTGAAAATTTCACAATTTTCAAACTTTTAGTTTTTATGCCCTTAAATTAGAGAGAGTCATATCACACAATAATAATAAATAACATTTCCCACATGTCTGCTTTACATAAGCACAATTTTGAAAGCATAATATTTTTTTGTTAGGAAGTTATAAGGGTTAACAACTTCACCAAAAAAGAAATACAGATGGTACTCACCGGTTAGAATCTACTTTATTCTATTTCTTTAAAACATCGGCATAGGGAGGATGGGAGCAGGAGTGGAGATGACGACAGCTGTTTCGCGCTGCAGTGGCGCTTCTACCATTAGATGGAGCTGTATCGGGGCTGTTTTTTTTCAGGACAAGATGATGTTTTCAGCGGTACCATATTTATTTACATCCGCCTTTTTGATCGCCTTATATTGCACTTTTTATTCGGCAGTATGATGATACAGCATTGTTTTTTGCCTAGTTTTTAATTTCTTTTTTATGGTGTTCACTGAAGGGGTTAACTAGTGGGACAGTTTTATAGAGCGAGTCGTTAACAGATGCCGCGATACCAAATATGTGTACTTTTGTGTTTTTTTTATTTACATAAATAAATGGATTTATTGGAAAAATCTTTATTTTTTTTCTTTATTTGGGGATTTAAAAAAAATATTTTTACACATTCTAATCTTTTTTTTAACTTTATAACATCATGGGACATCACTATATCATGTCAGATTGCTGATCTGACACTTTGCGTAGCACAGTGTCAGATCAGCAATCTGACAGGCATGGAAGGAGGCATACGAGTGCCTGTTCTCAGCAAGCGCTCGCAAGCTACCTCCCTGCATGACCCAGAAGGACCCTGCGACCATCTTGGAGCCAGGGGTCTCAATGGAGACCACCGGTACAATGCGATTGTTCCTGTGGGAACGTGCAGGGAGCCCCCTCCGTGCTCTGTTCCGGTGGGAACGTGCAGGGAGCCCCCTCTGTGCTTAATTCTTCTCTATGCTGCCGTCACTACTGACAGCTGCATCAGAGGGGTTAAATGCCAACGATCGGTGCTAGCTGCCACCTACAGCTGACACCCGCACACAATCGCTGCGGCTCTCACCATGAGACCGCGGTGATCGCGGCGCCATGCTAGTACTGCTCGTGGCACAATGCAGTTGCCGCAGAGCAGTACTAGTACGGCGCCTGTCGCTAACTGGTTAGTTTTTGTCAGAGCTGTATAATAGGTACAAATGAAAACCAATTGCCTGAGAAAATCGGTTCTAGATACCATATTACTAGCATTCTATTCTAACTTGTTTCTGTATATCTTACATACACACCACAAGCTATCTTTGCCTACATTCATCATTCACATTGTATATTTTAGTGCTTTCCACATTTGTAACTTTAATTTTCACTTTAGTACAAATGTAAATCACTCTGGCATTGAAATCCAATTAGAATTCTTGCACTTTTGACATAAAATATAAAATCCTGACCCCCGTCGTATTTACAGAAGATTTATTCTTTTGCCTTTTCCTGTCTCTTTATTAATCAATAGACGGCAGGTGTTCTCCAAAGCCGCCTTTGAGTTATCACTCTCATCATTGCTGATCAATAACCGTGCTCTCAGATTACTCATGGACAAATAAGTGCAGGTTCCGCTGCTATAATATAAAGCCCCCGTTACACACTGCGATATCGCTAGCAATATCGCTGTAAAGTCACCGATTTTGTGACGTTGCAGCGATATTGCTAGCGATATCGCTGCATGTGATACTTACCTCCGACCGGCTCCCCCGCTGGTAATCGCTGATCGCGCGAGAAGCTGCTGGACCATTTCGCGTGGAGCCGGGCGGGAGGACGCAGGATCCCAGTGATGTCGCTGGTGAGATCTGCCTATGTGGCAGCTCACTAGCGACCACCCAGCGATGTACCAGCGATCCTGACCGCGTCATATCGCTAGTCGGGATCGCTGGTGCATCGCTAGGTGTAACGGTACCCTAAGTCTTCAGATTGGTAAAAAATTGAAAAATTACAGGAAAAATATTAACATCACACAAATGTGAAGGAATGGAGTCGGGATCAAAGGAAAGACTGAGTGGTAGTAATGTGGTTGCCTGATAAAGGAACCCTGGTGTTCTCCAGGATCAACTTTATGGGTGAAGCTTTGACCTATTATCTGATCTTTGAATTGAAAATACAGCTCGCTTGTGAAGATAATGAAGAAGCAAAATGAAACACAAGTATTAATTACTGTCTTTGTGTGCAGCATTGTACCATATCCAATCATACAGAGGCCACCAAAACAATGCAGCGTCGGCTTGGAAGAAAAGGAAGGCATGGAAAAAAAAGACGTTATTAGACGACTAATGTACTGCCATTATCTACCGAACGATAGTGATGGAACGTGCAGAAAAGCCTTAAATACAGCGCTCTACAATGAGATTACCCGCGGTAGAGCAGGACACTAAAAGCACCAATATGGCAAAAGAAAAACAATGTAATGGCTTAAAGTATTTTCTAGTGGAAAATGTAGGGACAGGAGCCATTTGTTTAATTCCTTGTAATCAGGGCTGCATTAAAATATCTTTATGGCTTATAATTAATCACCTATCTCAGTTTGCCGGATCTTGACATCTGTGCGTTCATTTTATCCCGAAGACATTTGTGCGCTGTCTGCAGGGTGGATCATAAGCGTAATTAGAAATCGTCTTGTTTTTCTTGTTAAGATTGTGTTAATGTATTATATCAGGAGATTGCAGAGCCTGAATGCCCGCAGCGTATATGTCACTGATTGCAGAAAACCCTGACTAACTTCAAGTTAACAAGTTTCTGGTTTTTCTTTTTTTTTTTTGAGCAGAAAAAGATCAAAAGTACACGGATACAATTTCGGTTCGGTCAGAGATGTCTTCTTACAATGCTTGATCAAGTGTTTCATCAAAGAATTAGCTTGTAAATGAAATAGTAATGGCATTTGTAGTGCTAAATTTAAAGTTTCGAAAAAATGGGATATCGAGTTATAGTTTAGTATGCCATTAAATTGCTCTTGGAAATTAATTGTAGCATATCGTTTTTCCCATCTGCTGGGTAAAAAATTTTGGCCTACCACGGATACCTTCAAAAGAAACCTGAAGACCCACCTCTTCCAACAAGCCTACAACTTGCAGTAATCCTCAGTCTACTGAACCGCAGCAGGACCAGCTCTACCCTCTCCTAGTGTACCCTCACCCATCCCTGTAGACTGTGAGCCCTCGCAGGCAGGGTCCTCTCTCCTGTACTTGTGTTTGCCTTGTATTGCTCATGTTTATTGTACTCGTCTATATATATATGCCCCTTTCACATGTAAAGTGACATGGAATAAATAGCGCTATAAAAATGTATTATAATAATAATAATCTTGTTCCTTTTTTCACACTTAGGTGAGTATAGTGTCTTTAAACCATAGATATTATGCTGTAATAAAAATGTCTAAGATGTGAGAGCCCACCTCCGGGACACCCATTATTTAGATATGTGTCTGGGAATCCCAATTTGCCAATCCAAATTAACCATCAGTTGCTGAGAAAGAAATGGAAATGAGAACAGGTCAAGTATATTGGTTCACTGCCTCCAATACAGTCCACAGAAATTACAGGAACATGTCAGAATGCTATTTCAGTAAGTGTCATAAAATCTTATAGTGTAACCTCAGCCTCATTTTCTAGAACAGCCAAATCTAACTCATGATAATCTATAAGTAAATATTGCTAAGGTCTCTTATTGCAGTGACACAAATATCCCCAAGAACGAGGACATCCAGTGTAGAAATGGACAAACGTTTCTAGACGCTCACCACTAAAATTAGTGAGAAATATGGGAACCATGCATGTGAATCTATGAATTTACTTTCATTGTGTAATTTTGGACGTCTTTTGTATATTTGCAGATTTTGTTTTTTTTCTTAAAAAGTCAATAGCATTAACTTTTGTGGTGTGTGTTTTACATGCAGAACTACCATTTCCTTTATCAGTGGCAGGACACTGTTGTAGAGATGCCTTCTTAATTCATCACCCCTTGGAAAAAGCCAAGGCGAAACGCGCATCGGTTGTGAAGGTACTGAATCATGGGTTGTGACGGGGTATACGACAGAGCAAGAAGGGACAACAGGCCGAGGGACGATCCAACGAGATTTATTAAGGCAGGGAGCATACAACATCAAATATCCATAATGTCCTTGGAGTCCATGAGGAGTCCACAATAATTCCACACAATGGAAACAAATCCAGGCACCTCATGATAGTCCTTGTGCCAGATACGATAACAATAATCCTTGCAATAGTCCACAGGATTCCACACAATCCCACGGACGTCACGAGCTGGCCTCAACTCATTCGTGACTCTTTCCACGTCCGCTCTCAAATCACAACTGATCTTAAAATAAGAATGTATTGTCAGGGCTCCTGGGATCAGCCCATCTGAAGGGGGGTAGGGGTCACACCTACTACTCAATGGTTTGGTCCATCAGAAGATTCTAGAAATGTAAGGGCTCCAGTGAGTCTACAGGATGTGTATTGTAGGTTATCTTCTGCTTAGGAAAACAATAGCCAAAGTTCTACTAGCTGTTGACACAAGCCTAAATTATATTATGGTCCAGGTACATCACAAGATATTGCAAAGTATTGGGGGAAGGAGACATGTTTAATTTACAGCAAATACAAAATACAGGACAGGGCAAAACTACAAATCATGACATGGGTCACTTATTGTTTACTATGTGTTATGCATCTTTCTGTTAATCATATATGGTTCATTCTGCCCATGCTTTATTATTGGTACTTTACTATTATTAGTTAATTCCTGTGGACTATGTACTGTTTTTTCTCCAATATGTAATTAAAGAAATACTCCCATCAAAGTTTGCATCGTCTTAAAATTGTTCATTTTGACTTTCTACCCAGTTAATTCTTCTCTTTTGTCAACTTTATGTACTGTTCGGCCTTTGTAGTCGAAGATGACCATGGCTTCATGATTTATAGGATTATCAGTGGCTGTAGATCTGTGGTGACTCATCCTTGTACGTATCACAAGTAACTAAATGTTTTCAGGACAGTACATACTGTTTGTGCCTTGAGGACAGCACAGTTTCTTTTTGCCTCAAGGATTTTGCTATCCTCAGCTGCACATGCTACTGAGGTGATCCTGACTCACCAAGGTGAATGGTCCAGGGCAAGCTTTTCCCAATCGTTGATGTTGACGCCAAGATTTTTGAGAGACACTTTAAGGCAGTTTCTATAACATTTCTTCAGCCCCCAACTGCTCGCTTTCCCTGTAACAGGTCTCCATACAGCAGTTCTTTGGCATCCTGACTACATGTCCAGCCCACCTGGCTTGGTCTTTCAGCAGTAGAATGTAAATGCTGCAGAGACCAGATTTTTCCCGGATTGCCTTATCGGATACAATGTCTTGCCACCTTGTATGGAGAAATCTGTGGAGACAGGTGAAAGTGATTGAGCTGTTTGGCATGTCAGCTGTAGACAATCCAGGTGTCATTAGCATAGAAAAGTGTGGTTAGGAACACCGTGCAGTTTAAATCATGCGTTATAAACAGAAAGTATTGTTTCCTTTTATGAGCCATTCTTTTCTTTAACTACAAACCCAGTTTATTCTGCCCATTCTGTGCAGCTAGATATTTTAAGTGCTGTTCCAGCTATCGCCAGTAGGTGTCATAAGTTGCCCTTCTCTTTTTATTCATGTGTTTGGAATCTTCTGTTCCCCAAATGGTTAACTATTCAGAACCGCCCTTCTTCCTGCCCTGGTCAATAACATGTATTTTGCCAGCCGTCTTCTGAGTAGCTCACATGTGCTCTGCTCAGCTCTCTGCAAAACCATTGCTTATAACAAGCAGATTCCGGTAATATTTAATGCATTTATGAATATATGTTATGCATCTCTGTTAGCTGGCCAAAATGCACTCCTCATGATGTTTGCAATGCATGTTCAGCTCATGTAATGCTAGTACACTGCATGATAGTTATGCATTCTCCGTTCAGTGAGTGTAAAGCTGGCAGCCATTAGTTGTTAGATATTTCTTTCTCTTTGCTGCTGTGTATGTTATTTTGCTCAGCTCTTATATAATGCATGATAACAGCATCCTGTATCATTGTTACTGTTGTGATAATACCCTGTATTATATATTACCTACCAGCACTGACATGCTGCGTTATATCTGTCTCTTATAGTTTCTACCTGAATCATCCACATTCTGTACACCAATGTTTTGAATCATCCATAACTGTGTTCAACAACCCCTGATCTCATCTACTCTACTATACCATCTGTTATCATCTCCCATTGTTGTCCATATCATCCCAATAAATAATAGACTTAAGCACCCATACAGTCTTGTCTCTGGGAGTGGATGAAAGGTTAAGCCGTAAGCTGGACGTAACGAATGGAAGCGGAGGCAGAGATGGTGAAGTTCACATTTTTTTTATTTTTAAAGTGGAACCTCGGGACCACGGTCCGGGGGGCTCCGAAGGGGGCATGACTAGTGAGCCCCAGGTACCCGTAGTAAAGCCCATCAAACAGGGCCAGAATGGAATACCCGGAGGACACAGGTGCTACCTCCAGTTAGACCACAAACACGTGGCAGCTGTCCCAGCGGGACCAAAAGGGATAACAGTAGTTGCAGCAGAGTCCGTAATGAGACGGGTCTTGGATTCGGGTAGTTGGTAAGGAATCGGTTCCAGTGACCTTCACACAGTCCTTGGACTCGGATGGCTGTTGGCGGAACGGGATGGCTTTCGCCCTGATGGTTGCAGATATAACCAAGAAGCACAGGATACTGATACTCTGTGGAGACAGATAGCATTAGACAATGCACAGAGACTGCAGACGCAGCGCAGACAGGTTAGTATAAGAACTGGATGTAGCAATGATTGATACTCGTTGCTCCGGCACTCTCCCTCTGGAGGAGAGGCCAGAAATAGCCAGTGCGCTGCCATTGGATAATTGCACCTTTTGAAAAATGCACGCTGTCCCTTTAAGAAGGCAGGAGAGCACGCGGGCAGGCCCTAATAGCTCTAGTTGCAGATCTGCCGACAGGACTCCAGGAGGTGGAGGCAGGGGAGCGACCTGAATGCTGAGCAGCAGCATGAGACACAGAGGAGGCAGGCTGCTGCCTAAGGACAGTGTGCGATGCATGAGGTGAGTGCCCAGAATGGAGAGCAGCGGCAGACCTGGATGCAGTACCAGGACGGGGACCAGGTGTAACAGTAGCAGACCTGGGCGCCGCGCTAGGACAAGGACCGGGTGAAACAGTATCCCCCTCTTTACACCTCCTCTTCTTCAAGCCTGTGTAGAATTTTTTAAGGAGATGGGGCACCTGGATATTCTCTCTAGGCTCCCAAGATCTCTCCTCAGGACCAAAACCCTTCCAGTCCACCAGGTAGTAGTTCTTACCCCTTACTTTTTTCATGGCCAGGATATGTTTTACCTCAAAAACATCATCCTCTGAGACAGGGTCAGGAGTGGTACCCGGATCCTTAAAGAAGGGGCTCAAAACTACTGGTTTGAGGAGAGAAACATGAAAGGAAACAGGAAAGGCAACTTCAGCTTGTAAGAGACTGGATTGATTTGTCTCAAGATCTCAAATGATCCAATGAACCGGGGACCCAATTTGTAGGATGGCATCTTTAAACGGATGTACTTTAAAGAAAGCCATACCTTGTCTCTGGGGTGAAAGGTAGGTGCATCCAAACATCTCTTGTCCGCATGCCTTCTCATACGCTGGGAGGCTTTCTCTAGAGCAGTTTTGGTGTCCCTCCAGACCTTAGAAAAATCTTCGGAGAAAGTATCGGCAGCCGGAACGCCAGATGATTCAGCGATGGGAAGTGGTATTCCGGGTTGCAGTCCAAAGACAATCTGAAAGGGAGACTTTCCAGAAGATTCACTTACTTGGTTGTTGTAGGAAAATTCGGCCCAGGACAGTAAGTCTACCCAGTCGTCATGATGCGCGTTGACAAAGTGACGCAGGAATCGAGCCAGGATTTGATTTGTCCTCTCCACTTGTCCATTGGACTGGGGATGGTATGCTGAGGAGAAATCCAGTTCAATTCTTACCAGTTTACAAACTGCTCTCCAGAATCTTGAGGTGAACTGGACTCCTCTGTCGGACACGATGTGGAGAGGGAAACCATGGAGATGGAAGATGTGCCGAATGAACAGAGCCGCCAACTCAGGAGCAGCTGGAAGACCGGGTAGTGGAACGAAGTGAGCCATTTTAGAGAAGCGGTCCACCACTACCCACACCACAGAACAGCCAGATGAGATCGGAAGATCTGTGATGAAGTCCATCGCGATGTGTTGCCAGGGAGCGGACGGAATTGGAAGAGGCTGAAGCCTTCATGCGGGTAGGTGCTTGGCCGTCTTGTTACGAGCACAGGAAGGACAGGCCGTGATGTACTCCTGAATGTCCTTAGCCATAGCAGGCCACCAGTAGTACCGAGAAATGAGTTGCAGAGTCTTTCTCTGACCAGCGTGACCAACCAACTTGGATGAGTGACCGCAGAGAAGGACACGAGTACATTCAGAAGCTGACACGAAAGTTTTCCCAGGGGAAAGCCGGGTAAGATCAGCAGAAGGGACAGCAACTAACCTTGAGGGTTCAATGATGTGCTGCGGTTCTTCTTCTTGATCAGGAGGTAGAAAGGCTCTGGAAAGTGCGTCTGCTTTGACATTTTTGTCGACTGGGTGAAAATGATGAACAATATTTAAGCGAGCAAAAAACAAAGCCCAGCGGGCTTGACGAGGATTCAGCCTTTGCGCAGTTTGGAGGTAAGCAAAGTTTTTGTGATCGGTGTACATGACTACCTGATGAAGAGCTCCTTCTAGAAGATGCCTCCAATCCTGCAGAGCCAATTTGATAGCCAACAATTCCCGATCTCCAACGGAATAATTCCTCTCCGCGGAAGAAAACACCTTGGAAAAAAAACCACAGGAGTGCATTCACCCGGTGGACGATTTCTGGGTTAGTACGGCTCCCGCACCTACTGACGAGGCATCGACCTCGAGAAAAAATTGTTCATTGGAGTTAGGACGATGAAGAACATGTGCGACAGCAAAGGCCTTTTTGAGAAAAACAAAAGCCTCCTCAGCATCAGGAGGCCAATCCTTGGGATTTGTACCTTTCCGGGTCAGAGCAGAGATGGGCGCCACTCGGGTGGAGAAGTCAGGAATGAATTGTCTGTAGTAGTTGGCGAAGTCCAGAAATCGCTGTATGGCCATCAGCCCAGACGGACGAGGCGACTTGAGTACAGCCGATAACTTCTCTGGATTCATTTTTAATCCTGTGGAGGAAACAATGTAACCGAGGAAAGGCAAAGAGGATTGTTCAAAGAGGCACTTTTCAAACTTGGCATTCAGTCTGTTCTCCATGAGCCTCTGTAAGACTAGGCGTACTTGCCTGCGGTGCGAGAACAAGTCAGTAGAAAAAAACAGAATGTCGTCCAGATAGACAACAACACAGGTGTAGAGCAGATCCCTGAAAATGTCATTGACAAACTCTTGGAAAACAGCGGGTTCATTGCTTAGACCAAACGCATTACCAGGTACTCTCAGTGGCCATCACGAGTGTTGAAGGCTGTTTTCCATTCGTTTCCATCCCTGATTTGGATCAAATTGTAGGCTCCTCTGAGATCCAGCTTGGTGAAGATCCTGGCTCCTCGGAGACGGTCAAACAGTTCTGAAATTAGAGGCAAAGGGTACCTGTTTTTTACTGTGATCTGGTTCAGTACCCGGTAGTCGATACAGGGCCTGAAGGATCCATCCTTTTTCTTCATGAAGAAGAAGCCTGCTCCTGCCGGTGATGATGATTTTTGGATAAACCCTCTGGCCAAATTCTCCTGGATGTAGTCTGACATAGCCTGAGTCGCTGCCTGGGAAAGAGGGTAAACTCTCCCACGGGGAGGAGATGGTCCAGGAAGATCTATTGTACAGTCATACGACCTCTGGGGGGGAAGTTTTTCAGCTTCCTTTTTCCCGAAGACATCCGAGAAGGATCAGTAAGCGGATGGTAATCCAGGCAGGGTAGCAGGTTGGACCGGGGGTGAAACTGGTTCAATCCGGGTTAAGCAACGGTCCAAGCAGGAATCTCCCCAACATAGAATTTCACCTGTTCTCCAATTAAGGACTGGTTCATGTTTCTGAAACCAAGGCAAGCCTAGAAGCAAGGGGTGAGACTAACTAGGGTACACATAAAAACGGATTCTTTCAGAATGCATAAGACCTACCCGGAGTTCCACTGGCTCAGTCTGGAACTGGATGGGTTCGGTCAGTGGCTAGCCACCAACAGCGGTCACCCGCAACGGATTGGGAAGAGCCTGAACTGGTAAGTGGTAGCGATCCACAAGCGTCTGCTGGATAAAGCTCCCGGCGGCTCCGGAATCCAACAGGCAGAGTCCAAAAAATGTTATTGCTCCGCAGGTCACGGAGACTGAGATCTGCAATGAGGGAGAGGAATATTCTCTACCTAGGGTGGCCTCCCCCACTGAGCCTAGGCACAGGAGTTTCCCGACTTCTTTGGACAGGAGTGGATCAGGTGTTCGGAACTACCACAATATAGACAGCTTCTGTCTTTGCGACGTGCCTCCTGGAAGCGGCTGGCCAGACTTACTCGATCTACCTCCATAGCTTCGGGAGAAGAGGATGAGGTAGCCATCTTGGAAGAATTAGAGTCCATGTGGTAGGACTTCTTGTCACGCTTAATCTCCATGGAATGCTCCTGAAAACACAGGTCAATCCGGGTCGCCAAGGAAATCAGGTCATCCAAGATGGTAGGCCTGTCCCGTCCCGCCAGCTCATCCTTAATTTTTCCAGATAGGCCCTTCCAGAAGGTAGCCAGCAAGGCCTCATTGTTCCAGGATAACTCAGACGAGAGGGTGCGGAACTGAACAGCATACTGAGCCACCGTGAGGATTCCTTGGCGTAAGCGAAGCAGGGCAGAAGCGGTCGACGTGGACCGGCCATGTTCATCGAAGGTCCTGCGAAAAGTCTCTAAGAAAGATTGAAGATCATTAACCAGCGGGTCTCCTCTTTCCCATAATGGGTTTAGCCAGGTGAGAGCCTCTCCTGCCAGATGTGACATAATGAAGCCCACTTTGGCATGGTCAGAAGCAAACTGGTGCCCCAGGATTTCAAAGTGTAGGGTACACTGATTGAGAAAACTCCGACACTGAGTGGGATCACCATGGAAGAGGGGAGGAGCCACCAGGCGAGGGCCCTTGCTTGCCATGACAGCTGGTACCTGGGTGTTGCTAGGTGAATCAGGAGCAGCCGGGTTCATCACAGAATCCATGCGGTTGGACAGGTTACATAGATAATTCAGTCAGTGGGTGGTATGAACAGTGTCCTACCGACTTGTTCATATGTGTGCATGTCACATGTGTTTTTAATCCAGTTTTTTCCGTGCCTATGCATGATTTGAGAGACCCCACCCCTCTCTTGTGTGACATGCACATAAAAAGCTGGCTTGCACCATGTGCCCATACTGGGAAGCGCATGTCTTCATCCTGTTCATTTAGTCACTGTTCACATGTTCAGGTTTTAAATACATTAGATAGGGACTGCTTCAATAGGGTTACCTTGACGCGGTGAGGCAGCTTGGTATACATTTTTTTGCAAAAAAACGTATCGACTAAATACCCTGTATTTGTTATCATCTTTTTATCAGCACTTGCTGACTACTTTTATATGTTTTACTGCAGGATATTTCTTCACAATTGTTATTCTGTGCTCTCTGTTTGTGTTTGAGTCAGTGGGTGTTATGAACAGTGTCCTACCGACTTGTTCATATGTGTGCATGTCACATGTGTTTTTAATTATGTCATTGGATAATTGCACTTTTTGTAAAATGCACGCTGTCCCTTTAAGAAGGCAGGAGAGCGTGCGGGCGGGCCCTAATAGCTCTAGTTGCAGATCTGCCGACAGGACGCCAGGAGGTGGAGGCAGGGGAGTGACCTGAATGCTGAGCAGCAGCATGAGACACAGAGGCAGGCTGCTCCCGAAGGACAGCGTGCAAGGCACGAAGTGAGTGCCCAGAATGGAGAGCAGTGGCAGACCTGGATGCAGCGCCAGGACGGGGACCAGGTGTAACAGTAGCAGACCTGGGCGCCGCACCAGGACAAGGACCGGGTGTAACACTGGAATCCACACAGCGTCATACATGGAAGAAGGCAGAGCATAATTGCTTCCACCTTCCTTCTGCCAGGGACATCTGCAGTGACTCAAGAGTCATACAGGTAAAATAGACCTCCTGTTTGTACATAGAGCTTAGAAGGATTCAGCTAGACTATTTTTAATCATGTGATGTCATAGACTTATTGGAAAAGAGAATAATTAGTTGGGTAGAAAGCAAAATTAGCAATTGTAAGTACACAGTGCTATATAATATGATGACTGCAATATTTTAAGGGGATAAAAAGTTTGATGGGAGGAGGACGAGTGCTTCTTTCATTTTGCGCTAATTTAGCCTCTTACAATTGTGGTCACCTGTGACATATCAACTATCCTCAGGTGATAACCGGTTATATTTATACAGTGTGTCTGTAAAGTCATGGTGCACTTTTGACCAGTCACTGGAAAACAACAAAAAACAATAAAAATATGAAATCTGCACCAGTTTCATACAGTTTCATACATATTCAGTGCAGTTCTATGTGGGCTTGATTTGTTGAGCTACACAAATCCGAACGATAGTGAAGTTCTTGCCACACATGGGTAAGGACATCCGGTGTAACAGAGTGAATAACGTCTGTGATTCTCTGTTTTAACTTATTAATGTCGTTGATGCGTTCAATGTACACATGTTGCTTCACATAACCCCAAAAGTCTAAGAGCATCAGATCCAGGGATCGTGGTATACTTGTATACTTTCCTATGACTGGTCAAAAGCGCACCATGACTTTACGGACACACTGTATATATATATATATATATATATATTATATATATATATATATATACATGTATATACATATACACGGGGTGGGCCATTTATATGGATACACCTAAATAAAATGGGAATGGTTGGTGACCCAGATTGGCGCGCTGAATTTGCAGAATGGGCAAAACAAAAATTGGAACAGGACAAAAGTTTACACAAAACATTATGTTCAGTGATGAGGCAAACTTTTTTTTACTAATATGGTATGTGTATATACACTTACTACCCATCCCTGATGCTTCTCATCTTGGTACATTTTTAGACGTTATCACAATTTTTTCATTGTTTTTATGTTTATTGTAGACATTGTAACTAATAAACATTGTTTTGATATAGTTATATAATATATCTAATTATTTTTACATTATGTTAACTATACCTTCTCTTTAGAATAGGCTGTCAATCACGTGGGTCTGATTTATGGCACCCTCTCATGATTATATTAGATATTTGAATGGACAACCCCTGTAGTTTCTTTTACTGTGTTTGTCTTCACACTTTTGTGGGTATTGCAATGTTATTTAGTATAGAACTGACAATATTGCAATTTATACCTACTATGTAAAGTAGGCGCGGAAGTGGCTTTAGCGCTCATTGAGCACCAAAAAACTCTTTCATCAACTTACTGGCAGAAGTTATGAGTGTCAGACCCCCACAAATAAAATATTGATAGTCTATTTAAAGATAGGCCATTCATGCAAATACATTTTTTTTATTTCTAACTGTGGCTCTCTCTGATTAGCTCCTTTGGACAGGACATGAAACTAGTTTTGGAAATGTTTTAAGGCACTAATATTCAGGCAATTATTCAAGATGGAAAGCTCGAACAAATGACTGCTAGTCAACACAAATAAATATAAACCTCATATAAGAACAAAGTGAGCAAATACCCAATTTACTCATGTTGTTTTTATCTTAGATTTTGTCTATTTAGTGGCTAGGGTGAGCATGCGCCTACACGTTGCCTGTATACCAACTTATATTCCTATTCATCTCATCAGTTTTGTTTTTTCAACACAAAGACAAAGATATTGACTAGTGCCAGGTATGATCAGGACTCATTTGAGATGCAAGATGAAGAACTGTTAGTTGTAAATAACTTCAGCCAACTCAGAGCGGGGATAACTCAAGATGGAGTGATGACTAGTGTTGAGCATTCCGATACCGCAAATATCGGGTATCGGCCGATATTCGCGGTATTGGAATTCCAATACTGAGTTCTGATACTTTTTGCATATCGAATACCGGAATCGGAAGTTCCCATAATGCTATGAGCCAGTTTGATTTGATTCAGCCAATGACAATCCTCAGAAGTGTGGGAACATCCTGTTAGGCATGTAGGCATGTTAACTAATGGCATGGCTGTGATTGGCTGCTGAAATGATGTCATGATGCACTATAAAAGCCGCCGCCGCCGCTATTTCGGGTTCACTCTGCTGTGAATTCAGTTAGGGACAGGCTGCTGTTCAAGACTATGAGGGACAGTTAGAGATAGCAATTTTCAAAATAATATTGTGCTTTACCCAGGCTACATTATCAATCAGTGTAGCTTTCTTTTGCCTTGCAGCGCTGTTCACAGCTGTCTGCAAGGTCTGTGTGAGTGCAGCTCACGCTGTGTAGTGTGTCCTGCAGCCACGTCTGGTTGTAGGCTGCTCAGCGTGCATCATTGCCTCATACATATTTTTCTTTTATTGCTGCAAATTTTTCATTCATTCTCCTATTAGTGTGCATCCATCTGTAGCAATATACATTGATTGCAAACACTATTGGAGTAGACAGCAGAGCCTTTCTGCAGCCTTTCAGTGCTAGTGCCCAGTTGTCTGCACTGTTCACGGCTGTCTGAGAGGTCTCTGTGTGTGAGTGCAGCTCACGCTGTAGTGTGTCCTGCACCATGTCTGGTTGTAGGCCGCTCAGCGTGCGTCACTGCCTCATACATATTTTTCTTTTATTGCAGCTCATTTTTCATTAATTCTCCTATTAGTGTGCATCCATCCGTATCCATATACATTGGTTGCAAACACTATAGGAGTAGACAGCGGAGCCTTTCTGCAGCCTTTCAGTGCTAGCGCCCAGTTATCTGCACTGTTCACGACTGTCTGAGAGGTCTCTGTGTGTGAGTGCAGCTCACGCTGTAGTGTGTCCTTCAGCCACATCTGGTTGTAGGCCGCTCAGCGTGCGTCACTGCCTCACACATATTGTTCTTTTATTGCAGCTCATTTTTCACTAATTCTCCTATTAGTGTGCATCCATCCGTATCCATATACATTGGTTGGTTGCAAACACTATATATGAGGAGATAGAGGAGCTTTTTTTCTGGCTTGTGCCCTGCAGCCGCAGCCAGATTAGTATTAGCCTATTTTTTGGAGCCTCATCTATTGCATTGTAGGTTACCTTCCTGCATTGTAATAGCTCCAAAAAGTTTGTGATACTATCGATTTCACATCTTTGGTCACATCCTTTTTGTTTTTTAAAAAAAAAAAAATAATAAAGTTCACCAAACACTCCACTTGACAGTTGTGTAGGCCACATTAGCTCATATTAAAGTGTAGTCCACACACTTTATAAAATTAGTGTTTCTTATACCTGTTAGCAGCTGTTCAGGAATAAGTACACTAAGCCCCCCATTTGTACTTTTCTGCCTATCTTTATCAGTCTACCAAGATGAAGAAGGCAGGGAGTAAGGAACGTGGTAGTGGGCGTGGAGTTGCAGCAGGGAGAGGACGTGGGGATTCAGCAGGGAGAGGACGTGGGGATTCTGTGCCTGCTGCGGGCACCAGTGAGTCAGCATCCCCCAGTTTTACCAGGCAACAGTCCTTTATGCACAGCTTTGTAGGACCTCGCCGTACCCCAATGCTGCGGGACAAACAAATTGAAGCAATTGTCGGATGGATGGCAGCTAACGCATCGACTTCAATGACTTCCATATCCTCTCAGGGCCAGAGCACTGAAGAGCAACCATCTGTCTCTTCACCACCTGTCAAATTGCCCAGGCAGTCAGAGAGCCCTGGACAAGAGCCATCTCAGTCTCTACTTCTGTTCTCTGAATCTGTTTGCTTGGAAAGAGGTGGCCAGCCAAGCAGCATTCAAGAATGTGAAGAAGAGGGAGTATGCAGTGATGCGCAACTGCTTTGTCCCTCTGAATCTGAAGAGGCGGGTGGGCCAGTGCCTATGGTCAGCACACCTCAGTACGCATCAGATGATGAGATTCAGGTGCCACTTTCTGGTGCGTACGGTGCTGGCGAGACTACCCAGGAGAAGCAGGTGTTTGAAGAGGGGAGTGTAGATGATGAGGCCCTTGACCCATCATGACGTGAGGAACAGGAAGGTGGTGGGAGCAGCTCTGAGGAAGAGATTCCCCAAACGGCCAAAACAGGAGGGAGAGGGAGGGGGCAGACTTGGTTGCCTGTAGCCTCCACTTTGGCACCCGTTAGGAGCATTCCTCTTCCAAAAGCCAAAACGGGCGCTCCCAAGACTTGCAGTGCATGGTCCTTTTTTGACACAGTTGCAGATGACATTTGATTTGTCTAATGCAAGCTGTGTCACCAGAAAGTCAAAAGAGGGAAAAGGGTCAGCAACCTCAATACCACAAATATGTGGAAACATGTGCAGACCAAGCACGTGGTGGAGTTACAAAGACACACTGAAGACGTAGGCCAACCTACAACACCACCTACCACCTCTTCAGCTCATGTTGTAGCCTCTTCCTCCAGCTCACACACAGCTGGTTCGGCTTCCTCACAGGATCGCCATGGAAGAGCCTCTGGCACTGTTGTCCAGAGACCCAGTGACATTCCAGCCACAGCACCACGTTCCCGTTCATCCTCACACTCCCAGGCCACTCTACAGCCATCAGTAGCACAGGCATGGGAGAAAAGGCGGCCATATTCGGCAAACCATCCCCGAGCACAGGCTCTGTATGCTGGCATTGCCAAACTACTGGCCCTTGAAATGCTCTCATTCAGGCTGGTGGAGACAGACACCTTCCGGAACTTCATGGCATTGGCAGTCCCACAATACACCATGCCCAGCCGCTTTTATTTCAGCAGGCAAGCCATCCCTGCCCTGCAAAAGCATGTGGAGGGAAAAATTAAACATGCGCTACTAAGCGCCGTCACTAGCAAGGTCCACCTGACCACCGATGCGTGCACCAGTAACCATGGACAGGGACGATACCTTTCCCTCACTGCCCATTGGGTCAATGTTGTGGAGCCGGGTACAGATCTTGAGAGTGGCGCTGTACGTGTTCTGCCAACTCCAAGGATTGCAGGAAACCAGTCTGTACACATTGACTCCTCCTCATACTCCAGTTCCTCAGAATCAGCGCTGCAGGAGCCTGATACGACCGATATGAGCACAGCCGTGGCCAAACGTCAACAGGCCGTACTGAAATTAATTTCTTTGGGGAATTGAAGCCACAGCGCAGGAGCTCTGGAATGCCATCAAGCAGGAGAGCGACGTGTGGTTTGTGACAGCGAATCTCCAGCCAGGCTTGGTAGTGTGTGACAATGGCCAAAATCTGGTGGCAGCTCTGGGCCTAGGCAACCTCACTCATATCCCATGTCTGGCACATGTGCTCAACTTGGTCGTGAAGAGCTTTCTGAGGGACTATCCGGATCTTGATGCACTGCTGCACAAGGTCTGCATAGAGTGTGCTCACTTGCGGCGTTCCAGCATGGAAAGATTGCGCATTGCTGCTCTGCAGCGCCGATTCCGCCTTCTGGAACATCGCATCATATGTGACCTACCCACCAGGTGGAATATAACGTTACATATGTTAGAGCGGCTGTGTGAGCAGCAGACAGCAGTAATGGAGTACCAGCTGCATCAGGCGCAAACAAGTCGCACTGTGCGCCAGTCACACTTCAGCACCACTGAGTAGGCCTCTATGAAGGACATCTGCCTCGTTTTGCGTGCCTTTGATGATTCCACGCGGATAGCGAGTGCAGATGATGCACTAGTCAGCATGACTTTCTCCCTTATCTGCCTGCTTCAAAAAACAGTGCAAGCACTAAGGGAGGAGGTTTTGGAAGGGGTGGAGGATGAGGAGTCACAAATGCCATCTGCTTCTGGACAGTCTGCGCTACGTGGTTCCTCACAAAGGCCTAGGCATGGGACACTTTGTGAGGAGGATGAGGAGGAGTCAATGGAGGACGAAGACATCTCTTCAGAAGAGGGAGGTACACAAAGCTCTAGTCAGTATGTACAGCGAGGGTGGGGTGATGCAGAGCAGGCAGAGATGACGCCTCAAGCAGGGGACAGCGTTTCTTTGGCAGTTGGGAGTCTGCAGCACATCCTTGATTTCATGCTGCAGTACCTGAGAAACGACCGCCACATCGCCCACATTCTCAACACGGCTTGTTATTGGGTGTACACCCTCCTATATCCTCGCTACCGGGACAACTTACAAAGCCTCATAACACCGTTGAACCGGGAGCGTAAAATGCGGGAGTACCAAGAGACACTGGTGCATTCCATCATGTTCTCCATTCTACCCGAGAGCAGTGCTGCTAGTGCTTTACAAAGCAGCTCAGTGCGTCGAGGCAGTGGAGGAAGCTCTGCACAAAGAGGGAGCAGAGGCAGCACCTCAGCACAAGGCAAGACCAGTATGGCCCAAATGTGGCAAAGTTTTGTGTGCCCGCCACAAATGTCTACACCATCACAGATGGCTCCAGTCAGCAGGAGGCAACATTTCCATCAGATGGTGACAGACTACAAGTCTTGCCCTGTCAGTGTACTCCCAGACGGCTCTTCCCCTTCAAGTTTTGGGTCTCTAAGCTGGATACATGGCCAGAGCTTAGCCAATATGCATTGGAGGTGCTGGCTTGCCCTGCTGCTAGTGTATTATCGGAACGCGTCTTTAGTGCCGCAGGTGGTGTACTAACAGACTGTCGCGCGCGACTATCCTCCGATAGCGTTGACCGGCTTACTTTTCTGAAAATGAACAAGGCCTGGATCTCGCCAGAATTTGCCAGTCCTCTTCCAGTATAAATAATTGGTTGGCAATAGTATCCAGGTCTCCTGTTGTGTTCATGTTTCTACCACCTGAAATGTAATCCCTGGGCTCCAACACCGCCAGTTGTTGTTCAGAAGTGCCGTCTGCACAAAGAAAAACACATGCTAGTAGTGGGAATGTGGACAGAGCAGGAGACATTGCCGGACACACATCAGGGGATCAGCTGACGTTACTGAACCCCAGTAACACAGGAACAAGTGTTGATTGTGCAGACAGCACTTCTGAGCAGCAACTGGCGGTGTTGGAGGCCAGGGGAAATACTGGAGCCAGAGGCCTAATTGGAGCACATTTAAAATCAGTAGTAGTCTACAACAGATATTAAACTTAATGAAAATAGGCCTCAGCCTACACCCTGATTGACCCTGGGCTCCAACATCGCCAGTTGTTGCTCGTAAGTGCCGTCTGCACAGAGAAAAACACATGCTCCAGTGTTAGTGGGGTTCAGTAGCGCCAGCTGCTACCCTGCTGTGTGGACGGCAATGTCTCCTGCTGCCTCCACATTTAAACAACCTCAAATTTTACACTTGCTCCAAATAGGCCTCAGCCTGCTCCATGCTTGATCCTGGGCTCCAACATCGCCAGTTGTTGCTCAGAAGTGCCATCCGCACAGAAAAAAACACATGCTCCAGTGTTAGTGGGGTTCAGTAACGCCAGCTGCTCCCCTGCTGTGTGGACGGCAAAGTCTCCTGCTGCCTCCACATTCAAACTACCTCAGATTTTACACTTGCTCCAAGTAGGCCTCAGCCTGCTCCATGCTTGATCCTGGGCTTCAACACAGCCAGTTGTTGCTCAGAAGTGTGGTCCGCACAGAAAAAAACACTAGCTCCTGTGTTAGTGGGGTTCAGTAATGCCAGCTGCTCACCTGCTGTGTGGATGGCAAAGTCTCCTGCTGCCTCCACATTCAAACTACTGTACCTCAGATTTTACAATTGCTCCAAGAAGGCCTCAGCCTGCTCCATGATTGATCCTGGGCTCCAACATCGCCAGTTGTTGCTCAGAAGTGCCGTCCGCACAGAAAAAAAACTACCTCCTGTGTTAGTGGGGTTCAGAAATGCCAGCTGCTCCCCTGCTGTGTGGACGGCAAAGTCTCCTGCTGCCTCCACATTCAAACTACATTCAATTTTCAACTTGCTCCAAGTAGGCCTCAGCCTGCTCCATGCTTGATCCTGGGCTTCAACACAGCCAGTTGTTGCTCAGAAGTGCCATCCGCACAGAAAAAAACACTAGCTCCTGTGTTAGTGGGGTTCAGTAACGCTAACTGCTCCCCTGCTGTGTGGACGGCAAAGTCTCCTGCTGCCTTCACATTCAAACTACCTCAGATTTTACACTTGCTCCAAGTAGGCCTCAGCCTGCTCCATGCTTGATCCTGGGCTGCAACATCGCCAGTTGTTGCTCAGAAGTGCCGTCCGCACAGAAAAAAACACTAGCTCCTGTGTTAGTGGGGTTCAGTAATGCCAGCTGCTCCCCTGCTGTGTGGATGGCAAAGTCTCCTGCTGCCTCCACATTCAAACTATCTCAGATTTTACACTTGCTCCAAGTAGGCCTCAGCCTGCTCCATGCTTGATCCTGGGCTTCAACACAACAAGATGTTGCTCGGAAGTGCCGTCTTCACAGAGAAAAACACATGCTCCAGTGTTAGTTGGGTTCAGTAACGCCAGCTGCTCACCTGCTGTGTGGACGGCAAAGTCTCCTGCTGCCTCCACATTCAAACTACATCCGATTTTCAACTTGCTCCAAGTAGGCCTCAGCCTGCTCCATGCTTGATCCTGGTCTTCAACACAGCCAGTTGTTGCTCAGAAGTGCCGTCCGCACAGAAAAAAACTCTAGCTCCTGTGTTAGTGGGGTTCAGTAATGCCAGCTGCTCCCCTGCTGTGTGGATGGCAAAGTCTCCTGCTGCCTCCACATTCAAACTACATCCGATTTTCAACTTGCTCCAAGTAGGCCTCAGCCTGCTCCATGCTTGATCCTGGGCTTCAACACAGCCAGTTGTTACTCAGAAGTGCTGTCCGCACAGAAAAAAACACTAGCTCCTGTGTTAGTGGGGTTCAGTAATGCCTGCTGCTCCCCTGCTGTGTGGACGGCAATGTCTCCTGCTGCCTCCACATTCAGAGTACTACTGATTTTTAACCGTGCTCCAATTAGGCCTCTGGCTCCACTCTGTCTCCAGTATTTCCCCTTGCCTCCAGCACCGCCAGTTGCTGCTCAAAAGTGCGGTCTGCACAATCAACACTTGTTCCTGTGTTACTGGGGTTCAGTCACGTCAGTTGATCCCCTGATGTGTGTCTGGCAACGGTGTTGGAGGCCAGGGTAAATACTAGAGACAGTGGAGCCAGAGGCCTTATTGGATCACGGTTAAAATCAGTAGTAGTCTACAACCGATATTAAACTTGCTGCAATTAGGCCTCAGCCTACACCCTGATTGATCCTGGGCTCCAACATCGCCAGTTGCTGCTCAGGAGTGTCTTTGGCACGGGTACTCACTCCTCCCCAGCCTGGTTCCAGCACGCCTGCTGTTTCCGGGTAGTGTCAACGTCACTTTGCCACCAATACGTTGTCCTGTCGTGTTGCGGTCGGGTTAGCTGAGTCTATGGTGCCTGCAGTTTATGGGCTTCCTATGTGGGCTGTGGGATCTAGCAACAAAGGCTGGTTCCGTAGTGCCAATATGACAAGCACCCCCTGTAGGACTGTGGGTTTCGGTAACTGCGGCCGGCTCGCGGCCTTGCAACTTTGTTTTTCATGGGTACCTTCTGCTACCCATCCAGGTTCCAGTACCGTCAGCTGGTTCTTGGCAGTGCCTTTGACTTAGGTGCCTCCTTCTCGGTATCCCTTAATACCCGAGGGTGATTGCCATCAGGGCCTAGTGATTTGTCAATTTTAATCTTATTATGGCGGTTCTGCACTTCTTCCTGGGTTAGGCAGGTAATACTTAATGGGGAGTTTACATTATCACGCTGCATTTCCCCTGGCAAATCCTTTTCCTGTGAGAACACTGTTGAGAAAAAAGTATTTAAAACATTTGCTTTTCCCACATCGCTCTCTATGATTTCACCCTCATTGTTCTTTACAGGGCCGACACCATCAATTTTAATCTTTTTAATGTTTATATAATTAAAGAATAGTTTGGGGTTTGTTTTACTTTCCTTAGCAATGAGTTTCTCAGTTTCCACTTTTGCTAAATGTATTTGTTTTTTACACATTTTATTTTTTTCTCTATAACTTTTTAATGCTTCTTCATTGCCTTCTTGTTTTAGCTTCTTAAATGCCTTGTTCTTGGTATTTATTGCCCTTTTTACATCCTTATTTAGCCACATTGGTGTTCTCCTGTTCCTAGCCCTTTTATTTCTGTACGGTATGGCTAGCTCGCAGTGGGTGTGTAAAACTGATTTAAATATTTCCCATTTATTTTCTGTGCTCCTATTTTTGAGGACATTGTCCCAATCAATTCGGCGAAGGTCCTCTCTAAGCTGATCAAACTTTGCTTTCCTGAAATTCAGCATTTTTGTAACCCCCTTCCAGGGCACTTTACTGAAGGACAAGTGGAATTGTATTATATTGTGGTCACTGTTCCCTAGGTGCCCATCGACTCGTACTTCTGTTATTCTATCTGGCCTGTTGCTTAAAATTAAGTCCAGAAGGGCTGTCCCTCTAGTTGGGCCCTGCACAAGTTGTGACAGATAATTATCCTTGGTCACTGACAGAAATTGGTTTCCTTTCTGAGATACGCAGGTTTCAGTTTCCCAGTCTATGTCGGGGTAGTTGAAGTCCCCCATAATAATCACCTCATTGTGATTTTATGGTTTGTTTATTTGTTTCAATAATACATTTTCAGTGGTTTCTGTTATATTTGGTGGCTTATAACAAACCCCTATGAGGATTTTATTACTTTTTTCTCCTTGTATACCCATAGAGACTCCACCTCTTCATTTCCCTCTTGTATATCTTCTCTTAGTGTGGGCTTTAAAGTGGACTTTATATATAGACAGACTCCATCCCCTTTCCTTTTTTTACGATCCCTCCTAAACAAATCATATCCTTGCAAGTTAGCCGCCCAGTCATAGCTGTCATCTAACCATGTCTCAGTTATTCCTACTATGTCGTATTTTTCCTCATACATTACCAACTCCAGATCTTCAATCTTATTGGTCAGACTTCTTGCGTTGGTCAGCATGCAGGAAAGAAGTTTTGCTTCCTTTTTCTTAGCTTCCTTCTGAGTACCCTGTCTTGGGTCCTCTTTACCACATCTAGTATCCTTGATTAGTTTGTCCTTCAGCTGCATGATCTTGTCTGCTGTTTTTCCTCCCATTCCCTCTTCTTCTAGTTTAAAGCACTCCTGAAAGATGGTATAAATACCATTGATGGCAAGAAGAACAAACAAATCAATTTAGGAACAAATCAAGCTAGATAGATATAACACCTAAGAAAGGATCACCAAGCTACAACTTGTCTATTTTGGATGTCTCATACGAAGAGAGCAATCACTGAATAAGGACATCATGGTCAGAAGAATAGAAGTAACAAGGCAAAGAGGAAGGCCAGCAACCCAATGGCTTGATATTACCAAGGTTACTGTGGAGAAGACCATGAAGGACCTTACTGGGCTTGAACAAGATCGATCATCCTTCAGATCATTTATTCATCAAATCGTCATTGCTAAATAAATATTCAGGCACTGTAGAGCACCATTTTAGGTCAATATTTAAATTTCTAGATATATCAAAGAGATGAATTGGATGTAGTAATTTTAATTAACCATCTCTAATCAATAACAATCTCAATGAAATATACTGTAACTACATTCTGAATTCATATACACGGGAATTAATTGAAATCAAAATATTTTTAATAATGTGAATTTATGGAAAAAACAACTTTAGAGTTAATTGGGCATTTAATCATACAGATAAGTAGAGATTTCTACAGTGTAGTTCTGTATGTTACAAACTGTATGTCAATGTTCTGTACTTGCTCAGTTCTTTTGTTTCTCTGTAAAACTTTAGGACCTGGTCTAGAAGAAGAAAGGGAATTGGAGGCTGGTGTAGAATATTCCCATGTTTTCCCACTTTGTCAGAGGAAAGCAACTTGTAAATTAGATTAGCATAATGGTCTCTTTAGAGGTACCCCCATTTTTCTGTCTGTCTATTTCTGATAGCAAACTGCTGAGAAAATCCACCAGAGAGTCTATAAATTAAGGGGTACGTCAGGATCACTCATGATGGATCACCATACTACCAGAGCTTGATGTTCACTCTTGCAAAAAAAGTGTTTTTGTAATGATTTATTTGCATGGGTCCAGATCAACATCTCAGTTTTAGAGTATATAATTTATTAGGGTATTAGAATTTATCTTCATTGTTGAAAGGAATTGTTACGTTAATACTTATTTCCCAAGATATGCAATTTCTATATACAGTTAATATCATTAGCTAATGGACGCCTAAATGTATTAAAAGGAACGTGCACTCCAGAATATGAAAATGCACCACTCACACTTTTGCTGAAGCCCATCAGTCAGGTGTCTATGTTACAGTATGTTGCACATTTACTCACTATGTGGAATGAATGGCAAGCAGAGACCCACATTTTGTTATGACTTTAAGGTATTTGTACTAGTACCCATGTGATAAAAATAGAAAGTAATTCAATTTCCCTTCGCCTCATCACTGCCACGGGGGCCTAATACATTAATGGATTCAGCTAAGTGTAAGAGTGGTATATTTTCTAAACCGAAATGGAAGCACAGAGGAATACATCACGCCAATCAGTCCTATAGTAATTGAAATAATGAAGTGCTATAGTGCAAATTTGAAAATACCTGATAGTAACGGAAATGGTCAAAATACACTTCGGCATGGATAAACTATTTGCCTGGTTAATTTACCTATGCACCTATATGTCAAATCCATGTCAATGGTATGGAAAAATGTAAAACTGTAATTTAGGCAGCTAGAGTCCCCTGAGTGTAAAGATAGAATATGTCCATGCATTTGAAAATGGTTCAGAAAGTATCTCCAAGAGGATTATGATATCAACATCATACTGTATATAACCTAGACGTGGTATGATCAGTCCAGATCCAACTACTTACACCCCAGTCAATCACGGTCAAATGTGAATTGAACAGTAGTATACATGCATGAATGCCGATCACCTAAGCACACTACCACTTCTTTAGACCTATAGAGATGAATGGAGCAGTGGAGATACAAACACTCTAGCTCTCTGCGCACAAAGGATCATCCTATAGATATGTTCTAAGTATTGCTCATCATGTGATAACCCTCTCTAATTTGTTAAACTCAGAGAACCCAACATACAGTGGAATTTAAAAGTTTGGTCATCCCTGGTCAAAACTAAAGTTATTTTTAGCAGTTAAGCAAGTTGAAGATGTCATGATCTGTAAAAGGGCTAAAGTTATAAATGACATTTATTTTGTATTTTAGGCAATATATATATATATAGATATACACTCACTGGCCACTTTATTAGGTACACCTGTCCAACTGTGTGTTAAGACTTAATTTCTAATCTGCCAATCACATGGCGGCAACTCAGTGCATTTAGGCATGTAGACATGGTCAAGACAATCTCCTGCAGTTCAAACCGAGCATCAGTATGGGGAAGAAAGGTGATTTGAGTGCCTTTGAACGTGGCATGATTGTTGGTGCCAGAAGGGCTGGTCTGAGTATTTCAGAAACTGCTGATCTACTGGGATTTTCACGCACAACCATCTCTAGGGTTTACAGAGAATGGTCCGAAAAAGAAAAAAAATCCAGTGAGCGGCAGTTCTGTGGCCGGAAATGCCTTGTTGATGCCAGAGGTCAGAGGAGAATGGGCAGACTGGTTCGAGCTGATAGAAAGGCAACAGTGACTCAAATTGCCACCCGTTACAACCAAGGTAGGCAGAAGAGCATCTCTGAACGCACAGTGCGTCGAACTTTGAGGCAGATGGGCTACAGCAGCAGAAGACCACACCGGGTACCACTCCTCTCAGCTAAGAACAGGAAACTGAGGCTACAATTTGCACAAGTTCATCGAAATTGGACAGTAGAAGATTTGAAAAACGTTGCCTGGTCTGATGAGTCTCGATTTCTGCTGCGACATTCGGATGGTAGGGTCAGAATTTGGCGTAAACAACATGAAAGCATGGATCCATCCTGCCTTGTATCAACGGTTCAGGCTGGTGGTGGTGGTGTCATGGTGTGGGGAATTTTTTCTTGGCACTCTTTGGGCCCCTTGGTACCAATTGAGCATCGTTGCAACGCCACAGCCTACCTGAGTATTGTTGCTGACCATGTCCATCCCTTTATGACCACAATGTACCCAACATCTGATGGCTACTTTCAGCAGGATAATGCGCCATGTCATAAAGCTCGAATCATCTCAGATTGGTTTCTTGAACATGACAATGAGTTCACTGTACTCAAATGGCCTCCTCAGTCACCAGATCTCAATCCAATAGAGCATCTTTGGGATGTGGTGGAGCGGGAGATTCGCATCAGGGATGTGCAGCCGACAAATCTGCGCCAACTGTGTGATGCCATCATGTCAATATGGTCCAAAATCTCTGAGGAATGCTTCCAGCACCTTGTTGAATCTCTGCCACGAAGAATTGAGGCAGTTCTGAAGGCAAAAGGGGGTCCAACCCGTTACTAGCATGGTGTACCTAATAAAGTGGCCAGTGAGTGTATATACAGAGTGGGCCATTTATATGGATACACCTAAATAAAATGGGAATAGTTGGTGATATCAACTTCCTGTTTGTGGCACATTAGTATGTGGGAGGGGGAAACTTTTCAAGATGGTGGTGACCATGGTGGCCATCTTGAAGTCAGCCATTTTGGATCCAACTTTATTTTTTTCAATGGGAAGAGGGTCATGTGACACATCAAACATATTGAGAATTTCACAAGAAAAACAATGGTGTGCTTGGGTTTAATGTAACTTTATTCTTTCATGAGTTATTTACAAGCTTATGACCACTTATAAAATGTGTTCAAAGTGCTGCCCATTGTGTTGGATTGTCAATGCAACCCTCTTCTCCCACACTGATATCAACACCGCAGAAGAAATGCTAGCACAGGGTTCCAGTATCCGTTGTTTCAGATGCTGCATATCTCGTATCTTCACAGCATAGATAATTGCCTTCAGATGACCCCAAATATAAAAGTCTAAGGGGGTCAAATCAGGAGACCTTGGGGCCATTCAACTGGCCTAGGACATCCAATCCACTTTCCAGGAAACTGTTCATGTAGGAATGCTCAGATCTGGCACCCATAGTTGATGGTATGGTGTGGTATATGGGGTACAAAGATACTGGGGCCATTCTTCATCAATGGCAACCTCAATGCCACTGGATATCTGAAATTGTGTTGCCCTCTTTATGCACTGAAGATGACACATTCCCTGAGTTTTTCCAGCATGATGGTGCACCACCACATTGTGGGTGTCAGGTCCGAGCATTCCTAAAAAGAATCTGACCCCCTTAGACTAGCATTTCTTCTGTGGTGTTGCTATCAGTGTGTCAATAATGGGAGAAGAGGGTTGCAATGACAATCCAACACAATGGGCAGCACTTTGCACACGTTTTATAAGTGGTCATAAACTTGTAAATAACTCATGAAACAATAAAGCTATGTTAAAACCAAGCACACCATTGTTTTTCTTGTGAAATTCTCAATAAGTTTGATTTGTCACCGAACAAAGCTTGTGGACTACTAGCCTCTTTTGCGCTAGCCACTAGCCACCAGCTCCTGTTCCTCCTCATCTTACTTCTCAGAATCTACCTCATCATTGTTACCCAATCTGCAGTAAGCAGATGAGATGAGGCTGGGCTGGCTACAATCTATCTGTGT
This sequence comes from Dendrobates tinctorius, assembly GCF_039654945.1. Taxonomy (NCBI): domain Eukaryota; kingdom Metazoa; phylum Chordata; class Amphibia; order Anura; family Dendrobatidae; genus Dendrobates; species Dendrobates tinctorius. The sequence goes on along the minus strand of NW_027361725.1, from coordinate 18,387,058 downwards.
TTTGTCTTCCTCCATCCCCATCTGGTCCATATGCAAAGCTTCATGTTTAATTGTGAGCAGCGACTATTTAAGTAGGTACTGAAGTTGGATAGTTGCGCTGACTATGGTGTCATCAAGGCTCACCATCTTTGTGGAGTCCTCAAAGTCTTGGAGAACCAAACAAATGCCCATGCCCACTCTTAATTTGTTATGTATGGAAGCTAGCCAGAAAACAGACAGGCGTGTTGGAGCTTGTACTCAACCACTGACCTCTTCTGCCCACAAAGCTTTGCCAGTATGTGCATGGTGGAGTTCCAGAGTGTGGTGATCTCGCACACCAGTTGGTGAGCTGGCGTTGGCATGTGCTGCTGCGGCACTGCCAGAGCCACGGCAGCTGTAGCCGACTTGTGGAAATGGTCACTGATGCGGCGTACCTTGACCATAAGCTCTTGTAAATCTGGGTAGGTTTGCAGAAACCACTGAACTACCAAGTTGAGCACATGTGCCAAGCATGGTACTTGTGTGAGCTTGCCGAGCTTGACAGCCGCCAACAGGTTACACCCATTATCATACACGACCATGCCTGGTTGGTGGTTCAGCAAGCAGAAAAAAACACAGATCTGTCTGGTCTGTTATTCCTTTAAGTAACTCAGGGCGGTGTGTGGTTTGCCTCCTAAACAAATTAGCAGAGCCTATTGCCCGTGCTGCACATCTTCCTAGCTTCCAGCTGATGTGGACGACATGCTATGAGATAAAACATCAGAGATGAAGGAGAAGGAAAAGGTGCAGAAACTGCTGTAGGAGGTGAAGGAAACCCTGATAGAAGTAGGGCCAGCAATCCTCGGTGTTGGGTGCACATGCACCAGGGTGTGACTCAGCCCCAGCCTCCACAATGTTCACCCAGTGCACCGTCAGGGAAATGTAGCGTCCCTGGCCACAAGCGTTTGTCCACCTGTCGGTTGCTAAGTGGCCATTGCCAGTAAGTAAGTTGGTAAGGCTATGGGTGATGTTCCTGGACACATGCTGGTACAAGGCAAGGAAGCCACATGGGGAGAAAAAGTGGTGGCTGGGGACCAAGGGACAGCTGCCACCATGATTTGATGGAAATCATCCATGTCTACAGCTTAAAAGGCAACATTTCCACCCAAGAATCCTGGAAATGTGCCTGTTTAGCATTTGTGCCTGTGAAGGGGTTACGGGGAATTTTCATTTTTCTTCCAAGATCAGGGGGAAGGACAGCTAAACGCTAGGCTGGGACAAGGATTTGGAAGTACCTGATGATGGCAAGTCAGAATGTGCAAGGATAGTTGCAAGGCAGGAGGCATCTGTGCCAGTGTTTTGACAGGGATTTGGGAAGCACCAATTGTGGAACCAGGCGTTCGACCCACCAAGAGGGGTGCTTAAATGAAATATGCCTGATCATGCGGGTAGTGGTTAAATTGTTAGTAATCAGGCCCCTGCTGATCTTTGCATGGCACAGGCTGCAAATGGTCATTTGGTTTGTCATAGAATTCTCTTTAAAAAAGTCCCAGACTGGAGAACACCTAACTTTTTGACAAAGAAATTCATGAGTGTCAGTGCTCTGTTGAACAGTTGCCCACCTTCTCCCTCTGGTCACTCAACTGTCTCTTCCTGTCTGCTTTGATGCTGTTGATCTCTCCCCATCAGCGCTGCTGGGCTCGCTCTGCATGTCAGCTTCCCAGGTTGGGTCAGTAACTTCGTCCACCACCGCACCTTGGTCCTCCTGACTAGAGATGAGCGAACATCCCCTCACACAGCCATGACACATGCAGCTGCGGCGCTGAACAGCTGATCATCCGGAGCGCTACCGGTATTCGAGTTCCCAATGCACCTTCTTCGGTAAGCACTATAGCTTGCCGAATAAGAAGGGAGCCAACAATGTTCACTCATCTCTACTCCTGACTTCGTGACTTAACCACAAGACTTAGCTGCAACTGTGTCTCATCATCACTTTCCTACTCCTTATCACAAATTTGCCATTCCCTATCATCATGTTCTTGTGGCCGTGGCTGCTCTAAGGTTTGTGAATCAATAAGCAGCATGTTTTCCTGTCCCTCTTGGAGCATGCAAGTTGAGAGTCAACAATCAAGAAATTATGTTGTAAAGATCTCCTCGAAATGTCCTATTTTGGATCATTAGTCTCCTGAAACTTAACATGGTGGGAGGATGGAGGATGAGGGTGTGGATTAAGGGGCCCAGACTTTAGGCTGGTGAGACTGGACCGTGTGGAAAACTATGTGATGCTGCCAAGCCTGCTGGAAGCATTATCTGCTATCCATCCGACCACCTGTTTGCACTGCTCTGGCTTCAGAAGTGGTGTAACGTGCCTCCCTGCAAAGTGGTACAGGAACCTATGTGTCATGGATTGGCTTGTTTCTTGTGCTTCAGCAACAAACGTAGTGACACCTGCTCCAGGTACTCGACATCTGTGTGTACCATCAACAGCACTTCCACTTCCATGTCCCTTAATGCACACCTTAAGCATTTTGTAATTGCTAGGTCTCTTGAGAACAAGTTTATTTTTAATATAAGAAAAAAAATGGTCAGCTGCAGCAATCAAAGCAGTTTTTGGAAGTTTACTCCACCGTAATGTAACAGAAAGAGTGTGAAAGTGTATTCATGACAATCAAATTCAAAATATTTCAATGCTTTGTCTCAGTTTTAGAGATTACAGAAATGTTCACAGACCACGTAACATTGTATGTCTGAGAAATGGAAACCAACAATTTTTTAAAAGCTTTTGTTCACATTTAGAGATCACAGAAATGTTCACAGACCACATAACACTGTATGGCTGAGAAATGGAAGCCTACAAATTTTTAAAAGTTTCTTCTCAGTTTTAGAGATAACAGAAATTTACTCCACACTATGAAATAGTGTATGGGTGAGAAATGTAGTCCAGGAAACTGTTTCAATGATTTTTAGGTGTGTTATATTACACAAAAAAGGACCTCAAAGCACATATTGCTTGATGGAACAAAATACATTACATTTTTTCTGCCCCCACAAAGAAAACTGCATCTAGATATTTGCCAACAGACTGCACAGGCCTAATCCCTGTTTACAGACTGGTTTCTGTCACTCTCTCAGCTCCTGCGACCTTCTCTCCCTCCCTAGGCTAAATGCAGATTGTATGCAAAATAAATGATTAGCCCTTAGAAGCGTTATTATTATGAAGTCTAAAGGTACTGTCACACTTAGCGATGCACCAGCGATCCTGACCAGCGGTATGACACAGTCAGGATCGCTGGTGCATTGCTAAGTGGTCGCAAGTGAGCTGCCACACAGGCAGATCTCACCAGCGACATCGCAGGGGTCGGGGGTCGCTACTTACCTGTCAGACGAGGCGATCCTGACGTCCTCCCGCCCGCGTCCACGCGTCGCTCGTCTCCACAGCAGGAAGCCCAGCAGAAAGCTGACGATGAGAAACGGCCCAGGACGTTCTTGCGCGATCAGTGATAACCAGCGGGGGAGCGGTCGGAGGTAAGTATCAGACATAGCGATATCGCTAGCAATATCGCTATAACGTCACAAAAACCAGTGACGTTATAGCTATATTGCTAGCGATATCGCTTAGTGTGACAGACACTTAAGCTTCAACACCAGTATCAATTCTACAGTTGTCTGATTCATTGCACTGTGCAAACAGGCCTAGATAAGCACTCTCTCCCTTCAATATGAAGTGTCACAGAGCTGTGCAATGGCATCAGTGTGCTGAGCCAGGTATCGCCTGTCGTTTTATAATCCCTAATGATATGAGACGGCCAACCAATCACAGTAATGCCACATCCAAGAAAGCTATGGCATTACAGTGACTCACAAGCAATCCCTGCATGCTTATTGGCTGTATAACAGGCATCTAAGATGGGGGAAGGGGATTTGAATTTCACATCGAGCACCGCCCACTACTCACAGAGCACCATGATACTCGACTGACAACCGAGTATCACTGAGTGCATTCGCTCATCCCTAGTAACCAATTTATCGAGGGGAGGAAGCATCAGGAAGCGTCTCTTGATAGGAGAGGCATTTGTGATCTAAAGCCTCAGCACCAGTAATCCGGAGGGCTTAAATACGTGCAAGGAAATCATGTTCCACTATAGATTATTATAACCTATATTCATTTTGCAATTCCAGCATTATTTGTTAAAACATATTATATGGTTTTTCTTGTGTTCTTTTCCCTTTTTTTATGCTTTTTTGTTCATTTATATTTATGCTGTTATTGGGCTCCTTCAGTCAATCAGCATGTTTTTAGCTTGTGACCCTTATGGATGATTCTATTGCTCACCTCTTTGTATATACAGGTGCTTTTCATAAAATTAGAATATCATTAAAAAGTTAATTTATTTCAGTTCTTCAATGTAAAAAGTGAAACTCTTATCAAGTATTTATTTCTATAAAAGTTGATGATTATGGCTTACAGCCAATGAAAACCCAAAAGTTATTATCTCATTATATTAGAATGATTAACAAAAACACATGTGAAGGCTTCCCAAGCATTTAAAAGCTATCTTAGTCTGTTCCAGTAGGCTCCACAATCATTGGAAAGACTGCTAACTTGAAAGATGTCCAGAAGGCTGTCATTGACACAAGGAAGGTAAGCCACAATAGGTTATTACTAAAGAAGCTTGCTGTTCACAGAGTGCTGTATCCAAGTATAATAATGAAAAGCTGAGTGGAAGGAAAAAGTGGGGTAGAAAAAGATGCACAAGCAACCAGGATAGCCGCAGCCTTGAAAAGATTATTAAGAAAAGGCCATTCCAAAATTTTGGGGAGATTCACAAGAAGTTGACTACTGCAGGAGTCATTGCTTTGTAGGGAGGTGGACCTGACGGAGAGATCTGCCTTTAGTGGTAGGCAGAAGGATAGCTCAGCGTAGGAATGGAAGCGCTGAGATGAAGAGGAAATGGGTGCCATGCTGTAGAGTGACCATTAGAGGGCAGCGGGGAGCGGAGAAGAAAGTGGTTATGTAACTGCCATGAGTCAAGGTCATTGTCATTGGTCAGAGGTCTCTGTCAGGTGATAGTGGGCGGAACTACAAGAGCAGCTAGTATAAAGGCTGAGGGAAGGCTCCAGAAGTTCCTGTCAGCCAGGGGAGCTCACTAGATAGGAGGCTCTGTTGTGAAGTGAAAGGCAGCGGAGGGCCCTCAGAGAGTATCTGACAGGAGAGACAGTAACGGGGGGTGACCCAAAGGACAGTAACGGCAGACGGAGACAGTCTGAGAGTATCAAGTAACGGTGTAGTTTGAATGGCGAAGCGCTGTGGTGGAAGTGCATAGGGCAGCCACAGTGAGGCGAGCCACAGAGGACGCCACGACGGTGAAACTAGGAAAGTGAAAGTATCCGGGTCTGTGAATGTCCTGTGATGCATGACAGAGGTCGCCATCAAGGTGGTGAATAAAAATGGACCGGTTGAAGCCAATTTCTGTCTCAGTCTCCAGTCTGTCGGCGCTAAGAAGCGGGTCACCCCCCATCCCTGCTGGTCTCCCTATCTCTTTCATCATCTCCTCTACCCCAGTCCGGCCTGAACCCTACAGCTTCAAGAGCCACCACACACAGACGTATGGGCTACAAATGTCGCATTTCTTGCGTCAAGCCATTCATGACCAATAGACAACCCTAGATGTGTCTTACCTAGGCTAAGGAAAAAAAAACTGGACTGTTGCTCAGTGGTTGAAGGTGTTGTTTTCAGATTAAAGTAAATTTTGCATTTCATTTGGAAATCAAGGTCCCAGAGTCTGGAGGAAGAGTGGAGAAGCACACAATCCAAGCTGCTTGAGATCTCGTGTGAAGTTTCCACAATCAGTGATGATTTGAGGAGCTATAGCATCTGCTGGTGTAGGCCCACTGTGATTTATCAAGACCAAAGTCAGTGCAGCCGTCTACCAGGAAATTTTAGAGAACTTTATGCTTCCATCTGCTGACAAGCTTTTTGGAGATGGAAATTTAATTCTCCAGCAGGACTTGGCACTTGTCCACACAGCCAAAAGTACCAATACCTGGTTTACAAACAACAGTATCACTGTGCTTGATTGGCCAGCAAACATGCCTAACCTTAACCCCATAGAGACTCTATTGGGTATTGTCAAGAGGAAGATGAAATACACCAGACCCAACAATGCAGACAAGCTGAAGGCTGCTATCAAAGCAACCTGGGCTTCCATAACACCTCAGCAGTGCCACAGATTGATCGCCTCCATGCTACGCCGCATTGATGCAGTAATTGATGCAAAAAGAGCCCCCACCAGCTATTGAGTGCATTTACTGAACATACATTTCAATTGGCCAACATTTCAGATTTTAAAATCAAGTATTCTAATTTACTGAGTGATTTTTTTTTTTATTGGCTGTAAGCCATAATCATCAACATTCACAAAAATAAACACTTGAAATAAATCGCTGTTTGTAATGACTCTCTATATGAGTTTCAATTTTATATTGAAGAAATGAAATAAATTAACTTTTTGATGATATTCTAATTTTGTGAGAAGCACTTGTAGGTCTGGTAGCCACTTTCATGTAGCTCAGACACTGAACGTCTGCAAGAAATCAAAATGCATTGGCTTTCACTTGCAAGTATTCATGATCCAAATTTTGGAAATAAATTTTTAGACTTTTTAGAGCTAGAATTTTCTTTTTTTCTTGACAAGCAAATACTGGATCAATTTGGCAGGTTATAAATTGCTAGACACTGACAAGAGTGACGGCGATAAAAGATGAAGACAGTGGCGGATAAGAAAAAGAGTAGAAGCAGGGACCTTAGCTTAGGTGCACCTATCCAGGGCTGGAATAAAAAAAACACTGGCGTGGTGTTTTAACCCCTTTCTGACAATGGATGTAATGATCCTTTCATGTGCCCTGGGCCTATATGGTGCGAACATTACGTCATTACGATCGACAGCGCACGGGTGTGCGTGCGATCGCCGCTGGGTGTCTGCTGATTCTGACAGCTGACACACAACATTAGGTACCAGGAGCAGTCACAGACCACTCCTGGCATTGTTGTGAATGGCCAGTATGTGTCGCAGAGGAGGAGGTCCTCTGCACTGTAAGCCTGAAATATTGATCTGGGACCTGTAGTTCCACAAGTCTTGTTTAGATTATAAGGGGCTAATCTTACAGGGTTAGCTAGAGAGCTGGGTGGGACTGGCTAACCACATACCTCCCATCAAGGTGTGTGTCTCATACGATATAATTAGACTGTGGTGTGATCACATGGTCTGTTTTGGAAGGTACTACAAGCAGACAGACTTCCTGAATAACATGCGGTGACACCATGTACCTGCAGAGCCTGTGACGGCTAACTGACCTTCTAAGGGTCTGGAACTGTTGGGTGGGACCTTGCTGAGCAAGTCATCATACGGGACAGTGATCCTAGTAAGACAGCTTGCCTGGAAGCCAGGACTGACAAGGAGTGAGCATGTGGAGCAGAGCTCTTGGAAGGTAACCTCAGACAAAGGGGTTGTAAGAGTGTCAGAGAGGTATATCTGCTACATGAACAGACTGATGGTCATAATATGTTTCTTCATGTAATCAACTGGACTTTACATTATGCAGTTTATGCTGGGCAAATAAACTGAAAAAACTGTCTTTGTGAGAAACCGTTCCTGTGTGACTTAATTAAGTTGCCAAGCGAGTGTCCCCCAACCCAATCAGTGAGTGCTATCTCACACCCCTGAACTGCTGTGATCAAAAACAATTGCAGCATTCCAGAAGCTGACAGCCCTTATGCCTTTGGATCGGAGACCCCGTGGCGTGACGCGGGGTCTCGATCATTGCCATTGTGACCCGATGTCGTCTTGACGACATTCAGATAACCAGAGATAGGAAACTTGCTGAACATGCGCAGTGCATGATCAGCAAGTCTCCCTGTCAGTGCAGAGCTGACTGTTTCTATAGCATGGGAATGCTGCTTCATCTCAATGCTACAGAAGCGATCAGCCTGCAAAAATGATTGTCCCATATTGGGACAAAGTGGAAAAACTAGAAAATGGTTAAAAAAAATTAAAAATAATTGCAAAAATATTTAAAAAATCAAAAATAATAATATAAAAATCAAAATATAATCTATCTCTAAATAAATATTTGAAGGAAAAAAATATAAACATTAAAAGTACACATATTTGGTTTTGCTGAGTCCATATTGACCCGACCTATAAAACTTTCCCTCTAGTTAACCCCTTTAGTGAACACCATAGAAAAAGGCAAAAAGCTATGCTTTATCATCATACCACCGAACAAAAAATGGAATAACACCTGATCAAAAAGATGAATATAATTAAGCCACTGAACCACTGAAAACTTCATCATGTCCTGCAAAAAACAAGCCCCCATACAGCTCAATCAGGGGAAATGCAAAGCTCTCAGAATAAAGCGATGCAAAAATAATTATTTTTTCTATAAAATAGTTTTTATTGTATAAAAGTGACAAAACATAAAAAATAAAATAAATGTGGTATCGCTGTATTCGTACTGATCTGAGGAATAAAACTGCCTTATCAATTTTATGACACATGGAACGTCATAAACCTCCCCCCAAAAGAAATTCCTGAAATGCTGGTTTTTGTTCATTCAGCCTCCCAAAAATCGAAAAAGAAAGCGATCAAAAAATGTCATGTACCGGAAAATGGTACCAATAAAAGCGTGAACTCATTTCGCAAAAACTTGTTTATGCAATAAAAAGAGTCTTTTAGGCCGGTTTCACACGTCAGTGTCTCCGGTACGTGTACTGACAGTTTTCTCATGTACCGGAGACACTGACACACGTAGACCCATCAAATGAATGGGTCTATGCAGATGTCAGCGTTTTTTCACGGACCGTGTGTCCATGTTCAATACACGGAGACATGTCCATTTTAACACGGACGGCCCGCAACACGTGCTGCACACAGAGAACTGTTCACACAGTCCTCCATGCTCACAGACGGCCGCCGGGAAGAAGCGGCTACTGTAAGTCATTTACAGTCGTGAGCGGTTGTATTAGCAGCGCTCCGGCTGTAAATGTGTTAACCCCCAAGATGGATTTACACCGTGGGACGTGGCTGAGCGCCGGAGAGGCAATGTATAGATTTGTTTTATTATTTTCAACTTTTTTTCAGACGAACGAGGGCTTCGCTAAGGAATTACCAGTATAATAAAGATTATAAAAATGTGTGTGTTGTATTCTTTCATTAAAGTAATTTATTCTTATTGTGTGAGTGTGTTTACTTAACCCTTTCTTTACTGTAGGATTAGTAATGGATCGGTGTCTTATTGACACCTCTCCATTACTAATCCGGGTTTAATGGCACCTTATAATTAAAAGGTGCCATTAACCCCTTATTACCTCACTTGCCACCGCTGCAGGGCAGTGGGAAGAACCAGGCAAAGCTCCAGATTAGGCACATCTAATAGATGTGCCTTTTCTGGGCAGCTGGGGGCTGCTGTTTTTAGGCTGGGGGGGCCAAGATCAATAGCCCCTTACCAGCCTGAGAATAGCAGCCCTCAGCTGTCAGCTTTAGTCAGGTTGGTTGTCAAAAATAGAGGGGACCCCACACCGTTTTTTTTAATTATTTATTTAAATAATTAAAAAAACAGCGTGGGGACCCCTCAATTCTTCACAACCTACCTGGCTGAAGCTGACAACTGAGGGATGCAGCCCCCAGCTGTAAGTTTCGTCTGGTTGATTATGAAAATGAGGGGAATCCCACGTCAGGTTTTCATTCATTCTGCTCTCCTGCCGGCAGAGTAGGAGAGCAGAATCACAGCCGCGGTCAGCACCAGCCGCCGGGAACAGCGCTTACTGTAGTGCTTCTTCCCGGCGCCGTCCGTGTGGTCCTTATGCAGCACATGTGCGGCACACGGTTGCCACATGTGTGCCACACGTAGGTACCACGTGTCCACATGGACACACGGACACGGATAGCTTCGGTACTGTTTTATCTGGGTACCAGAATTATCTGGACGTGTGAAACTGCACTTAGGGTGTGACAGCAGCCAAACATAAAAACCCACTATAAGGCCTCTTTCACATGTCCTGATATTTCCGGTACCGGATATGTCAGTGTCCGTGTGTGTAATACTTGTGGCACACATGTGGCATCTGTGTGCCACATCAGTACCACAAGGATGGGCACCAGGGAAGAAGTGTTACAGTAACCCTGGCACTGAGTGCTGAACATGGCTCTCATCATTGTCCTCTGCTCTGCTGACAATCAGTGCCAGCAGGGGAGAATGATAAGAGTTATATTTAAAAACAAAAAAGAGACAGCAGGCAGCTGCTGATGGGACTATTACTTACATCAGCCTACCTCTGCTGCTGCTATTAACATTGACAGCAGGAGCGGCTGATGAGGGTATTCATCAGCCACCACCTGCGCTATAATTAAATAATAATTAAAAACTTGGGGCTAAATCAACATTTTAGGGGCAAAAATGTAATTTATTATTTCTTTGCTGCTCAGTTTTACAAATTCTGTGAGGCACATGTGGTGTCAATATGATCACTGCACCTCTAGATGATTGAGTTTGTTGGGGAGTTTAGTTTGTAAAATGAGTTCACATATAGGGTTTTTTTTGTTGTTCTGGCACCTCAGGGACTCTACCAATGTGACATGGTACCCTCAAACTATTCCAGCAAAATCTGAACTCCAATATGGCTCCACTTCCCTTCTGAGATTTGCACTGCACCTCAAAAGTAGCATTCCCCTACATATGGGGTATCAGCGCACTCAAGAAAAATTGCATAACAATTTTTTTTTCTTGTTACCCTTATGAAAATGCAAAATTTGGGGCTAAAATAATATTTTGTGAGGAAAATGTGATTTTATTATTTTCACAGCTTAACGTTATAAAGTTCAGTGAAGCACCTGGGGGTTCAAAGTGCTCACCACACAGCTAGATAATTTCCTTGGGGTATGGTTTCCAAAATGGAGTCAGTTATGGGGTGTTTTCACTGTTTAGGCCCATCTGGGGCTCTCCAAATGTGACATGGTGTCCGATGTCAATTTCAGTCAATTTTGCATTGAAAAAGTCAAAAACGCCACTTCCCGTCCGAGCTCTGCCATGCGCCCAAACAGTGGTTTACCCCCCACATATGGGTTATCAGCGTACTAAGGACAAATTGCACAAAAACTATTAAGGTCCAATTTCTCCATTACCCTTGCGAAAATAAAAAATTGGGGGCAAAAATATAATTTTAGTGGAATAAATATGATTTTTTATTTTCACGGCTCTACATTATAAACTTCTGTAAAGCACTTGGGGGTTCAAAGTGCTCACCACACATCTAGATAAGTTCCGTGGAGGGTCTAGTTTCCAAAATGTGGTCACTTATGGGGGTTTCCTCCGTTTAGGCACATCAGGGGCTCTCCAAACGCGTCATGGTGTCCGATGTCAATCCCAGCCAATTTTGCATTGAAAAAGTCAAACGACGCTCCTTCACTTCCGAGCTCTGCCATGTGCCCAAACAGGTGTTTATTCCCACAAATGTATCAGCGTACTCAGAGTAAATTGCACAATAATGTTTGGGGTCCCATTTCTCCTGTTACCCTTGGGAAAATAAAAAAATTTGGATCTGAGATAAATTTTTGTGAAAAAAAGACTAATGTTTATTTTTTTTAAACATTTTTGAGCACCTTGTGGGGTGCATTTTTTAGAATGGCGTCACTTTTGGGTATTTTCTATCATATAGACCCCTCAAAGTGACTTCAAATGTGATGTGGTCCCTAAAAAAATTAGTGTTAGAAAATGAGAAATCGCTGATCAACTTTTAAAAAAAATGTTGATAGCAAAATTGTGCTGATGTAGATTAGACACGTGGGAAATGTTACTTATTAAATATTTTTTGTGACATATCACTGTGATTTAAGGGCATGAAAATTTAAAGTTGGAAAATTGCCAAATTTAGCTTTTTTTCACAAATAAACGCAAGTCATATCAAAAATATTTTACCACTATCATGAAGTACAATATGTCATGAGAAAAGAGTCTCAGAATGACCCAGATCCACTGAAGTGTTCCAGAGTTATTAGCTCATAGACAGTGGTCATTATTGTAAAAATTTTCCTGGTCATTAATGTGCAAAGCACCCTTGGGGGTAAAGTGGTTAAAATAGGTAAATAGGTTTTGCACAAAAATGTAAATTACAGGCCGCAATGTAAATGGAAATGTTAATCTTGATGTCTAGCATTGCATTAGGGAAACACAAATGAGAAAAGTCTTCCAATAATTGTCTTTATTAAGAACAATACCATGTGTAGAAGTCACACCATGACCTTGGTGCCTTCGGCATCCAAAACCTCTACAGTAGGTCACGTAAGAAGACAACAGTAATGTAACCTGAAGATTTTTTCTAATTATTCTCTGGCGTGCAAAGCAAGGCAACAACTTTAAATTTACAGTATATAACAAAAACTTTTCTTGCCCACATAGTGTTTCTCAGGTGCTTCATTTCAGGAACCTCTATTGCTTTGTTAAATTTTGTTAAATAGCTGTTCTTTTTGGGTCTTTTCAGTAATTGGGAATTTATGAATTCCCATTCTTACATATCTTAAGGACACTGTTGTTTCAAGAGTTCCCCTGTGGTTTTTAACCCCTTAGTGACAGAGCCATGACCTGGTCAATTTTTACAATTCTGACCATTGTCACTTTATGAGGTTATAACTCTGGAATGCTTTAACGGATCCCACTAATTCTACGACTGTTTTTTCATAACATATTTTACTTCATGATATTGGTAAAACTTCTTTGATATGACTTGCATTTATTTGTGAGAAAAACGGAAATATGGCGAAAATTTCTAAAATTTTGCAATTTTCAAACATTTAATTTTTATGCCCTTAAATCAGAGAGATATGTGACAAAAAATACTTCATAAATAACATTTCCCACATGTCTGCATTACATCAGTACAATTTTGGTACCAACATTTTTTCTTTGTTAGGAAGTTATGAGTTCAAAATTGACCAGCGATTTCTCATTTTTACAACAAAATTTACAAAACCACTTTTTTTAGGGACCACATCACATTTGAAGTCACTTTGAGAGGTCAATATGACAGAAAATACCCAAAAGTAACACCATTCTAAAAACTGCACCCCTCAAGGTGCTCAAAACCACATTTAAGAAGTGTATTAACCCTTTACGTACTTCACAGGAACTGAAGCAATGTGGTAGGAAAAAATTAACATTTAACTTTTTTTACAAACATTTTACTTCAGAACCAATTTTTTTATTTTCCGAAGAGTAAAAAGAGAAAATAAACAACAAAATTTGTTAGGCAATTTCTCTTGAATGCGCCAATACCCCAAATGTGGGGGTAAACCACTTTTTGGGCGCACGGCAGGGCTTGGAACGGAAGGAGCACCGTTTGACTTTTTCAATGCAAAATTGGCTGGAATTGAGATCGGAAGCCATGTTGCGTTTGGAGAGCCCCTGATGTGCCTAAACAGTGGAAACCCCCAAGTGACCCCATTTTGGAAACTAGACCCCTTAAGGAACTTATCTAGATGTGTGGTGAGCACTTTGAACCTCCAAGTGCTTCACAGAAGTTTATAATGCAGAAAGGTGAAAATAAAAAATCATTTTATTTTCCTCAAAAATGATTTGTTAGCCCGCAATTTTTTATTTTCACAAGGCTAACAGGAGAAATTGGACCAAAAAAGTTGTTATGCAATTTGTCCTGAGTACGCTGATACCCTATATGTGGGGGGGAACCACTGTTTGGGCACATGGGAGAGCTCAGAAGGGAAGGAGCGCCGTTTTGGAATGCAGACTTTCATGGAATGTTCTGCGGGCGTCATGCTGCATTTGCAGAGCCCCTGATGTGCCTAAACAGTGGAAACCCCCAACAAGTGACCCCATTTTGGAAACTAGACTGCCCAAGGAGCTTATACAGATGTGTGGTGAGCACTTTGAACCCCCAAGTGCTTTACAGAAGTTTATAACGCAGAGCCGTGAAAATAAAAAATTTTTTTTGCACAAAAGTGATTTTTTAGCCCCCAATTTTTTTCCCAATGGTAACAGGAGAAATTAGACCCCCAAAGTTGGTGTGCAATTTGTCCTGAGTATGCTGATGCCCCATAGGTTGGGGTAAACCACTGTTTGAGCACTCGTCGGAGCTCGGAAGGGAGGGAGAACCGTTTGACTTTTTAAATGCAAAATTGGCTGGAATCCATGGTGGCGCCATGTCGCGTTTAGAGACCCCCTGATGTGCCTAAATAGTGGAAACCCCTCAATTCTAGCTCCAACCCTAACCCCAAAACAGCCCTAACCCTAATCCCAACCCTAACCCTAATCCCAACCCTAGCTTAATCCTAACCCTAATTTCAACCCTAACCCTAATTCCAACCCTAACCCTAATTCTAACCCTAACCGTAATTCTAACCCTAATTCCAACCCTAACCCTAATGGAAAAATGAAAATAAAGATATTTTCTTTATTTCATTATATTTCCCTAACTAAGGGGGTGATAAAGGGGCGGTTATTTACTATATTTACTCCAGGAAGAAGATGGCGGTGCCCACCTGAGGGCGTGAGGACCACCAGGAGCTACCAGGGGGATCGGTGACCCTATTTCTCTTTCCTCTGATGTGCAATCACATCAGAGGAGAGAAAAAGTTAATGAAAAATTGTGGCTTTTTTTTCTGGTCGCCGTTATACGGTTAATAACGGCGATCGAAAAAGCGGGGTCTGTAAAAACCGACCCCAATCATGTTCTCTGGGGTCTCGTCAGCCGAGACCCCAGAGAAAATCCGACACTGGGGGGTGGTATACAATTTTTCCACAGCACCGTGAATTCATTGCCATTTAGTAGCAGTGAAATTGCTCTGTGTGCAGAGCTGTTGCACAGTAGAAAAAATATTTTTTGCAGCTGCCAACAAGATTCAGCTGCACGCCATATCTTACCTTGTCATTTAGTGGCAGTGAAATTCATGTTTACACAAAGCTGTTGCAGAGTAAAAAAAAACAATTTTTTTCTGTTGCTAAATGTGATACAGCAAGACATATCCCACCTTGTCATTTAGTGCTAGGGTTGGCGTATTGCACTAAATTAAAATAAATTATAAAGTGCAATTGCAACCCGGTGTCCACCATGCAGAGATGTTTAACTGCTGTAGTGAGCTAAACAGCGAGAGACTGGTTGAACACACTGCCAATGCCACACAGTGTGAACGGAACACTGATTCCCACACTCCGTTACTTCACAGAGCGGTACTGAGCAGAAGTATACTAAGAGCAATACCCTGTTAAACGTCACCGGGATAAAGCACTAGAAGCTGGACTTGTCCAGTAACTCAACTGTGCTAGCCGCACACATGAAGGAAACTGGTGCTAAGCCAAGAGACTAATTGCACCCACTGATGCAAATTGCTTGCCTATGCGTACAGTCCCAGAGCTTAAACAGACTCACACAACCTGCAGACAGAGCGGTAGAGTATCCATACTTACACACCATAACATAGATTACGGACATGCTCAGTAAGGTGATCACTGGACTTAGGCTCCAGAGAGCAGGACTGCACCTGCGTTTCACTGGCTCCCATAGACTTAGCTGAAGAGCCGGGAGCAACCAAGCATGTAGCACAAGTGTGAGCAAGGTTCTGCACCGATGTCTGTGCTAAGCAGCACGCTGAGCTTTTGGACCCGAATGGGGGACCGCAGAGGCAGATAAGGCTTGGGATCGATCCTGATGCCTAACATTACCCCCATTACAACCCCCTCCCGGTGACGTTTGCCACTCTTGAAAGTAGCCACAGGCCGGGAGACATGGAGGTGCTCTTGCTCATCGGCCGATCTCCTTTGCTCCAACTGCACATTGGTTCTTTTAGTACAGGACGAAACACCCCGTTTGCCAATATATGCCCCAGAATGACCCTCCAATTGGAGGTTAGATGGTACATAGCTCTTGTCTGGGGTCCACCTGGGCCTTAAGACACACTCTCACAGAAACTGGTCCATTTCTGTATGCTTCCTATTGCCCAATCAATCTGGGGAGAATGGAGGTGCAGCCAAGGTAACCCCAGAAGTACCTCATCCATACCCTCAGGGATAACGAGAAAAGAGACTATCCCCTGATGTTTTGGAGTCATAGTAAGACTAAGAGCTATAGTGTGATGGGAAATTGGGGTTGGTAAAACGGACCCATTAGCTACCTGAATGAACATCGGCTTAGGAAGCTTCACTAATGAAATTGCATGCCATTGGGTGAAGTTAGCAGACATGAAATTGCCCTCAGCCCCAGAGTCCACACAAGCCACAGCATTGAGAGTAATTGACCCAAAAGTTAAAGAGACCTCAAAAGCCAATTCGGAAGCCACATCTACAGAAATTAGTGAGCCTCTCCCTAAAGCCACTTGATGCTGTGACTCCTTCTGATGCTTGGGGCATTTATTGGCAAAATGGCCAGTCTGCTTGCAGGCAAAACAAAGTACAGAGAGGGTGGAGACATCAATGGTCTCCACAGGATCATCTGCCTGAGTTGGTGGATTCATGGCATTGGCAAAGTACTGAGCCAACCAAATCCTAGATCTACTCTGAGCTTGCTCTAATCCCTACTCTGCGTGCTGAAGATCTATGCTAGTGGACACGGATATCAATTCCTCCAGAGTAGTAGAATCTCCCTAGTGGCCAAAGCATCTCTAACATGATCTGCCAAACCCCTCCAAAAGATAGGTATCAGGACCTTATCAGGCCACTCCAACTCAGTAGCCAATGAAAATTGGATGGCAAATTGACTAACCATGGACGAACCCTGAGTCAATGCCAGGAGTTGGAATGCGGTATCATGGGTTACTTGTGTCCCCAAAAAGACCTCTTTCAGAGCACCCAAAGAATGAGAGGCGTTACGAATCAGTGGGTTATCTTGCTCCCATGATGGCGTAGCCCACTCCATCGCTCTGCCTGACCAAAGCAAAATCACAAATCCCACCTTGGTTGGCTCAATTCGGAATCATGCAGTCAGTAACTACAGAATAGAGCACTGATTCACGAAACCTCTGAAGGCCTTGCTGTCCCCGAAAAATTTGTCGAGCAGCGAAAAACGTGGTACAGGTGGAACAGGTGCCGCAGCAGAAACCATAGAGGCTGCTTTGCTAGCTTCCTGAGCTGTCAGAATAGCTGCCAGACCCTGGTGCAAGTATACTGTTAGGGTTGGCGGATTGCACTAAATTAAAATAAATTATAAAGTGTAATCGCAACTTGGGGTCCACCGTGCAGAGATGTTTAACTGCTGCTAGTGAACAATGACGGAAACTAAATAGCGAGCGATTGTTTGAACACACTGTGTTAAAGCCACACAGTGTGAACGGAACACTGAGTACCACGCTCTGTTACTTCACAGAGCAGTACTGAATGAAAGAATACTAAGTGCAATACCCTGTTAAACGTCACAGGGATAAAGAACAGGAAACTTATATGACTCTAGATATAATACCCTCTAGGCTAAGGGTTGGACTTGCCCAGTAACTCAACTGTGCTAACCACACACAGGAAGGAAACTGGTGCTACGCCAAGAGTCTAATTGCCCCCACTGACGCTAACTGCTTGCCTATGAGTACGGTCCCAGAGCTTAGACAGACACACCCAACATGCAGACAGAATGGTAGAGTATCCACACTCACACACCATAACATAGATTACGAACATGCTCAGTAAGGTGATCACTGGACTTAGGCTTGAGAGCGCAGGACTGCACCAACATATCAATGGCTCCCATAGACTTAGCTGAAGAGCTGGCAGTAACCAAGTGTGTAGCACGAGTCAGAGCACGGCGCTGGGACTGATGTCTTTGCTCAGCAGCAGTTTGAGTGGCTGGACCCAAATGGGAGACCACAGAGACAGATAAGGCTTGGGATCTATCCCGTGCAGTGGGATGATCCTGATGCCTAACATTTAACAGCGGTGAAATTGTTCCGTGTGCAGAGCTGTTGCATAGTAAAAAAAATATTTATTTTCTGTGACAAACATGATACAGTAGGCTAGATCAGAGTTTTAAATTGTTTGGAGCATATCTTCTAGATTATAGAGGCCTCATCCACACTAAAAAAACTACTTTATTCTGTTACTAATGAAATACAGTAGGGGAGATCTCATTTTGAAATTGTTTGGAGCGTCTCTTTTTTATTATACAGGCCTAATCCACACTGAAACAATTCTTTCTTCTGTGACTAACGTGATAAAGTAGGAGAGATCTCAATTTTACAAATGGAGCATATCTTCTTTGTTAGGCCTCATCCACATTGAATTGATTTTTTCTTCTGTGACTAACGTGATACAGTTAGGTGAGATCATAGTTTGAAAATGGAGCATATCTTACTTGATAAACAGGATGGGCTTCATCTACGCTGAAGCAATTCCTTCTTCTGTGACTAAAATGATACAGTAGGGGAGATCTCAGTTTGAAATTGTTTGAAGCATATTTACTTTGTTGTCATACAGGCTTCATCCACACAGAAATAATTATTTATTCTGTAACTAAAGAGATACAGTAGGGGGAGATCTCATTTTAAATTTTTTGTGGAAGTGTATCTTCTTTGCTATACAGGCATCATCCACACTGAAACAATTCTTTAATCTTTGACTAATGCGATTTAGCACACCGTATTTCACCTTGTTATTTAGTGCCCATGAAATTCAGGTGTGTGCAGAGTAAAAAATCTAAATTTTTATTGCTAATACTGTGCTTCTACCGCACTAACTGAGCAACATGACTAATAAAAAGCGAGGTCGTGGTGGAAGGGGGATTAAGTTTGGGGTTCAAGGTGTACATGGGGTAGGTGGTAATGTTAGTAAAAGCACTAGTAAACCACCATTGTCACGTACTATACAAACGCAACTGACAACTTCAGATGAGCTACTCCACTAGCTTTTTTGGTAGCTGAACAATGGTAAGCCTTGTTAATGAGGCCCAGAAAGAGCCTGTGCTTGAGTGGATGGCATGTGCAGCTTCAAGTGACCTCTCCTCCTCTTCCTCCACCTCAGCATCACACATAGTACAGTCCACAGATGTGACATCCCAATTACCTTTGCTTCCCCCTGCATCACAACTCTCCAACCGCCTATCTGACTGTAGGGAGCCACAGATGGTTGAATCTGCAGAGCTGTTCACACATTCTATGCCATGGGCATGAGAAGTGTTCTGCAAAGATTCACAGAGTCAAGAGGAGGAAATCATCTGCAGGATGAAGTAGGATCCAAGCAGCATCCTGACACTCATCACCAGACATTAACCCCCAGGGGGAAGGTGATCCTGCTGAGTCTCAGATATCTGAGGCTTAGACAGACTGAACTGTTCTCTCAGGGCAGGAAGAGGAGGAGTGTGACTCTCAGGGTGAAGAATGTGATAACACAGAGGATGTTGATGAGGTTATAGATCCCACTTAGCGTGAACACAGAGACTCGCAGAGGCAACAAGGGTTGCCTAGCCTGGGCCTTTCTTGAGACCACAAAGGATGACACATCTCACGTTATTTGCCAACTTTGCAAAAAAAACTGAGTAGAGAGAAAAAGTGCAATAATTTGACAACTGCATGGATGAACCTTCACATGCACAATCAACATATATTACAATTCCACTGCTATAAAATGCGGAACAGAGTACCTCAACAACCATCAGCCTTCCCGTCAACTTCATCTGCTGCTTCTTCCTCCTCCTCTGTTACTGTGCCAAGTATTGTCACACAGATATCCGACCTCAGAACCTCGGCTGTGATTGCACTACACCAGCATGTCGCAGAAAACATAACCCATTTGTTGACTAAATCTATGTCTGCCAAGGTGGATTATACCACAGACACTTGGACAAGTAAGCATGGCAAAGGGCGTTAAATCTCCCTGATTGGGCACTGGGAGACTCTGGTGGCTGTGGAGGCAGGTGGGGAAGGACTGCTCCACAAGTCTTGGAATCTCAAAGGCTTGCAGGACAAACCTCTGTATTATACACTTCCTACACTGCTTCTGCCTCCCCCTCTACCTCTTCTAGGGCCTCCACCTGCGTCATCAATCTTTGCCTTAATGAGACATGCATTCCAACAGCGCAGAGTGAATCCCCACCACCTCCAAACTCCACATCCAGGGATCACAGCAGTGTTATTAATTAATTGATATGCCTTGGAGATCGCAGTCATGCAGCTGAAGAGTTGTGGACAGTTCTCCAGGCTGAGTTTGAGCAATGGCTGTCTCTGCTGAACCTGGATCCAGGGAAGGCTGTGTCTGACAACGGTGCAAACCTGGTAGCGGCCCTTCGCTGAGGCAAGCTTACATACATTTTTGTTGTTTTGCATGGTTCACATCCTCAATCTGGTGGTATAGCGATTTCTCTGCCATGGGTGAGCTGCTGTACAAAACACGGAAGCCGTGTGCTCACTTCTGCCGTTCGACCCCCTCAGGTCATCAACTTGCATCGATACAGAGGTCTTTGTCCATGCCAGTTAAGAGGTTGATATGCGATGTGCTGACACTGTGGAATTCCACTCTGCACATATTGCAGCAACTTTGGCAGTAGCAATGAGCCCTGACGCATTATGTCATGTCATAAAGCCTGGGAGAACGCAGTATGGAAGTGACACATATCATGTTTACGGAGTGGGCACAGACTAAGGACCTCTACACCCTTCTGCACAAATTGGAAATGGCTACTAAGATGGTTAGCTCTGATGATGCCGTCATCAGCATCACTTTTGCGGTCATCTACATGCTGGAGCAGACTGAAGGAGGAAGCCTGAAGGAGGAAGCGGTGGTCCGAGAGGAAAAGGAGGATGTGGAAGGGATAACATTGTCTCAAAGTTCCAGACTGTCATCACATAGGCGGATGCCAGAGGAGGTAGGGTTACTGCAATAGAGGGGGGGCTGGTGATAACAGACAAACTGTTAGTGAAGGTGCAAGAGACGAGGAACAAATAGAGGAAGAAAGTGGTGATGGGCAAGCAACTGTCAGGAGATGAAGAGGATAATCATCCCTTTTCTGTTGTCCATGGTTAGCGGGAGGGGATGGAAGAAATAAGCAACAGTGATAGGCTAGGTTCACATTGCGTTAGGGTCATTCTTTTAACAGATCCATTAAACGGATGCACTAACACTGATGTCATTTTTGACATCTTTTGTGCCCTAGCGCTAATGGTATGCCCTAATGCATGGTAGAATTTCACTACCATGCATTAGCCATACAGGTCTATGCACAGCGAAGGTGTCCAGACGCTGTGTGCTAGACCGGTGCACCCGAAAACGCTGCAGGGGTTCGAGGGTGCGCCTTAAAGTAACACATAATCGCTAACGCATGCTGATATCGGTATGCGTTACTATAATTGCGGCTAATGGGTGCGTTAATGCACCTGTTACATAGCGTTAGTGCCGCTATGTAACGGATGTGCTCAACGCATGGCCCCTAACGCAATGTGAACCAGGCCTTGCCCAGCCACCTGCTTGGACCTCATGGAAGAGCCTGACATATCAGTGTCTTCTTGCTGCAGTACCTGCAACACAATGCCCGTATAGGTATGAAATAACGTTGACTACCGGGATGCCACTTTTTTAGATCCATGTTATAAGACAAAATTTTGCCAGATGCTTCCCGCCCTGGAAAGGTACCCACAAGAACTGGAGAATCACTTTTACACAACCTTCGGAGAGTTTTTCCTCAAGATAGCAGTGAGGCACACAGTGAGCATCACAGCTCTAGACTTCCAACCTCCGGCACCTCAATTCGTCAACACCAAAACATTAGCAGCAGCACTAGTGTAAGTGGAGAAGCAATTTCTACAAGTCCTTTGACACTTTTTTAACCAGCTCATGTACCAGCACAACAGAATCTAAGTCTTATACATGGTGAGTGAATGGAGAGTGGTTTGAACTTGCCTCTTGGAGGTTTTATCATGCATGACAGCCAGCGTTCTCTCAGAACGTGTCTTCAGCACTGCTAGTGGTGTCTTCATGGATAAGCACAGCCGGTTGTCCCCGGAAAGTGTAGACCTCCTAACTTTCATCAATATGAACAAATCAAGAACTTTAGTACCCCAATTGCAGACTGTACAGAATAGACGATGTTATAATTTTAAGTGTGCTGCATTGATCTTGCGTAATTGCAGTCTGTGATATCTTAAGTGGGGCTTCTGTGCCTGCTGTTGCTGCTGCAGATGTTAACACTAATTTGTAGAAATGTGAACAGTCCTGGTTGGGTCTTCATCTGCTGGGTTGGCTGTAGTGGAAGAGGTGTCGTTCCCCATTATACTTTTTCTACTGTGGTGAAATTGATGCCACTTTGGTGGTGTCTGCCACCAATTGTTGGAAATGTGCACACTCCTGGTTGGATTTACTTCTTCTGGGTTGGCTGTAGTGGATGATATGTTAGTCCCTATTACACAATTTCTACTATTTAAATTGGAAAACTTCCTGATTTAGTCTTCATCATATGTTGGGCTGGTTGTAGTGGAAGACACGTCACTCCCCATTATACTATTTCTACTCTGGTGAAATTGATGCCACTTTGGTGATGTCTGCCACTAATTGTTGGAAATGTGAACACTCCCGGTTCAGTATACATCTGTTGGGTTGGCTGTAGTGGAAGAGATTATATTATTTCTATTTTGGTGAAATTAATGACACTTTTGGTGATGTCTGCCCCTAATTATTTTAAATTTGAAGACTCCTGATTTGGTGTCCATCTGCTGGGTTGGCTGTATTGTAAGATGTATCAGTCTCTATCATACTATTTCTACCCTGGTGAAATTGATGCCACTTCGGTGGTGTCTACCACTAATTGTTGGAAAAGTGAACACATTGGGTTGGGTATACATCTGTTGGGTTGGATGTAGTGGAAAAGATGTCATTCCCCATTATACTATCTCTACTCTGGTGAAATTGAGCCATTTAGTGGAGTCTGCCACTAATTTTTGGTAATGAGTAGACTCCTGTTTGGGTTGCATTCATGTGTGTTGCCTGTAGGGGTAGGCCTCTGAGACCGGCAGCCCTCCACCTCCTTCAAGTCAACTACCCGTGTTACTATCCATAGTTTTTTTGACAATAGTAGTCTATGAAACTGATATTTGTGCCACCT
Organism: Dendrobates tinctorius; assembly: GCF_039654945.1. Taxonomy (NCBI): domain Eukaryota; kingdom Metazoa; phylum Chordata; class Amphibia; order Anura; family Dendrobatidae; genus Dendrobates; species Dendrobates tinctorius. The sequence goes on along the minus strand of NW_027361725.1, from coordinate 18,364,026 downwards.
AAGTGTTACTAAGCATCAAAGCAGGTTGAGCTGTTGCATGTGGTATCAGGGCTCCACGCACAGCAAGCCTACACCGATCCCTCACTCACTTTGTCTTAATTTGAAGCTCAATTCAAAGCTGCAAATGCTGGCCCATACCCTGATACCTCATGCATGGCTGATTCCTGCCGTGCTTACTAATATTTGTACTGTGGGTGAACTGAGGCCACTTTCCTGATGTCTGCCCCTAATCTGTTGTGTTTTGGCAGCTTTTGGGAAAGTTTTAAGGTGTCATGTATGCGTTTGTTTTTGCCTCCCATTGACTTCAGTGATGTTTGGCTATGTCCGGCAAATATTCAACTAATAAATCGGCGATTGTAATCAGAACCGAACATTGAAATATTCACTCATCTCTAGTTGTAAGCAGGCTACATGGTGGCAACAGCGCAGACAATAAGGAAACAGTGGTACTTAACAATACTATTTATTTGACTAACACAGAAGGGAAATTTATTTGCTGGAGAGCAAATAGTGCAAAATAGGTGTGTGTTTATCCATGTTAGAAATGTTTAAAATGGAGAGGGGGTAGGCTTACTCAGCTTATATTGTTCCAATTACAATAATTCCAAAGTGTGTTCCAGCTGCTACAGTACAAGGGTCACGGACCCGGAAGTATTAAGGAGATGCGCAGTTTTTCCTGCGCTGCTGATGTCCCATGAATAGAATCAAGAAATTAATTTTAATAAAAGCAGTTTTATCTAATATTTTAAATTCTAGGCAATCAAACCTCTTCTTCAGTACACAGCAACTTTGAAGATGTAATAGGATCTGCACAGTTACTATATACAGTCTTGCTGATGTTTTGAAAAAAAGCGCCAGAAAACCACATGACATGTCGAAGTTCAATTACAGATGTTGCTACTAATTTCAAATATATTGTGTCAAAAATACCATAAAAAGCATCATTATGCAGAATAAACCTACCTCTATAGAACTAAAGAATTATATGTACGACTGTTTACTATTTAAAATTATAATAAAACATATAAAATACATTAAATGAAATTGATATAAAACAAAAAAGTGTTGATGAAATCGAGCTGGCTCTGATCCTACACCAATCGCTGCCTTTAGTGTACTAAGGTGAAGAGCCACTGTGTTGGGTGAAATTTTAGGACACTATGACTTCAATGATAAATATAAGGTATGGTTTTAATATTACTTTTAATAATACTTTTATTAAGTCCACATTGAAGTAAATATAAACATTTAATTTATTTTGTGCTCTACCCTGAGCACACACAACCAGGTTTTCCATCAAAATCCCCCCCAAAAATATGATTGAGACAAAACCCTGATAGAGACATGCCTTAGAATGGGGCAGATGGAGTCACTTTGGATTCCATCTGGCTTCTGTTCCGGTGGTCTCTCATAATTTTTGACATTTTTATAGAGCAAAAAAATGTATTTGATTGCATTTTTATGCATGTCTAAAAAGATGGGCCAGCACCAGGAAAGATGCCAGACATAACCCAAAGTGACTATATTTGCTTAATTAAAAGAAATAGTTCCATAGGGGGATTTTGTATAATGGTTTATTTTGGGGATTTAGATGGAAACTTGAAATTAAGTGTTTTGCGTAGAGTACAGGATAAAAGTGATCCTGGCCTTAAACAGAAATGTAACCAATAATATCTACAAATCGACCCACATAAAAGAAGCCACCACTCAGTTCTGTCACCTGTCAATAGATAAATAGATGATTTCAACATCACTGGAAGGACAAAAAGCTCTGGAAATTAGAGATTGTGCCCCAAATCCCCCCCAAAAAATCTATGCACAGAAATCCAAATGTCCTCTTATCCCCTGCTGAGCCCCACAATGTTCATAAACCACAGTTTAGAGGCATGACTATAGCGGAAAAATAAAGTTAAAATTTTATCAAGTGTGTGTCCCCAGAAGCATAAACTAGGCACAATGTATTGGGCAATAAACTGACATATTTGTAATTTTGATTCTGCAACATCCAATCCATGGTTTTTTTTTTCTGGAAAACTCCAAAGACTAAAAATAGTCAGCACATCCATAGATGAATTAATGTACAAATTCATTGAGGTGTCAAATTTCCTAAATTGGGTCACTTTGGGGGGTTTTCTGCTGTTTTGGCACTTTTGGGGCTCTGCAAATGGTACCTGCAATATGCTATAAATGATAAATGTCATACAGTGCTCCTTTCCATACAAGGCCTACCATGAGGCCAAAGAGTTTTTAACCACATATGAGGGATCGCTCCATTCAGGAGAAATTGCATAACAAATTATGGATTCCATTTTTACCGATTACTAGGGATGAGGTTGCAATCACACCCAGGCCCTTGAGTCTAGGTGGCCCAAAAGGCCCCTTTAGCCCATATGAAAAGTCCATTGCTGTTAAAGAGAGTCTGTCAGCACAGAATGAATGTGCAAACCAAATACAGGCACTCAGTGCTCCATGGCGGAGCAAATCATAAATACTCCTTCCCATCTGCTTGGTTTCTATCAACTACACCCTTCACTGGCCCTATGAAGCCACAGCTGTCAACTAAAAAAGAGAAGGGGTGGAGATTGAGAGAAAACAAGCAGGTATGAAGGTGTATTCAAATTATTGGCACCGCCGTGCAGCGTGACTAAGTTTGAACAGTCATTCTGTGTTGACACTTTAAAGACAGGTAATGGTTGGAAACCCCATTGAAGCTTGTGCATTGGGGCCCACGAGCATCAAGTTATGCCTCTTGCAACAACAGCACATTATTAGCTGCTTTTTTCACACAGTGTCAGCAAGCAAGGGTAGTAATAAAACAATAAATGCACATTTTACACCTAAATCCAAATTCTGAATTCAAGGCTTGTTTCTGTTTGTAAATGAGAGTACGCTTCCTGTATTTTGAGATGCTCCAATCTCCGTCAGGAACAATATTCGCACTAACTCGTAATGGAACAATGTGCCTGTCAAGCGCAGGCTAGAAAAATGCCTAGATTATCTAATTTTCTCAATTTCAGTGATCTAAAAGTGATCAGAGACCTTCATAGGGATGTAATAAAATAGACTACACATTATCAGGTGCAAAACAAACCCATTTACTCAACATAAAAGTAATAACTTTGATATACACAAATTTCAAAACTCCCACCAAATAGCCCCAATGATATCAAGTAACGGTTATTAAAAAGAGAAAATTTTGGCACAAAAACATTTTCTAGGCACCTAGAATAATATTACACACAAAATTAATCTGAATTAGATCCTGAAGGTTTCCCAGAAAAAACACATTTGCAAAGCAAAGAGCAAGAATTGCAATACATTTTTGCATGTGTCAGGCAGATTGCATGATGACATTTGAGACATTCATAATTAGAAAGCCTTCTGTTCCCGCTTTCCATGGTGCAGGGTGTACCATCTCCTTCTTTTGGGAGATGGTACAGGTGTTGGATTTTCAGAATCAATATCTGGGCGGAATCTTTTGAACCTAACTTGAAGGTGAGTGATAATGTTATGAGGTTCCATACGTTTTTTATGGGTGGATTCTTGTTTCATTTGTTTTTTTTATCTTTTCCCATATAATAAGATTCTATATCTTCTTCCTCCTCATCACTGTCACCACCTTGCTCTGTTTCAGAATTTAGTTCACAGACTTCCACCTCATCATGAGAATTAATCTCACTTTCTTCAAAATCCTCATTCATTGTGGGGTCTGCATCATCATCATCATCATCTAACAGCATGTTTCCCACTTCATCAACATGATGGGGTTTTGAAAGATCATACATTTTCTTCTCCATTTCAGAAGATAATCTGAAGCAAGAGAGAAAATATGCATTAGGGAACAATGTGCCTGAGAAGCACACTTTCATTTGTAAGAAAATCTGCCTTATTTATATGAAATGTCCACAAACCTTTCTCTATCCATTCATAAAACAAGCTAAATAAACAATAGTAATGACTAAAAATATTACATACCAACCTTATAAAGTGTGATGTGTTCGGGACCAATGAGCCTGAGAAGCCAGCACAGCTATATCTTCCTTCCTGAAGCTCTGCAGACCAACTGTGGTATCAGGTTTCACACAGCAGCTAGAGCCAGGAGACTATCTAGAGGGAGGGGGTTTCCTGAAAATCTGGTGAGAAGGGAGAAATGAAAGTAGAAGAGCTGCGCCTGTCAGATCCATTGTTCCTGACGGAGGGTTAAGGCGAAATCTCGCCATTTCTGAATTTTAGTTCACATACTCATATGTTGCCTCTTTGTTGAGTGTTTTACCTCAGTATTTGTAGACCAAAACCAGGATAAGATTAAAAATGCAAAAGTGGTGAAATGTTTCTATTATACTTTTCCTCTCTTCCACCACTAGTTTTGGCTTACAAATACTAGAGGTAAAAACTCTACAAATACTCAACATGTGCACGTGACCTTACACTCAAGCTTTTACCTACCCTCTTCATTGCTCCAAATAGTCTAATATTAAACACATACACAGCACCATAATACATCAGACAGTCGCAACTGCTTGCTTCTGGGATGTAATTCTACTTAGAGTTTCTGGTTCCATCCTTTTTTTGTAAAGGCACATGGCCATTTTCTTTTTTTTTGCCCAGCATTTTAGTTTTCATTAATTACTTTTCATTTTGGTTGAATGCCATTATTTAAAAAAAAAACAATCCACATAAAGCACGTTGACTATCTAGTAAAACTGACCTGGCAACATTGCAATGAAATACAATATTATGATATTATGTTAAGGTTTTGCAACTGTTTGACTAGTCGCATGGAACCCCTTACCAACATCCACCATATATGCATGGGCGAAATACGGAAGCTGTTGTATGGAATGGGCTGACAGAGTAAGCCAAACCCATACCAGACAGATAACAGGTTTGACACCCCTAAGAGCAGCGGGTGGAACCGAGCTGCGATGTGGCATCAGCAATCTATTCCATACTAAATTGCACTCAAAGTCAAATAGCACTCCTTGCCATCCAAGCTCTGTCAAAAGACCAAAAACAAGTATCTAGCCACTACTTTGGAGGTATCACTATAATTGCATAATAAATTGTGGGTTACACTTTCTCCTACTTTCTCTCGTGAGAATGAGAAATGTGAGGCTAAATCAACATTTTTTATTGGAATAGGCAAAATCCAATTTTCACTGCCCCAATAATTCTCTGAACCCCTTGTAGATTACAAATGCTCACCGCACCACTAGATGAACTTATTGAGGGGTTTAGTTTTCAATATGGTGTAACTGTGAGGGGTTTCTACTGTTCTGGCAGCTCAGGAGCTCTTCATTCTTTCACGTCCGACCTTTGCCATGTATTGAAACAGCACATTTTTATTGAATATGGGATATTTACAAATGTAGGCAACTATAACAGCAAACGCATTCGGTTTATCAGACCCCGTCTAATCTTGTCTTACGTTATGTATAAATTAAGACACCCGACAACTGTTTTTTCATTCACAATTATAGTTTAAATGTAGCTCAAACATACTAATCAGTAAACAGATGAAGAAAAAGCTTTTTAATTACCTATGGGGTACTGCAGCATTTGGAGACATTTTGTAATCAATTGTGGGGTTCATTTTCTCCTGTTTGTTACTCCTTGTGAAAATAAAAAAAAAACTAGGCCTAAAGCAATATTTTAGTGGAAAAAATATAATTTGTCTTTGCTCTATTCCACTTTAATTCCTGTGACACACCTGAAGAATTAAAAAAATTTCTAACAGGCGTTTTGAATACATTGAGGGGTGCAGTCTTCAAAACAGTATAACTTGGGGGGCGTTCAATAAATAGGCCCCTCAAAGCTATTTTAAGTCTCAAAAGGATTTGTAAGTTTTTTTAATAAATTTCGAATTTTCTATTAAACTTTTAACCCCTTCACATTTTGTTTTTCCTCCCCTGCTTCCAAGTTCAGAGGGCTTTTTTTTGCAGGACGAGTTGTACTTTTGAATAACATCATTCACTTTATCATATCATGCATTGGAAAGCGGGAAAAAAATAAATATTCAAGTACGTTGAAGTTGTCAAAAAGTGTAATTTCTCTATTTTTTTATGGGGGGTGGGTTTATTTACCATGTTGACTACATGGTAAAACTGACCTGTCAACATTGAAATAAAATGCAATATTTGGCAACTAAAACATTGTATCAACTCCAAGCTATCAGTAAAAATGTCAGCTCAGGGTACAAAAAACAGGCCCTCAAACAGCCCCATATCCCAGAAACTGAAAGAGTTACGGGTCTCGGAAAATGGAGACACAAACAAAATTTGTTTTTTGATTTACCAATTTCCAATTTTTTTTTCACTATTTAAATAAAAAAAAACTGTGCATGTTTGGTATCTGTGTAATTGTACTGACCTGGAGTGAACATGTTCTTATACTTTGCATGCATACCAACTTATACTTTGGCTCAGTTCTTTGTATTTGCATGTGAAGTTCTTTTTTGCTATTTCAACGCATTTGGAAAATTTTTTCTCGCTTACTAGTGCATCATATGGTAAAATGAATGGTGTTATTCAAAATTCCAACTTTTCTTGCAAAAAAATAAGTCCTCACATGGCTATATGGATGGAAAAAACTAAAACAAATGTAAGGAAGGTGACCTGACGGACGGGCGGACCTGTCAGAATAGAGAAAGGAAGGTTTGCACAGTTTAGACAGGTGTCAGTTATTACAGTGGGGAAACAGCTAGGAAAGTGTAGTGGACGTGCAGTACCTTGAGTTGACCATTAGAGGGCAGGGAGGAGTGTGAGCATAGGACTTGACATCAGCTTAGGGCTTAAGAAACCGTTGGTCATGGGGGGCGGAGTCAGAGGGAACCGGGAAAGTTATAAATTTGACAGGAGGGTTCCAGAAAGTTCCAGTCCCCAGGGGGAGCTCAAGTGACAGGAGGACTACTACAGTTTGTGCACTGTGAGGAAAACCAAACCAGGGGGACTGAGGAAAGAGAAAGTCAGGGGGGTGGTCCTGACACGAAAGTACCGCAGCATAGATGAGGCACAGAGGAAAAGCATGCCGTATTGAGAGAGACGACTGATCAGCGGCCCTGGATATGGATGGCCGTGAAGGAGATATTGTGGTGTACTGTGAGGGCCGTCAGACAGACGGCGAGAGAATAAATTTGGACCTGTTGAACCCGAAACCTGCCTCATCTTGTGTCTATACGTTGCTACGCGGTACCCAGAGGTACCACCCCCCAGCCCGGCCCACCGACCCTACACAAAAACAGAAAATCACCTGATTATGAAGGAATTAATGGACATTCGGTGCAAAGACGAAATTAATTCAAGGCCAAAATGTATTTCCAAATGTTAGATTTGAATGCCATCTTTGCAAAATTCTAATATTACTAAAAATGTTACATTTTTTAAAAGATATGCCAAAATAATGTAATCATCTGGAAATAGGTATCCCTTCAAGAATTTAGATTCATATTTGTATATGCAGTACATGTGAATTCAGATTTATTTTCAAGATATAAAAAAATTAAACAACACCTAGAAGCTATTCTATTTTACTTATGCAGCACAGAAAAACAATTTTGCTCTAGGTTATTGATAGATATAATACCTATTTTTTACACTAGCAGTAGAGTTGAGCGAAACAGGTCGGTCAAATTAAAAAATAGCCGGCTTTAGATAAAGTCAGGTTTCGCTGATCGAAATCCGACCATAGCGTGAGGTCGGCCATGAGGTTGCCGAGAAGAGCGCTAAAGTCGCGTTTCAAATAATGCTTCTAGCGCCTTTTCTCAGCCAATGATGGAGGACGCACACTGTGGGCAACGCGATGACATGCGCAGCGGCCACCACCATCTTAGAGAAGGGCATTGAATTGATTGGCTGGCTTTGTGTGGCGTCAGTGGGAATAAAAGGCCGTGACCGCCGACTGCTATCTTACTTCTGCCGATTTTAGCATAGGGAGAGGTGCTGCTGATGATGATTCTGAAAAGGGAGAGCATTAGGCAGGGAAGAAGAAAAAAAAAATTGCTTCTGCTGCTAGCGCTTTTCACTGTACAGTTAGTGTGCAGTGAAAGGGGAAGATTTTTGTTGTGTGCAGCAGCGCTGGTGGTGATTAGGCTGCCTTTTAAGGCTACCTGCTAGCTGCATTGCTGTGTGCACACTGCTATTCAAACTGCTTTTTTCAAAGTCCTTCAACTTTTATTATTTTGTTCTGGTGAGTTACTGAGCGTTCATTTTTTCACACACTGTATAGCGGTGTACACTCCTCACACACTACCGTGTACCGGCTGGTATCACGGACAAATAGAAGCTATCTGGATGTGACTCTGGGAAAACAAGTCGAGAAGATTTTCCATTTTCCAGACCAACACCTTAGAGAGTTGTCCTCTTTTCAAACAGTTTCGTATATCTACTGTTTGATTATGGTCAAAACTAGACAGAGACAGAGTGTGTCAGTCAGTATACAAATAGACGGAGATTGACAATTTTCCATACAGACACCGTATAGCGGTGTACGCTCCTCACACACTACCGTGTAACGGCTGGTATCACTGACAAATAGAAGCTATCTGTGTGTGACTCTGGAAAAACAAGCCGAGGAAATTTTCCATTTTTCTAGACCTACACCTTATAGAGCTGTCCGCTTTTCAAACAGTTTTGTATATCTGCTGTTTTATAACGGTCAAAACTAGACAGAGACAGCGTGTGTCAGTCCATATACAAATAGACGGAGATTGACAATTTTCCATACAGACACCGTATAGCGGTGCACGCTACTCACAGTACCGTGTAACGCCTTGTGTCACGGACAAATAGAAGCTGTGTGTGACTCTGGAAAAACAAGCTGAGAAGATTTTTCCATTTTTCCAGACCAACACCTTAGAGAGTTGTCCGCTTTTCAAACAGTTTCGTATATCTACTGATTGATTACGGTCAAAACTAGACAGAGACAGCGTGTGTCAGTCCATATAAAAATAGACAGAGATTGACAATTTTCCATACACACACCGTATAGCGGTGTACGCTCCTCACACACTACCGTGTACCGGCTGGTATCACGGACAAATAGAAGCTCTCTGGGTGTGACCCTGGAAAAAGAAGCCGAGGAGTTTTTCCATTTTTCCAGACCGACATCTTATAGAGCTGTCCGCTTTTTAAACAGTTTTGTATATCTGCTGTTTGATAACGGTCAAAACTAGACAGAGACAGCATGTGTCAGTCCGTATACAAATAGACGGAGATTGACAATTTTCCATACAGACACTGTATAGCGGTGTACGCTCCTCACACTACCGTGTACCGGCTGGTATCACGGACAAATAGAAGCTATCTGTGTGTGACTCTGGAAAAACAAACCGAGGAGATTTTCCATTTTTCCAGACCTACACCTTAGAGAGCTGTCCGCTTTTCAAACAGTTTCGTATATCTACTGTTTGATTAGAGTCAAAACTAGACAGAGACAGCGTGTGTCAGTCCATATAAAAATAGACGGAGATTGACAATTTTCCATACAGACACCGTATAGCGGTGTACGCTCCTCACACACTACCGTGTAACGGCTGGTATCACTGACAAATAGAAGCTATCTGTGTGTGACTCTGGAAAAACAAGCCGAGGAGATTTTCCATTTTTCCAGACCCACACCTAAGAGAGCTGTCAGCTTTTCAAACAGTTTCATACTGTATATCTACTGTTTGATAACGGCCAAAACTAGACAGAGACAGCGTGTGTCAGTCTGTATAAAAATAGACAGAGATTGACAATTTTCCATACAGACACCGTATAGCGGTGTGCGCTCCTCACACACTACCGTGTACTGGCTGGTATCACGGACAAATAGAAGCTATCTGTGTGTGACTCTGGAAAAACAAACCGAGGAGATTTTCCATTTTTCCAGACCTACACCTTAGAGGGCTGTCCGCTTTTCAAACAGTTTCGTATATCTACTGTTTGATTAGAGTCAAAACTAGACAGAGACAGCGTGTGTCAGTCAGTATAAAAATAGATGGAGATTGACAATTTTCCATACAGACACTGTATAGAGCTGTCCGATTCACAAACAGTATTGTATATCTGCCGTTCGCATTACATTCACATCTATACAGAGGCAGTGTGTGTGTGTGTGACACTCTGTAAATTTATATACAGAGATTGTTAGTTACACAAAAAAAGCACACAGCTGTACACTTCTGATACAGTTCTGTATATCTGCTTGTTGGATTACGGTCAAATACATACTGTGACTGTGAGAGCGTCTGTGACTAACAAAATATATACGTAGATTTAATTTTTATAATACACCTTATACAGGTGGCCGCTCCTCATACAGTACCATCTCTCTGCTGGTATTTTTGGTACATTTTCCCAAACATGAGGAAGTATGGTGGAAGAGGCCATGGGCGTGGGCAGGGAGGCGCAGCTGGTACTGATGGTGGTGGTGCATCGGCTGGTTCTGGCAAAAGCACAATAGCAGCTAAGGCAGGAGGTGTTGAGCCTACGTCAATAGAGTTGAGCGAAACGGGTCGAAAAATTTCAAAAGTCGCCGACTTTTGGTAAAGTCGGGTTTCATGAAACGAAACCCGACCCTAGGGTGAGGTCGGCCACAAGCTCGGCGACTTTAGCGCCAAAGTCACGTTACAAAAGTTTGTTTTCCGCCCTTTTTCAGCCAATCAGTATCCACGGACACTGTGGGCAACGTGATGACATAGGCAGGGGTCACCACCATCTTTGAGAAGGGCATGCAAGTGATTGGCTTGCTTTGGGGGGCGTCACAGGGGGTATAAAAGGGCGTGCACGCTGACCGCCATGTTACTCATGCTGATCTCAGAATAGGGAGAGCTGCTGCTGCTGCTGATTCTGTAGGGAGGGCGTTAGGCAGGGAAGAAGACACCAAAAACTGCTTCTGCTGCTAGCGATTTTGCCTGTACAACACACCAGTCACTGTGTGTGCAGTGAAAGTGGAGGCTATATTTTGCTGGATCAGCTGTGTTGGTTGTTAGGCTGCCTTATAAGGCTTCCTGATAACTGCATTGCTGTTTTCCCACTGCTCTGCAAACTGCTTTTTTAAAAGCAATCCAAATTTTTTTTTTTGTCCTGGTGAGGTACTGAGCGTGCATTTTTTCACACCATACAGCGGTGTACGCTCCTCACACAGTACCGTGTAACGGCTGTTATCACGGCCACAGTGAAGCTATCTGTGTGTGACTCTGTAAGAATAAGTCGAGGACATGTTCCGTTCTTACAGACCTCCACCTTCTAGTTTTGCCTGGTTTTGAAACAGTTAAGTATATTTGCTGTTTGATCACATTCAAAACTATAGAGAGACAGCGTGTGTCAGTCCGTAAACTTAAAAAACACGGAGCTTGACAATTTTACAGACACCGGACAGCAGTGTACGTGCACGCTCCTCTCTCAGTACCGTGTAACGGCTGTTATCATGGCCACAGTGAAGCTATCTGTGTGTGACTCTGTAAGAATAAGTCGAGGACATGTTCCGTTCTTACAGACCTCCACCTTCTAGTTTTGTCTGCTTTTCAAACAGTTAAGTATATTTGCTGTTTGATCACATTCAAAACTATAGAGAGACAGCGTGTTTCAGTCCGTATACTTAAAAAACACGGAGCTTGACAATTTTACGGACACCGGACAGCGGTGTACGTGCATGCTCCTCTCTCAGTACCGTGTAACGGCTGTTATCACGGCCACAGTGAAGCTATCTGTGTGTCACTCTGTAAGGATAAGTCGAGGACATGTTCCGTTCTTACAGACCTATACTCTAGGGAGATTCCTATTCTGCCCAATTCTATATACACCTTGTAGTTTGTCATACACTAACCAATTTCTGCCTGTGGCATAGTGGTGTGATATTAACTGGGCCTCACACAACAGTGTCCACAAGTGTGTTCAGAAATTCTACATCTCCCCTGTCCTATAGTGACATTTTTCACACCTGCGACATTGAGCCTGTGACATAGCGGTGTGATATTAACTTGGCCTCACACAATCCAACAGTGTCCACAAGTGTGTTCAGAAATTCTACATCTCCCCTGTCCTATAGTGACATTTTTCACACCTACAACATTGAGCCTGTGACATAGCGGTGTGATATTAACTGGGCCTCACACAATCCAACAGTGTCCACAAGTGTGTTCAGAAATTCTACATCTCCCCTGTCCTATAGTGACATTTTTCACACCGACGACATTGAGCCTGTGACATAGCGGTGTGATATTAACTGGGCCTCACACAACAGTGTCCACAAGTGTGTTCAGAAATTCTACATCTCCCCTGTCCTATAGTGACATTTTTCACACCTGCGACATTGAGCCTGTGACATAGCGGTGTGATATTAACTGGGCCTCACACAATCCAACAGTGTCCACAAGTGTGTTCAGAGATTCTACATCTCCCCTGTCCTATTGTGACATTTTTCACACCTACGACATTGAGCCTGTGACATAGCGGTGTGATATTAACTGGGGCTCACACAATCCAACATTGTCCACAAGTGTGTTCAGAAATTCTACATCTCCCCTGTCCTATTGTGACATTTTTCACACCTACGACATTGAGCCTGAGACATAGCGGTGTGATATTAACTGGGGCTCACACAATCCAACATTGTCCACAAGTGTGTTCAGAAATTCTACATCTCCCATGTCCTATAGTGACATTTTTCACACCTGCGACATTGAGCCTGTGACATAGCGGTGTGATATTAACTGGGCCTCACACAATCCAACAGTGTCCACAAGTGTGTTCAGAGATTCTACATCTCCCCTGTCCTATTGTGACATTTTTCACACCTACGACATTGAGCCTGTGACATAGCGGTGTGATATTCACTGGGCCTCACACAATCCAACAGTGTCCACAAGTGTGTTCAGAAATTCTACATCTCCCCTGTCCTATATACACCTTGTACCTTGTTTTACATTACTATATAGTTTGTGGGATTTTGTGTACATTTTTACCAAAAATGAGGAAGGCTGGTGGAAGAGGCAGTGGAATTGGGTGGGGGTTGCCAGCTGGTAATGATGGTGTTGGTGGTGGATCTGATGGTAGTGGCAAAAGCAAAATAGGACCAAATGCAGGAGGTGTTGAGCCTGCATCATCGTCTGGCTCCACAAGGCCTCGAAGGCTTAGTTTTCTAGGAGTTGGCAAACCGCTTTTAAAGCCAGTGCTTCAGGAAAAAGTTTTGGCTTACATTGCTGACTCAGCCTCAGTTGTAAAAAATAAAAGCACTGAGTCGTCATTGGAGGCTCATGTTCATGAACCACACCTTTCCTTGTGTCCTTCACCCCAACCAAGATTGAAGGATGACGCAGGCCATACAACTGATTACTCCATGGAGCTGTTTTCACATACCATGCCTGGGTTATCAAGTGAAATGGTGAATTACCCAGGCCAAGATGAATCTGACATGGAGTGCACTGATGCACAGCCACTGATAGATGATTCTGCTGGTACATTCAGTCAGAGCACTACATTGTCCTCGCAGTGTAATGAGCCAGATTCTGACCCTGATGAGACTCAGGTGCCCCTTCCCGCATACTATACCACCATACATGGTGACACAGAGGAAGGTGCACATGACACTGAAGAGGAGGTGTAGGATGACCCAGTTGTTGACCCAGATTGGCATTGGGGGAAGAGGGTGCAGCTTCCAATAGCTCAGTTGAGGAGGAGGAGCATCCACAGCAGACATCGACATCGCAACAGCTGTTATCTGGCAGGCCCGGAGCACTCCAAAGACAGGTTCCAAAAAGCAAAAGAGTTGCTGGACAGCTTGTCCAGACGGTCAAAATAGCACAGCGTGCTAGGCCGCAAAATGTCTTCCAAAGTAGGTAGAGTGCAGTGTGGCACTTTTTTGAACAAAATCCTCATGATCAGGCCAAGGTTATCTGTAAGAAGTGCGCAAAGACCTTTAGCCAAGGGAAAAATCTGAAAAATTTGAATACCAGTTGCATGCTTAGACATTTAACCAGCATGCACTTGCAAGCATGGACACAACACCAAACCTCAAGTACCACATGTGCAACTGATCACAAAGAAGGTAGTCAGCAACGCTACATTGTTTCCCCCACTGTAAGCCCACCGGTTAGCACAGCAGCAAATGTTGAGGTGTCGTTGCAAGGCCAAAGCAGTCAGGGTATCCCTGTTATATCAACGAAAGACTGAATCTAGGCCATCAGAAAGAACACCGATTCCATCACCATCATCAACCCTCTCTCAGTCCACCCTGTCCACCGCTAGTTCCAGCATATGCAGCTCTCAAGTCCAGCTCACCCTCCCAGAGACTATGAGTAGGTCAAAAAAGTACTCAGTCTCTCATCCGCATACACTGGGTTTGAACGCCCACATTGCCAAACTAATCTCGTTAGAGATGATGCCCTATCGGTTGGTGGAAAGTGCAGCTTTCTGCGAACTCATGGCCTATGCAGTACCACGCTATGACCTACCCAGTCGCCACTTCTTCTCTCGCAAAGCCATCCCAGCCCTCCACCATCATGTGAAAGACTGAATTGTCCATGCACTCATGCAGTCAGTGAGTGGAAAGGTGCACCTCACAACAGATGCATGGTCCAGTTGGCATGGCCAGGGCCGTTACGTGTCCATCACTGCGCACTGGGTTAATGTGGTGGATGCAGGGTCCACAGGGGACAGCGGTGGTGGGACAGTGCTGCCTAGCCCACGGTATAGGAAACAGTTGGCTGTAGGCGTTCGACCCTCCTCCTCCTCCTCCAGAAGCGAAAGCTCGTCCACAGAGCGCAGTCATACGAGCACTCCATCTGCAGCTGCCACTGTTGCACATGAGGTGTCCCCCTATCGAGCAGCTAGTGGAAAGCGTCAGCAGGCTGTGTTGCAGATGATGTGTTTGGGCGACAGACAAACCGCCGAGGTGCTGGCCGAGTACTTTCAGCGACAAACTGAGTCATGGCTGGGAAGCATACATCTTGAGGCAGGCAAGGTAGTTAGTAATAACGGCCGTAATTTTGTGGCAGCCTTAGCCCTTTCAAAACTCAGGCACATACCTTGCTTGGCTCACACCTTGAACCTGGTGGTGCAGTGCTTCCTCAACAATTATCCGGAGTTAACAGCCCTGCGCCAGAAGGTGCGAAGACTGTGCGCGCACATCCGCCGGTCACCTGTACACTCCATTCGTATGCAGAAGCTGCAGTGATTGCTCCACCTTCCCAACCACCGTCTCATTATCGACATTGCAACAAGGTGGAACTCCACCCTGCACATGGTTGAGCGGCTGTGCAAACAGAGGCAGGCCATAGTGCATTTGTGGGAGGATACACGGCCAGGCACTTTGAGAGCAGACATGGAGTTGACAGGTGTGCAGTGGTCGAAGCTGAAAGACGTCTGTAAAGTCCTTCAGTGTTTTGAGGAATGCACACGGCTGGAAAGCGCAGACGACGCCATACTAAGCATGAGCATCCCACTTTTGTGTCTGCTCATGCAAACTTTGACGCACCTTAAGGAGCAGGCGTCTGCAGCCAATGTTCACGAGGAGGAAGAGGAGGAGGGAATCTTTGATGACATTCAGCCATTGTCTGCTCAGGGACCTCTCCTGGACGAGGTGGAGGAAGAAGAGGAGGAGGAGGAGGATGATGGGGATGATTACTTAGGGGAGGAGGATGCATCTCGTGGGGCAAGTGAAAATGTTGGCGTGGCAAGGTCTGGTACAGGGTTTGTGCGTGACTGGAGGGATGTGGATTTGCCAGAAAGTGCTCCTCCAACCAGCACTCGCAGTGCATTATTGACACCGGGAACATTGGCCCACATGTCAGATTATGCCTTGCAGATCCTAAAAAGGGACCCCCGCATTGCCAAAATGATGAACGATGACGACTACTGGTTGGCCAGCATCCTGGAGAACCTTGACCTAATATTGGCTAATAAACAAGCAACTCTATTAAACCGGTTGGTTGAGGCATTCCCAGCACACAGCAGCGGTGATGGTTCTCACACGAGCCGTACGGGCTGGGGGCAGCTTGGCAGAGGTGCTTGTGGTGCACACAGCAGAAGTGGCATTGGAGACAGGGGTTTCATGACAATGTTGTGGACTGATTTTTCAAGTACCGCTCACACAACTGGTAATACTGCATCGGTGGAAAGTGACAGGAGACAGCAGTTGTCAACTATGGTTACAAACTACTTTTCCTCCCATATCGATGTTCTCCCGCACAGGTCATTCCCCTTTGACTATTGGGCCGCTAAACTGGACACCTGGCCTGAATTGGCACAATATGCCTTACAGGAGCTCGCTTGCCCAGCTGCAAGTGTGCTATCGGAAAGAGTCTTCAGGGCAGCTGGATCAATCCTGACAGAAAAAAGGACCCGTCTGTCAACCCAAAATGTGGATGATCTAACCTTCATTAAAATGAACCATACATGGGTTTCCAAGGATTTTGTCCCGGATTCCCCTGATGACACATAGGGTGACAGAAAAATGGCTTGCTTTGGTCCTCCTCTTCCTGGGACTTGAACAATTTCGCCTTTTGCACCAGCTGAATGTCCAACATCAACATATGCCACTTTCTAAAACTCCCTAACTGTGCTGCCTCCCCCCCCCATGGCCGGGGTCACCACCTAGCGCACGAAACCGTGCGAGTGCTGTTGCCCTGGACAGGTGGGTAGGCCGACTCTTGGGTGCGGGCACTGGCACAGGGTCCCTCATAGTGCAATCAAGTGTCTCTGATGGTGGTGGTGCACACCCGCCGTCAGACACACCGCCGTACTATGAGGGGCCCAGTGCCAGTACCAACGCCCACGAGTAGGCCCCCTTTGCTTGGGCAGGGCCCCAGCATTTGCAATCTTTACCTCTCCCTGCTCCTCCGCTGTGTAGTCTGGGCCGTCAAATCCATACTGGGCCTGACACCGTCTGAGCCTGCCTCCTGATCTATAGACATATATTTTGAATGTGTACACTATGCTATCCATACATGTTATCCGGTGATACGGTACCCTTTCTCACCTTTGTGCAATCACGTGTAATCCATACTGGGCCTGACACCGTCTGAGCCTGCCTCCTGATCTATAGACATATATTTTGAATGTGTACATTATGCTATTCATACATGTTATCCGGGGATACGGTACCCTTTCTCACCTTTGTGCAATCATGTGTAATCCATACTGGGCCTGACACCGTTTGAGCCTACCTCCTGATCTATAGACATATATTTTGAATGTGTACACTATGCTATCCATACATGTTATCCGGGGATACAGTACCCTTTCTCACCTCTGTGCAATCACGTGTAATCCATACTGGGCCTGACACCGTCTGAGCCTGCCTCCTGATCTATAGACATATATTTTGAATGTGTACACTATGCTATCCATACATGTTATCCGGGGATACGGTACCCTTTCTCACCTTTGTGCAATCACATGTAATCCATACTGGGCCTGACACCGTTTGAGCCTGCCTCCTGATCTATAGACATATATTTTGAATGTGTACACTATGCTATCCATACATGTTATCCGGGGATACGGTACCCTTTCTCACCTTTGTGCAATCACGTGTAATCCATACTGGGCTTGAGAACGGCTGGCGAGCTGTTAAGCAAGCTACAACACCTGTGGTGTGCACACGTAAGTTTTTTCATTTTTTCAGGAATGACGGTTAGGCCTAATTCCGGAACTGCGGTTGACCTGCACTTACTGGGAAATCATCGTTCGCGGGTAATAATTGTAATCCCAGATCCCCATCACTAACGTTGTTCAGCGGGTTATCTGCACCTGTAAGCGACAAACGCTGGCCTTTTCAGTGTAGCGCACATGCAGCCACGGACATGTAAGGGCATGACACACCAGTTATTGGCCAATCTCACGTGCCAGAGCCTCGCGTGTCCCTCTAGTAAGCCGGACTCAGACCGCTGGGCATGACGGAGTCTCGTTCGTTAACGGAATTAAGCTTGCAATGTGTGCATCTTTTTTGTTGCTTGATGGTTGAGGTTGCCCGTGTTGAGTCAAATTACGCCATAGGCTCCACTCCTGGTGGTGCCCTTCTGGACATTCCTTTAAGGTTCAGCTTTGCAACCATACTGCCCACGTAAAACAAACACTTTGCCTTCATAAACGCTGTTTGGAGGGTCGTGACTCGTGGGAATAACGCCGCCCAATCAGTTAACCTGCTAGAGAGATCCTTCGTTGCTCCCAAGCATGACATCACACTCCCTAGGAGGAAGGTAATGCCACTGTGGCGACCGTACTCCTGGGGGCGACACAAGTGCACTGATGCCCAGCCACTGCACGATGAATCTGCTGGTACATTGACCCAGACCACTACATTCCTCTCGCATGCTACACGGCCTGAATCTGACCCTGATGAAACTCAGGTTACCCTTCCCATATACAGTTCCATCTTACACGGTGACAAAGAGGAAGCTGCAGATGAAAGTGCAGGTTCGGCCCACCCGCCGTCAGACACACCACCGTACTATCAGGGGCCCTGTGCCAGTGCCGTCGCCAACGAGTGGGCCCCCCTGCTTGCTCAGGATCACAGCACTTGCAAGGTTGAAATACTGTGCAGTGAGATGGAAGATGGGGACGATGAGGAGTCCAGACTAGTACAGGGATTCCCTAGCGGGGAGACTTATTTCATTGTTTTCAATGATGGGACAGCAATTTTTGGGGAGCACTATACTCTGGAGAATGATAGATGGGGCCCACCATACACTGGAACATTCCAAAGGTGGACATCAGACACTGGAGCAGCATTTACAGGGCCCATTATACACTAGAGCATTAGAAATGGGGCCCATTATGTTTGGAGCATTATTTGGGCCCATAAGACATTGGAGCTTCATCCATGGGGACCAACATATACTGTAGCATTATGTGGAGCTCATCATATACTGTTTCAAACATTATATGGGACCAATGATTCTGTATGGAGAAATAGATGGGCCTCGTCATGAAATGTAAAAAGTGAAGTATTTTTCATTGTACTATACCGCTATTTCTCTGCCGTATCGGAGCATCATGAGTTGTGGTATGTGTTAAAGGGGCGCTCTTTCGCCCAGGGCACATGAAAACCTGGAGCCAGCCCTACCCCCCACAACTTTAGCCAAATAACCCCCATTTTTCAGTGCGTAACTAGTATTATGAAGTAAATTAAGGTTGACAAGCTTAAGTAAGAAGAATTGATGCTTTTGGCATTCAAATGGGCACTGTAGGTGTGTTTCCTGTCCTCCTCTCACTGCCGACTTTAATTCCCCATTGACTTACATTGGGTTTCGTGTTTTGGTCGGACCCCCGACTTTTCCCTATAGTCGGCCGATTTTGCTCGACCCGACTTTTGGAAAAGTCGGGTTTCATGAAACGAAACTCGACCTTAAAAAAGAAAAAGTCGCTCAACTCTATACGTCAATAGCAGCCAAGGCAGGAGGTGTTGAGCCTACATCATTGTCTGGCCCAAGATGGCCTGTAAGGTTGCCTTTTCTTGGAGTAGGAAAACCGCTTTTAAAGCCGGAGCATCAGAAACAGGTTTTGGCGTACATTTCCGAAACAGCCACCAGCTCTATTGCCTCCTCTTCTGAACATTCGAAACCTGCAAGCACGGAGTCATCAGTGCAGGGTTCTGTTCAGGAAAAACACCTTTCCTTGTGTTCTTCACCCCCACCAAAAGTTAAGGATGCGGCAGCCCACACTTGAGATTACTCTATGGAGCTGTTTTCACATACCTTGCCTGGGTTATCCAGTCAAATCCTGAATTCCCCTGTCCAAGATGAATCTGACATGGAGTGCACTGATGCACAGCCACTGCTAGATGATTCTGCTGGTACATTGACCCAGAGCACTACATTGCCCTCGCAGTCTATTGAGCCAGAATCTGACACTGATGAAACTCAGGTGCCCCTTTCCGCATACTATACCACCTTACACGCTGACACAGAGGAAGGTAAAGAGGAAGGTGCAGATGACTTTGAAGAGGAGGTGATGGATGACCCAGTTCTTGACCCGGATTGCCATCCATTGGGGAGGAGGGTGGCGCTGACAATAGTTCAGATAAGGAGAAGGATCCGCAGCAGGCATTGACATTGCAGCAGCGGTTATCTAGCAGGCCCGTAGCTGTCCAAAAACGTGGAGCAAAAACTAAAAGAGTTGCAGGACAGCTTGGCCAGACTGTCAACTTAGCACAGTGTGCAAGGCCAGAAAATGTATATCATAGTAGGAAGAGTGCAGTGTGGCACTTCTTTGTCCAAAATCCTACTGATGAGGCAAAGGTTACCTGTAAGAAGTGCGGCAGGACCTTTAGCCGTGGTAAACAACTCAGAGATTTGAATACCAGTTGCAAGCTTAGACATTTAATCAACATGCACTTGCAAGCGTGGACGGACTACAAAACCTCATGTAGCACATGTGCACCTGCTCCGACTGAAGGTAGCCAGCAACGCTCAATCGCTTCCCCCACTGTAAGACCAGTGCCACTGTTAAGCACACCACCAGCACTAAATGTGGATGTGTTGTCGCAAGGCCAAAGCACTCAGGGAATCACAATGGTTTTGCAACACAACACTGAATCTGGCCATCACCACCAATACCATCACCGACCCCCTCTCACTCCGTCCGGTCCACCGCTATATGCAGCTCTCCAGTCCAGCTCACCCTACCATACACTCTGAGTAGTACAAGAAAGTACTCATCCTCCCATCCACGTACACTGTGTTTGAACGCATACATTGCCAAACTAATCTCATTAGAGATGATGCCCTACCATTTGGATGAAAGCGAAGCTTTCCACGAGCTCATGGCCTACGCTGTCCCACGCTATGACCTACCCAGTCTGCACTTCTTTTCTCGAAAAGCCATCCCTGCTCTACATTGGCATGTGAAAGAACGCATTGTGGATGCTCTAAAACAGTCAGTGAGTGGAAAGGTGAACCTCACAACAGATGCATGGACCAGTAGGCATGGCCAGGGCCATTACTTGTCCATCACTGCGCACTGGGTTAATGTGGTGGATGTAGGCTCCACAGGGGGCAGCGGCGGTGGAATAGTGCTGCCTAGCTCACAGTATAGGAAACAGTTGGCTGTAGGCTTTCGACCCTCCTCCTCCATCAGAGAAAGCTCATCCACAGAGCACAGTTGCATGAGCACTCCATCCGCAGCTGGAAGTGTTGCACTCGAGGTGTCCCACTATCGAACAGCTAGTGGTAAGCGTCAGCAGGCTGTGTTAAAGATGATGTCTTTGGGCGACAACAGACACACCACGGAGGTACTGGCTGACTACTTGCGGCGACAAACTGAGTCATGGCTGGGCAGTCTACATCTTGAGGCAGGCAAGGTAGTCAGTGATAACGGCCATAATTTTGTGGCAGCATTAGCCCGTGCAAAACTCACACACATACCTTGCCTGACTCACACTTTGAACCTGGTGGTTCAGTGCTTCCTTAATATTTATCCGGAGTTAACATCCCTGCTACATAAGGTGCGAAGACTGTGCTCACACATCCATCGCTCAAACATCCACTCCACTCGTATGCAGAAGCTGCAGCGATTGCTCCACCTCACCAAGCACCGCCTAATCATAGACATTGCAAAGTGGAAATCCACCCTGCACATGGTTGAGAGGCTATGCAAACAGAGGCAGGTTGTACTGCATTTGTGGGAGGATACACAGGTAGGCAGTTTGAGGGAAGACATTGAATTGTCAGGTGTGCAGTGGTCGAAGCTGAAAGACCTCTGTAAAGTCCTTCAGTGTTTTGAGGAATGCACACGGCTGGTAAGCGCAGATGATGCCATCATAAGCATGAGCATCCCACTTATGCGTCTGCTCATGCAAAGTTTGACGCACATTAAGGATCAGGCGTCTGCAGCGAGGAGGAGGAGGAGGGAAGCCTTGATGACAGTCAGCCATTGTCTGCTCAGGGAACTGTCCTGGACAAGGTGGAGGAAGAAGAGGAAGAGGAGGAGGATGAGGGGGATGATTATTTTAGGCAGGAGGATGCTTCTCAGGGGGCAAGAGAAAATGTTGGTGTTCCAAGGTCAGGTACAGTGTTTGTGCGTGACTGTAGGGATGTGGATTTGCCAGAAAGTGTTCCTCCACCCAGCAGTGGCAGTGCAGCATTGACACCTGGGACATTGGCCCACATGTGCGATTATGCCTTGCGGATCCTAAAAAGGGACCCCCGCATTGCCAAAATGATGAGGGATGATGACTACTGGCTGGCCGGCATCCTCGATCCACGCTACAAAGGCAAATTACACAACATCATGCCACAGGAGAACCTAGAGATAATATTGGCTAACAAACAAACAACTCCGGTAAACCGTTTGTTTGAGGCTTTCCCAGCACACAGCAGCGGTGCTGGTTCTCCCACGAGCCATAGTGGGCACAATGGAAGAGGTGTTTGTGGTGCATACAGCCGAAGTGGCGTTGGAGACAGGGGTTTAATGACCATGTTGTGGAATGATTTCTCAAGTACCGCTCACACGACTGATAATACTGCATCGATTAAAAGTGACAGGAGACAGCAGTTGTCAACTATGGTCACAAACTACTTCTCCTCCCATATCGATGTTCTCCATCACAGGTCATTCCCCTTTGACTATTGGGCCTCTAAACTGGACACCTGGCCTGAATTGGCACAATATGCCTTACAGGAGCTCGCTTGCCCTGCTGCCAGTGTGTTATCTGAAAGAGTCTTCAGTGCAGCTGGATCAATCCTGACAGAAAAAAGGACACGTCTGTTGACCCAAAATGTTGATGATCTAACCTTCATTAAAATGAACCATGCATGGGTTTCAAAGGATTTTGTCCCACCTTCCCCTGATGACACATAGGTTGCCAGAAAACTGCCTCGCTTTTGTCCTCCTCTTCCTCGGACTTGCCCAATTCCACCCTTTGCAGCAGCTGAATGTCCAGTCAACACATCACCATATGCCATTTTTTAAACCTCCGTAAGTGGGCTGCCCACCCATTCTCCAATGGCTGGGGTCAACACCTGGTGCACCCGGGCAAGTGCCGTTGCTCTGAACAGGTGGATGGGCCCACTGATGGCCGACGGCAGTGGCACAGGGCCCCTCATAGCACAATACAGTGTCTCTGATGGTGGGGGACCCACTCGCCGTCAGACACACCAGCGTACTATGAGGGGCCCTGTGCGACCATGAGTGTGCCCCCCTGTTTGGTCATGGCCTCAGCACTTGCAAGTTGCAATACTTACCTCTCCCTGCTACACTGCTGTGTAGTCTGGGCAGTTAAATCCTTCACAGGGACGGCCACTAGAAATTTGGTGTATTGATCGATGATGGTTAAGATGTAGCTATGGCCTGTCCTGCTGGCCTCTACCTTCAGATGATCAATGGCTACCATTTGTAATGAACGTCAACTTACAAGCGGATTCAGCGGTGCTTAATGCTCACCTTTCACAGTTGTGATAGTCACAGATGTGTGACATTCCTGCCACCATTTTTCAATGTCTCCTCTCATGCCAATCCAATGGAATCGCCTACGGCCTGTGGCTTCTGTCTTTTGCACTCCAAAATGACCAGACACATCATGATAGGCAGTGAGGACCATGTTACATCTCTCCCTGTGATCACAATTTGATGGAGACGAGTAACGGTGATGTGATCCATGCTACTGCGATAAAGCAATCCTTTCTTCACAAAGAACCGTTTTCGCTGTCTCCACAGACACAGTAATTGAGGGTCTGCATCGCCTCTGCAACATCTACCAGGAGATTTTCTCGTGATGAGTAATTCCCAAATTTCTGCTAACACTCGACTTTCCGTCTGTACTTGTATCCATGTAGTTTCCAGTAGCGGAAACCAAAATATGTGTAAAGAGATGGGATATATATGTAAAGTTTGTTGGTTTTTTTTGCCTTTTTTATAATGTGGGAAAGTATAGAATTTTTCACAGGGTAGTGCTAGGATTTGTAGAGCATTTGCTGCAATAGTACAGCGAGTCTTTATGTATCTCATGTTTGTTACACATCATCTTTTTTATGAGTTTTGCCTACTGACTATCACATACATGCGTTAGATAAAATGTTTTTCCGTCAACTTTCGGTCATTTTCAGACACATGACAAAGCCTGTGGTCTTCAGTTTGAAAACGAAGATGCACAATTAAATATTCATATAATTCTAAATGTGAATCTCTACCTTTTCTTGCTTTTGGTCAAAAGAAACCAACTATAGGCTCCCATCGGAATTATATTGTATATATGGCCAGTTTCTGATACCAGGTTCTTCATTTTCTTTTATCCATTGTGGCTGTCAAACTTGGTCTGATACATTAAACCCTACCACCCTCCACAAATGTATTATACTTTGTAATGCACTGTGGTTTCTTCTTCTTTGAGGCAGAACCTCTTCCGCTCACTGCTACGGTGAAGTTTGTATGAATGGTTCACAGTACATACTCAACTTTTCTACTCCTAAATTTTGACTGTCATTAGTTCATCACTGTGGAGAAAGCAGAACGATCCATTTGAAGTACTCTTTCATCCTCTTTCGCTGTGGAAATCTCTTTTTATTTTCCCAAATTGTACCACAGGCTTTAGAGTTTGACATGTGCAGGTGTTTTAACAAAGGTTTGCGTAGTCATTGTCTGTATATAGTTAATTTGAAGCAGCACGGTGGCTCAGTGGTTAGCACTGTTGCTTTGCAGTGCTGGGGTCCTGGTTTCAAATTCCACAAATGACAAAAATCTGCAAAGAGTTTGCATATTCTCTCCATGTTTACGTGGGTTTCCTCCCATACTCTGAAGACATACTGACAGGGAATTTAGATTGTGAGCTCCAATGGAGATAGTGATGAAGAGGTCTGTAAAATGCTTTAGAAATTACTAGTGCTATATAAATATGTTAAATAAATACATACTCTTGGTGCAAGAAGGGCTGATTTTTAACCCAAGCAATGTTACTACTGATGTTCATATTAGTCCCACAATGACACTATTCCTGGCAGACTGGAAGTTCTTAATAAGGCTTCCACAGACAGGCTAAGAGCTAGCTACTTTATCTACCAAATCACAGGGGTTCCCTTAGCCTTCAACATTTAATTCTTTTACAGGGATCTGGACTTAAACAAGGGACTTTGGGTTGAGGCAATGGAGTAGGCTGCTGACAAATGGTGCAATCTGATGGCAAGGAGAGTCATAAGAGGAAGTCTAAGTTGGAAACTCAGAAAGCAAATGAGTGGTGAGAAAACAATTCAAGGTCAAATAACAGCAAAATTAAAAAAGCTCCATAGAGGTAGATTACAGGGATGTAGACCAAGTCAAGCTGAACTTAATAACTGTTCATGTTTGAAAATCTATAGTAAATGCAGTTAGTATAACTTTATTCTATATTAAGTCCTTTTTGATGGTCAAAAATGTTTAAATTATAACTTTCCCCTAAAACCCATAAAGGACTCATCAATGCTAAAATTTTCATGTAGGGTGAGAGTAGTTTTCAATGTTTCTTTTAAAAATATTATTAATGAATGTATTTTAAACAGGCAGTAAAGTTTGCATCATTCCAGGGAAATGCTTATTCATTATCACAAAATGAAGAATCTGCATCAGTTCTTCATATTGGCATCTGGACATTGCAGCAGAGAATGCAGGGGTGACTTGACATCAAAAATGACCGTAGTTGTGGGCTTCTTAACAAATCTCATATTTAACTTGAATTTCAAGATTTTTTTATATACAAAATCAGTTGTGGGTCTTCATTTTCTAGCATGCACTAGTAAGGGCTGTACAGTACTGTCTGCACATATATTTATCCGGTGGGCAATATCAGCAAAAAGTTCATCAATAATAAAAAGTGAAAAATAGTCAATTAAGTTATATGAATCCCTGGGGTTGCAGAAAAATCATGTCTTATTGTGGACATGTATGCACTAAGTGTCTACACAATACTAGAGATTTAGATATTTCAGCACTGCAGCAACTGCGGCACTATTGGTTCCTGCTTATTTGGTAACATTTTTTCTCAGTCTACAGCAGCATCCCTGAAATAAACACATCACAGTCACTGATAAAGCACATCTCCAATCTATACATCCTGCTGGTTATTCTACAATAAAAACCGTACACCAAACCTTGTAGAAGTGTGACACCCTATACTACCATACTAGACTCTTATGACGCCCTTACATAACACACAATTTTTTGAGTGTTTTATATTCTTAATGTGACATCTTAAGATCCTATAAATATGTAAGGGGGTAGGATATAATGTCTTTCATGCTTCACTTCCCTCTGATTATCTTCTAGTACTTAATGTTTACAGATGCGTTTTATGATAATTGCCTGCGGTACTGCTACATGTATCACTGTATATTACTGCTCATTGTTAATGGTATTGCCACATGACTGTGTTACCATTTTATAGAAAACTGTAATATATTGTCTTGTATTCCTGTATTATAGTATTGCAGATGTTATGCCTTTTGTACAGTTAGGGAAAGTTACTGCATCCCTTCTTGGGTCATTAGAGGAGGGCACTCTTAGTACATAGTTCCCCATAGGTCAGGTAAATGTAATTATGTTTTGGGCCACTAGATGGGGACATACTAGTGGGGCGTGATAGGGTTAATTGTAGAAGAGTCTGCTGGGAGTTAAGGTTGGTGCAGAAGAGCAATTTAGTCAGATGGGCCAGGGCGCCCAAGTGTCCACATGGGCTATAGGCCCGGACAACTTGGCAGCCACGTAACGTTAAGTCGTTATAGCCCACATTACCCACGGCCACTGTGGGTCTTAGCAGTGGGCCAGAGCAGGAAAAGGAAGATGTGGCGTCTGATTGCCTGGGCCAAAGGTTTTAGGGCAGAAGTTGGCTGGACTAAGGAAATGAAGGGAGTTGGAGCTTTGACGAGATCGGTACAGACGGGCTGGATGCTTCACCAAGGGCAACCAAATGTAGTGACTGATGAATTCGTGTCTGGGGCGAAAAAGGCTGAAGGAAATGTCATTATAGCAAGGTCAGGCCAGGAAGCAACTGGGAAGCAGTCAAGGACGGTCCGGTCTGGGCGTGTACTGCACAGAAGTGACAGCAAGCAAGGGAAAGATGAGGAAGCAAGCAAATGTGATGATGTACCAACTGTGGATGTAAAGTGCGAAATCCTAAGTAAAGAAAGTGTTAAAGTTGACTCGGACTGTTGCTTCATTGATGGGGGTCACCGAGAAGAGGGACCGTTATGGCCTGGGAAATGCCGGGGTGAAGATAAATCTGGAGATGCAGGTATGCCGAGGAGAAGAAACTTGTTTCATGTAGAGGAACGGCTGGACACAGCTGCCACAAAAATACTGGTCACGACTACAGTCCTGGTCCTCCCTTACAAATACATCAAATGTTATAACGTCACATGCAACACATGAAACACAATGCTAATATAACCCTTTTAACTTCACATTGTTATTTTTATATACTTTTTATTTTTTGTGATTTGAGGTGATGTCTGGATCTGATGCCAAATCTCAACTCTAACAAAACCCGTAAACTCGAATCTAACAGATATTGAATTGGTAATAATGAAGAAAAAGTGAATATAACCTTTTCCAGTTCAGTTTACATTTTTTATGTTTTTTCTTTCATGATCACCTAGCATGGCGCTCTGACCTTATGTGAAATGTGAAGAAAAAGTGAATCATTGTCACTTTTGCAGTTCTAGCTTTATACTTTATTTTTTGTGATGTTTTAACATGTTTTGGGGGGAGGATATCCTGTAATATTTTACCCTGCCATGATGTCAAACACTAAAACAAGTTCCTGCCCTAACCTTAATTCCAAACCTTACCCTAAGACTAGGGTCACACGAGTGTATATGCTTTTATCTGAGAGAATTGATTCACTTATGCAAATCACATTCTGATCAGAGTTTGATCAGAGTGTGATCATAGTATGATCCAATTCTTTCTGATGAGAAGATGGAAAAAAAAATTCTCCAGCTTCTCCATTCTATCAGTCTGTGGAAATCTGACTGTACTCAGATGTCAACCGAGTAACTCGAATGTGTTCCATGCAGTCATTGACAGGCATGGCTGAGTGCAATCTAAATTTCGAGCTGTGAGTTTTTCTTCAGACTGGCTTGTTTCATTGAAAAATTGAACATGTGCACAGCCCCATAGAATAACAGTGGTCCAAGTATGATTTGATGTTTTGTCGGATTGCACTCGGAACGAAAATATAACTATGGGCACCAGCCGTTACTCTCACAGATATTAAATTAATTTTTATTCAAATCTGGTGTTGAGACTTTCTTTTAAATTTTCTATTTTTTCTTCACAAGATCTTCACTGGCAACTGTTACAATCTGTCTCCTCTCTTCTCATGATCAGATTTTCTGAGGTGGGAAGGGAGAAAAGAGCAAATCTTAGTTGCATGTTTTGCGAACAACACGTAGGTGATCACTATGAATGGTTCTCCTAGTAATTAGGTACAGGCCTAGCGATAGGGACCATCACAATTGGTACCTTATCACCTGAGCTGTCAGACAGCATGAGCGCAGTGATTCAGGAATCCACATCGCCGATATTGGGTCAATAGTACCACTCATAGTTGACTGCAGAATATGAAGGAGGGAAGAAATCTCACAACCCGACTTGTTACATCGGTGGAACCCTATTACAGGACCATGTTTGAATTCAGTGGCCTTTTCAAAACAATCATTCTTCCACAAATGTTAGCAAAGGCAGACTGCGTGGCAAGTGGCTGGATTTTATTCACTGGGGGCAATGTGTCTAAATTAGAAACCTGAATTCAATGACTAAGATGTGTCACTGTTACAGATCTATCCCGCTGCCCTCTGTTGTGCTCCATGTTGGGTTCAGGTTGCTCAATGTCACTCGGTGACATCATCTCCATGATCCTATTTAAGGCCCATTAGGCCTGTGTCTTAGGATTGAGATTCAAGACTCTAGTTGCTGTTCTGTACCCTTTGTGTACACCATGCTTAACCTGCTTCTATCCTTCCTGTCCTGCTGACTTCACTTCATCTGTCCTGTGGCTCCCAAGATTCCTGAGGGTGATTTGCCTTGGTTCCCCACATGCCATTCTTCCAGCTGCACTGATACCTGTACCTGAAACTTAATGGGTCTATTCTACAAGCTGAGCCAAACAGTGTACCAATAACTTAGTATGTATAGCATATAATTCACAAATCTAGGACAATTCCCATACACGCCTATTTTAAATAAAAGTATGCCCACTAATAATAGCAAAAATGTGAGGAAGAAAAGGTGTTTTGCTGTTTTTTTGGTTTGATATTGGTGGGGTTACCAACAGCCCATCTTTCGTCCATGTGTGATTCCAGACTGGAAACAGACATTGGAAGCTAGCAATCCTCTAAACATTTTTCTCTCACATCGCAGTGACAGATTATGATTCTTCCTCCAAATGTCTTGTTTAACGTGAATTTAATAGTTCCCTACTGTAAAAACTGTCGCTACAACATTTAACTGAAATCATCACTACTGGTAAAAGAGCTGAATGAGAATAAAAATAAATATACTATATATTTATTTTTTTAAAATTGGCATCACTGCATGAAACCTATTAGATATTATATTTCTGGGCTCAAACTATTGCCTGACATCTGCAGTATATGCCAAAAAAGGATGATAAATGTGGGTCTTACTGCTAGGATTGCTTTTATTTCGAGAACGGAGCCCTTTTCCACACCACTGTCATTGGAGAAATGGCTGCTTCTGCTCACCACTATTCATTTATTTCTAAGAGAGTCCATAAAATTGCTGCTATGCCATAAATGTACAACATAGGAAAAACTGGAAGTTTTCCCTCTTAAGCTAGTAAAGTCCTTCCTTAATTTTTTTCTAAACCCAAAATATTGCAAGCCGTATGGTAATTGATGTAAAAAAAAAAAGAAAAACATGTACATCCAACTGATGCCTTAACTTGTGCGCCACCCATAGGCACCCATGGTAAGGGAATCCTACATTAGCAAAAAGTACATAGAAAAAGGAAATAAAGACGCTCACCATGCCAATAATGTGCGGGATACGCGAGAAAGTTGATGGGTGTCAATTCCTGCTAGCGAAGGTCAGCTATTGCAGAACCTATGACTAAGGGCTCAGTGTAAGCAAGAAATGCGTAAGGCTTTATCCTTGTGATGGACCCTCCTCTTGTAAATGAATTTCTAATAGAAAAAATAATTTTATGGATTCGATGAAAGTGTTGGAAAAGCCTTTTTTCTTTGTCAGTTCTAAAATAAATTCATATATTAGAGTGGATTGGAAGTTATTAAACTAGCTTAATGACCAACACAATACTAAATCTCTCATTATGTCTCAATATTTTTCTATTATTTTCCTAACTTGTTATTTTACATGTTTGTTACTTATCCATTTGACTCGCCCCCAGAGGCCGTGGGGTACTCGGTGACGGGCCCTTTGATTACAATGGGAGATGTCACAGCGGCAGTGACCCGGTCCGAGGCTTCAGGCGGTCAATGTAAAAGGGGTAGTGTGATGGGGATAAAGTTGTTGAGATGATTCGTGACGCCACCTGTAGTTTCTGGTCAGCTTGACCAGCGCTGCAGGGTTGCTTCTCTGGGACAGATGGTGTGGTGCAGCAATGATGTTGAAGCTCCCCACAGGTTAAGCTGTAGTCCCTGGGCAGTGTAGATGAGGTTGGCAAGTGGGGAGACGATGTAAAGAAGCAGAAGTAGCAGAGCCGGGTGTAAGGCGCAAGAATAAGTGGAGGACACAAGGGCATGTAGTTCCAAGGCTTTACTCACAGTCTGTTGCGCATACAGGTGCCCACTTCAGTGCCGTATCCTCCAGCTCAGGGGCTCAGCCAACTCCCAGGCAAGGTAATGTACACCTTTCCAGCACTCCTCCAACATGTGCCTTCTCTGAACATCTCCACACTAGCGCCTAATCTGAAGTACTTGTAGTTGCATATTAAACTCAAGTTCCTCCTTTTTGATGTTACTTAGAACTCTACTTGTACGGCAGACAGCTGTAGCCTGCTTCAGGGACTCCTTGCTATCAAGTCCCGGCTCACCCATGTTGCTGTTGTGCCCCCAAGTCTTAGGTGCGAATAAAGTGGTGACAACTTCTATTCCTCCGGTGTCTGCTGCAGGAACATCAGTATCCATACAACCTCGGGGACTGGACCCCGGCCATGCGCTTCGAACTTGATGAAGGGCTCTGCTCTGACCCTAGTCCTTAGTTCTCCCCTTCTCCTTACGTTCCGTACTAAACTATCTTCCTTCTGAAGAATCAGGCTTTCTATGGCTCTTTCCTGTGCCAGCAGCTCCAGGTCACAGGAGTCTGCTGCAGCACTTCCTTCACTCCATCCCACTCAGGGGATCTTCTCTCACAGACTGACCTTTTCCTAATATTCTCCGGCTCTCTTGTGCAGTCTAAGCTCCACCCACCTCCCAGCACTCTTCATGTTCCAAGCAGGGAGCCACCAAAGGTGCTTTGCTACACTACTATGTTGTGTGGGATGCAGGTGTTGGAGTGTTTTCAGGTGTCTCCACCTTTCCTGGATAGTGGGGTACCACACCTCAGGAGAAGGTGCAGTACCTCTGTGGCGACTGAACCCTCAGGGGCACCACATACCCCCCGACGTTAAACACAGCACGTCCGCGGGCTGCAAGTGAGACAAAGGTGTTAAATAAGGAACATACAAAAATTTTTTAAATGCATTTTAACAGGTAAACAATTTTTAAGCTAAACTTCCCAATATGGGAGGCACTGATTCTTAAACGTTGCAGAACAAGTTAACAGACTACCTATAATTTAACATTTTACCCAATTTCAAGTGCTATTGGCAGTAACCGTTGCTAAGAAGTTCACTACGCGTTCAGGGCCTACTATCCCTGCTGCAACATATTTTCCTTTATCATTCACGTTTTGATATTCTGCTGTTTCTTCTAGACCCATAGGTGACAACCGCTGACTCCTGGTTCGTCACCCGAATTCAAAATTTTTATTCAAAACTTCCCATCGTTATAAAACATTGCTCCTAAGCTAGATTCTGCAAGATTTTCACTCCTAATCAGATAACTAAACATTGCTACCAACATTTTCAAAAGGCACATTATAAACTACTTCACAGTAAGACAACAGTAATTTTTGCAAGGCCTGGACACCGCTCCCAGTCGGGATTTCTTGCAGTGTCTCTGTAACTGAAGTAGAACTCGGGTCTGATGTAGTCCTTGTTGAAGACTGTTCATGTAAAACCAAGAGAGAGCACCTTAAGAGGCGCAAACTATTTACAGCAAAGTTTGTGAATCACTCCAAGTTCATGATCGCTCAGTTCAATAAAATGGGTGCCAAAACAACTAGGCAGATAAACTGGAAAAATAACGAGAAAACAATGAGGGCACAACGGTGCCCATACTCTCCTGGGTAACAGTTCAGTTAGAATGTACTTAGTGGTGGTCTTGTCGCTTGCGTGATGAAAGGCGAGGATAACGAATCTCTGGTAGGGGAAATCCGTGATGCATGGTAACACCCATCAGCTGCTCAGGCTCCTCCGCGGAGATCAGAAGCTGCCGGATGGGACACGTCTGCTCCAGCTTTGCTCTTTTCAGCAGGGACTTCTTCCTGTTCTCCATTGCGATCAGCTTACTGTCTTGGAATTGAGAACACAACTCCTCCATTTGTTCCATGCGAAGTACCGGCCTGTTGCACTCGGTGGATGGAAACTCAGGGGTCAACCCGGTTGCAGGGGCGGCGGTCGTACCTGATGTTTCCTGACGGTGTTGTTTCTGCTCCGGTGCAGGCACTGGACGGCAGCCGTGGCAGCAGTGGTTGCTGGAGCTGCCTGGTCAGCGGGAGGCGACTGGAGTGGAGCGAGTGCTGGTTCAGGGTCTGCTGAAGCTTCCGGTGGGACCTGCGCAGCCGCGCCAGGTCCAGGCGGGAACACGGTCCCTGCTTCACATTCAGCTCCCGGGCCCTCAGGTAACTCCTCCTGGAAATTCAGCGCTCAGCGGCGGTAGCAGCGTGGAGGTGGTGACAGGTGCTGCCGATGGCAGCGCAGCGGCTGTGGGCTCCACAGGTGCTGCCTGGGGGAGAACTGGTGCAGCGGCGGCGGGTACCGGTGGTGGAGGTACCGTTTGCACAGGCCCCTCCTGGGCGGGTCAACATAGCGATTTCTTCTTCTAGCTTCTGGTGGTCCATTGTGGAAGCAGGGTTGGAGCCTTCGACTAGTGCGCTGGGGAAAGCAAGCTCAGCTTCCGCGCGCTCCTCAGGCCTCCGTCCTTCTTCCATCATAGCGTCCTGGCGTTCTTGCTTCTCTCTGGGATCTTTTCCCACCACAGGGCTTTGCTTCTCCTTCCTGGGGCGGCGTCTTCTTCCTCAGCCTCCATATCAAGCCAGTATACGAACCCCTCTGGGGGTGGGCCATGTTGCTGTTGCATAGAAGATCAGGCAGGGGAGGCCCAGGACAGTTTGCGCTCTTTTCTTAGGGCCACCCATGCTGTCACGCCCTTCTTTTCGGCACTGGCGGCCATTTTGAGAGTCCATTGTACAGTCTATCATTTTGGTTGTTTTGCACATTTTCAGCAATTTTAAGTCCAATAAATCTTCAGCTCACAGGACCCGTGGTACCGGGCTTCATCATCCTGTTCGTGACGCCAAAATTGACTCGCCCCCAGAGGCCGTGGGGTACTCGGTGCCGGGCCCGTTGATTACAATTGGAGATGTCACAGCGGCAGTGACCCGGTCCGTGTCTTCAGGCGGTCAATGTAAAAGGGGTAGTGTGATGGGGATAAACCTGTGGTTTCTGGTCAGTTTGACCAGCGCTGCAGGGTTGCTTCTCTGAGACAGATGGTGTGGTGCAGCAATGATGTTGAAGCTCCCCACAGGTGGAGCTGTAGTCCCAGGGCAGTGTAGATGAGGTTGGCAAGTGGGGAGATGGTGTAAAGAAGCAGATGTAGCAGAGCCATGTGTAAGGCGCAAGAATAAGTGGAGGACACAAGGGCATGTAGTTCCAAGGCTTCACTCACAGTGTGTTGCACATACAAGTGCCCACTTCAGTGCCATGTCCTCCAGGTCAGGGGCTTAGCCAACTCCCAGGCAAGGTAAAGTACACCTCGAACATGTGCCTTCTCTGAACGTCTCCACACTAGCGCCTAATCTGAAGTACTTGTAGTTGCGTATTAAACTCAAGTTCCTCCTTCTTGATGTTACTTAGAAGTCTACTTGTACAGCAGACAGCTGTAGTTTCGGGGACCCCTTGCTATCAAGTCCCGGCTCACCCCCGTTGCTGTTGTGCCCCCAAGTCTTAGGTGGGAATAAAGTGGTGACAACTTCTATTCCTCCGGTGTCTGCTGCAGGAACATCAGTATCCATACAACCTCAGGGGTCGGACCCCGGTCATGCGCTTTGAACATGAGGAAGGGCTCTGCTCTGACCCTAGTCCTTAGTTCTCCTCTTCTCCTAACGTTCCGTACTAAACTATCTTCCTTCTGAAGAATCAGGCTTTCTATGGCTCTTTCTTGTGCCAGCAGCTCCAGGTCACAGGAGTCTGCTGCAGCACTTCCTTCACTCCATCCCACTCAGGGGATCTTCTCTCACAGACTGACCTTTTCCTAATATTCTCCGGCTCTCTTGTGCAGTCTAAGCTCCACCCACCTCCCAGCACTCTTCGTGTTCCAAGCAGGGAGCCACCAAAGGTGCTTTGCTACACTACTATGTTGTGTGGGATGCAGGTGTTGGAGTGTGGTCAGGTGTCTCCACCTTTCCTGGATAGTGGGGTACCACACCTCAGGAGGAGGTGCAGTACCTCTGTGGCGACTGAACCCTCAGGGGCGCCACACATTTCTACAGTAAATTGCTGGGGAAAGTGTTATTGCTTTATAAATACAGATTGTGATGCAATTGTATCATCCGTATTTAATATATATACACATGTGGTCAAAATTATTGATATTCCTCAATTAATGACAGAAAAACCCACAACGGTCACAGAAATAACTTGAATCTGCCAAAAGTCATAATAAATCAAAAATCTATGAAAATGAACAAATGAAAGTAAACAAAAACTCTATAGAATATCTTCCCCTGAGGAAGAAGTATGGACTTCGAAACGCGTTGGGAATAAAGAGATTAATTCATCTACATGATTGGAATCTGAATATTTGTCTGGCAGCGCACTTAAATCCAAAGATTTTATTCCTAAGAGTTTTATGTGTCGGTCACTGGCAGACCGTTGGATGTGCAGCAGGCTGGCAAACTAATCCTACATGCTTTGCTCTCTCCTGGAAAGGGTGAGTATATTTCTTTATTAAACCCTTTAAGTCACCCGGATAAGACCCTATTGCGCTCTTGTTTTACCTATAGCTTGGACAAATGAAAGTCAGACATTGCTTTTCAACCATGCTTCCACAGAATTAAAAAAAAAAAAATAAAACTCATGAAATAGGTCTGGCAGAAATGATGGTACCTCTGAAAATAATGTGACAAAAGGGACCTGTTAAATCAAGGTGTGTCCACTAATTAGCATCACCGGTGGCTACAATCTTGGAATCAGTGAGTGGGCCTATATAGAGGGCTACAGATACTCACTGTGCTCTTTGGTGACATGGTGTGTATCACACTCAACATGGACCAGAGGAAGAGAAGGAAATATTTTTTTTTTATGCTAATCACACTCTGATGTGAGTTTGATAAGAGTGTGACCCGATTTTTTCAGATGTGGAGAAAAAATTTTTTTCTCCATCTTCCACATGCAGTGACTTCATGACTTCTTCCAACTGCAGTCCGATGTTTTCCACGAACCTATAGACATGAATGGTCGAGTGCCATCCGATTATCGGAGGCAAGAGGCAACATTGAATATATGGAATTTAAATTGCTATATAGAATATACTTATAAAATGAAAGTTTTTAGCACACAAGTTGACAAATTCATGAGAGCCCTGTTAGGGTTGGTGGAACGCACCAAATAAAATATAATAATGTGCGTTCACAACCCAGGGTCCACCGTGCAGAGAAGGAACCTGCTGCTAGATAATGGCGGAACAAGATGCTGGTTGAGCACCGAAAACATGCGGGTTAAATATCACTCAGTGTGAACAGCGGTGAACTCTGTTGCACCACACAGCCGCAGCAACAATGTAATAGAACCCTGTTCCCTGGTAAATGTCACAGGGTTCAGCAGATAAGGCACGAAGGAGGTCTCTAGGCTCAAGCCCTTGAACGCAGGGACTTGAGTCTGATCATACTCACAATGCGCACGGCGTCGCACAAGTGACGTCACTACTTGACGCTGATGCTGCACTATCAGCCTAGGCACTAGCTTGCAGGGCTGAGTAACTCATGCATACCAAGGGAAGGTGCTTCATAATGAGTCAGTCTCCAGAGACAATCATATGTGCATACAGCACACACACAACATGGTCTATAGTAGCACACAGCCTTGCGGCTGTGAGATCCCTTTATAGATCCCAGTCTGCCAGGACCTTGTTAGTGGACCTATCCGGGCTTGCTTGAGGACCTGAGCAGCTGACCGCCAACCACCAATGAGAGATTGCCACCACACGAGCATGCTCAGTAGGGCGAAACCGGGACTTAGTCTCAGGAAGGACTGCTCGCTGCTGTTTGCTGTTGATTGCTATAGTTGAACCAAGAGAGGCAGCAGCAATCAATTAAACAGCACGGGTCTGAGCAATACGCTGAGACCGACGTTTCTGCTGAGCAGGATCTGCTGTGGCCGATACTGGATGGTAGACCACAGGAGAAGACATGGCTTAGGATTCCTCCTGTGCAGAGGAAGAATCCTGGTGCCTAACAAGCCCACCAGCCATGATAAGACGACCTTTATTTTGTTGGGACCTTAAACCTATTACTTATCAAGCATGCCTTTACTGGGCTAAAAGCCTACTAATATACAGGGTAGATAGGATCCAGCACTAATAAAAACAGCCATAGCCTATGTTCACACATTGCATTTTTGCAGCGTTTTTGTGGTTTTTTTTCAGCTTTTTGGTGGTGCTGATTTTACTAGTCTGATTTGCATACAGGATATGTTTAATAAAATTAGCAATAAACAAAAAAAAAGAGCATGGAACGCACCTCCAAAAAATAATACATTGATCTAATGCTGTTAAGAACACGATGTTGTTAGTTTAACATTCATCACAGACTGTATGAAGCCCACTGTCAAGTCACGGTGAACCTCTAAGTGGGTCCTAAATTCTATCGCCTTAAAGGAGTGGCGTTGTGCGCTAACCACCATCACAGAGACAATGCACTGGTAGGGCGGACTGCCTGGTGCTTCACAGAGCCCATACTGCAAGACTGAGTACCCATGACTCCAGACCCACCAGCGCAAAAACACAGCACCATATCGGAGGATTGAAACTCACCTTCCTCAACCTCTCCAGTGAGAGCAAATATAGTCTGGATGCTTTTTTTGCAGTCTCCAACTAGCTTTATCCACCATAAACGCTGCAAAAATGCAGCATTTTTGCACTTTTTTATTATTTTCTATGGATGACATAAAAGCACTGCAAAAGCGCTGAAAGAATTGATGCACTGCAGATTTCGTCTATCATCATTGTAATATGCCCTTGAAATAAAGCAACATATGTAAGGTGTATATCACAGTTTCTTAAAGGCAGGAATGTTTTTATATCTTCCATGTATATAAAGTAATGAATGGTATCAGCCATTGGAATATATTCTGCAGGATGTCTACTTTCTGAAATTGGAATAATACCCTTAAAACGCACATTTCTGGTCCAGATAACACCTGTTTCTGTTGACATTGACAGCTGTGCAGAGATCTAATCCTGCGGGTGTTCCAGCTCAGACTGATGCTCTAAGAGGCAGGCAATGAATCAGTAACTCCTTCATAGCCAGAAGGGATTATAAAGCCTCCACAAATGGAAATGAGTCTGCAACATAAGAGTGAGACCGTAAGACCTCAGCTCAATTTCTACATCTTAAAAAGGAGAAAATGACCAAATAATGGCCATGCCGGTATGTTCTGTCCTCTTGCATTCACCGTCCTCATTTTACCACAATACAGGGAATATATATATTATCATCCAAAACAAAAAAAAACCCCCGAAAGATGAACCTTTTTTGTAAAAGGTCAAATGAACTACTATAATATTGTACCACCCTCATAATAGATATGCCTTATTCATTCTTCTCAAGGTCGCAGGGTGACAGTCACCATAAAAAAAAGAACAAGGTATGGATAATCGATGGTGTGTTACAAGGAGAACAGTGGATGCCAGGAACAAGGGATGGGAGCTGTAGACAAGGAGCTGCATAGTTTTGTTTTACCTGACAGACTCAATAATCACGGGAAAAGCTTAACTGATGACACTTCATTAGCATAATGAGTAGAAGCTGGGAAAAGGGGAGTGAGACGCTCTATCGCTACCCAGATCACGTACACGCACATATCTACCGCTCGGCTTTCCTATCACAACCTCTGTTTTTTTGTTCAGTTGGAACATTAATTTTCCTCAAAGCTGCCTGCAACTGTAGCTATGAATATGTCTGCGGCTATTACACCACATAGCGATTGCCCGGGAAAGCCGTTCTTTTACATTTTAGTGTCTTCATCTGCAAAAAAAAATCACCTGGAATAAATAAAAAAACCTCATGATAAAACCATCAATAAACAGAATGACTGCAAAAGGACAGAAGGAGAGACATGGCAACGGGCAAAGACGAGCAGCAATTATGTGCCGCTAGATTTTGTACCAGTTGTAGCCTGTCCAGAATAATATGCCTGTTTGGCCAAACAAGAATGTCATCCTATAGAATCATGGGGGAGTAACTGCCAAAATCAAATTTTTTTTTTAGAGGAAACCAATCAAATCAAATATGAATTCAACCTGTCTGATTTTTTTTTCCTTCTTGCAACGTGTCTTCCGTCATTATTAGATTTTCAGACAGACCTGCAGAAAATGGTGATAACTCTGAAAATAACCCAAGAGTATACCTGAAATACAACATTCCCAATGCACATGCGGTGAAAGAAATAAGTATTTGATCCCTTGCTGATTTTGTAAGTTTTCCCACTGACACATACATGAACAGTCTATAATTTTAAGCGTAGGTTATTTTTAATATTGAGAGGTAAAATATCAAAAATAAAATCCATAAAATCACATTGTATAAATTATATAAATTTATTTGCAATTTGCTGTGAGAAATAAGTATTTGATCCCTCTGGCAAACTAGACTTAATACTTGGTGGCAAAACCCTTGTTGGCAAGCACAGCAGTCAGACTTTTTGTAGTTGATCATGAGGTTGACGCACATGTCAGGAGGAATTTTGGTCCACTCCACTTTGCAGATCATCTCTAAATCATTAAGATTTTGAGTCTGTCACTTGGCAGCTCAGACCTTCAACTCCCTCCATAAGTTTTCTATGGGATTAAGGTCTGGAGACTGGCTAGGCCACTCCATGATCTCAATGTGCTTCTTTTTGAGCCTCTCCTTTGTTGCTTTGGCTGTATGTTTTGGGTCACTGTTTTGCTGGATGACCAAGCCATGACCCATTTTTAATGATCTGGAGGAGGGAAGAGGTTGTCACTCAGGATTTTCTGGTACATGGCTCCATCCATTCTCCCATTGATGCGGTGAAGTAGTCCTGTGCCCTTAACAGAGAAACACCCTCAAAACATAATATTTCCACCTCTATCCTTGACAGTGGGTGTGGTGTTCTTTGTGTCAATGGCAGCATTTCTCTTCCTCCAAACAAGGTGAGTTGAGTTAATGCCACAGAATTCAATTTTTGACTCATCTGACCACAGCAACTTCTCCCAATCACTCACAGAATCAATCAAGGTGTTCATTGGCAAACTTCAGATGGGCCTGCACATGTGGCTTCTTCAGCATGGGGACTGCAGGATTTTAAACCTTTACGGTGTAATGTGTTACCAATGTTTTTCTTGGTAACTGTGTAGCTGCCTTGAGATCATTAACAATTTCCCCCATGTAGTTATAGGCTGATGTCTCACCTTTCTCAAGGTTAAGGATCAAGAATACCCCACGAGGTGAGATTTGGATGGTCCCCAAGATTGATGTCGATTGACAGTCATTTTGTATTCCTTCCTTTTTCTTACTATTGCATAAACAGTTGTCTCCTTCTCACCCATTGTCTTATGGTTTTATAGCCCATTCCAGCTTTTTGTAGGTTTATGACCTTGTTCGTGACATCCTTAGAAAGCTCTTTGGTCTTGCCCATGTTGTAGAGGTAAAAGTCTAACTGAATAATTGAGTCTTTGGACAGGAGACTTTTATAAAGGTGACTATGTAAGACAGCTAACTTTAATGCAGGTATCGAGTTGATTAGGAGCATCTAATTGGTCTGTATTAGCCAGAACTCTTAAGGGTTGATAGGGGATAAAATACTTATCTCTCAATGCAGAATGCAAATAAATTTATATAATTTATACAATGTGATTTTCTGGATTTTATTTCTGATATTCCATCTCTCAATGTTAAAATTAACCTCCCCTTAAAATTATAGACTGTCCATGTCTTTGTCAGTGGGCAAACTTACAAAATCAGCAAGGGATCAAATAATTATTTCCTTCACTGTAAGGCATGTACAGAACATGAGGTTTTCTGATCTTTTCTGGAAGTTTCAGAACTAGTTTCACAGGTTATTATGTATCATGAAGCTAAATACCAGTTTTAAAATCTCCTAATAATTTAATGTATATTTACTGAATATAATTATATTTCCATGTTTTTTACAACGTGGATTAGGTCTTCTGTTTTAACATGTGTTATATATAATTAATTTAGTGATGTCATAGAGGATGACTGTATAGTGGTTCTGTAAATGATCTGATGGCATATGCTGGATATGGAAAGATTAAGACCGAAGGATTGAAATGCGTCAACATTCCAATTTGCTGTCTTGCTATGATGATTTTTAGTGGAACTAATTATATTTTTATCAGAGATATCAGATTTTCTTTTTTGATTGGACTGTACCTGTTTGCCTTGGCAGATGGGCTTGCTGAAATTCTTAAGTCATATGCACTGGTGGAGATACAAGATTGGTAAGCTAAATCATTTTCCTTTTTGCTATGTACAGTAGGTATCCTATTTTTTTCTGTAAGATTCAGAATTGATTTCACAGGTCAAGGATAGGTTCTGTCAGTAGGATTAGCCCTCCTAATCTGTCTATAAGGGCATGTAGGTCATAGGAAGCTGAAATATTAATTATTTAACACAGTTGAGGCAAATGCCTTATTGCTCCCTCATTGTGAGAAGCGGCAAAAATTTTAATTAATAATAATAATCATTTTTATTTCTATGGCACCAACATGTTTCGGAGCACTTTACATTTCAGAGGGGACTTGTACAGACAATAAACACATTAGAGTGACACTTAATAAAACAAATACCAGGAGGAATGATTGCCCTGCTCCAAGCTTACAATCTATAAGGAAATAGGTGAGACATGAAAGGTGGATGGTAAAAAGTGCTTGTATTGTATAATCCAGCCGTCAATATAATAAATAGGATATTCACATAACGCTGCCTGAACCAGTCACCAGCCAGAGTGTGTACAAGAACAGACAAGTACAAGTACAGACAAAGTGTTGTTAAGTGCATGGAGGCTATGTAAATGGATGTTATGAAGGTCTTGATTTGGAAGAAAAAGTTGTAAGTGCAATACGAAGATAGTTAAATAAGTAAGGAGAGGCGATAGGCCAGCATAAAGAAATGTGTTTTTAAGCCACTCTTAAAACTTGTTATTGGGAATTAATTAATCGAATTGTCCAGGGCAGTGCATTCCAGAGAATTGGGGCAGCATGCAGGAAATCTTGGAGACGGGAGTGCGAGGTTTGGATTATTAGGTCAATAGCAAAATGGAGGACATGGGTAAGGTGGTAGACAGAGATGAGGGAGGATATATATGGTGGTGGTGAGAGTGATAAGTTTATATTGGAGCCTGTTAGGGTTGTGGATCGCACCAAATATAAAATATAAGGGGTCCACCGTGCAGAGATGGAAAACTGCTGCTTAGTAATGGCGAAGGACTAACTGAACACCGGCGGGTTAACCACTGACCTGGTGTGCACAGGAGCGAACTCTGTTACTTCACAGAGTCGCTGAAAGAAACGTCGGAGCCTGTTAACTCCACAGGACTCAGCAGAGGAAGTGCATAGCGTAAGGTCACAGGACTCAGCCCTTAGACCGCAGGACTGGAGTCCGTCTAGAGCGCTAGTGCTCGGCTCCATGACTGCAGTGCCAGCAAGAGTCACTAAAATAGAGAACGCGTGCAAATGTGCACAGTGCCGCTCAGGCGGATGCCACTAATCATCCAGGATTGGGCCAGATAAGCGCATGGGTTGTGCAAGGCATTGCACAGGCATGGCTGTCACTTGCCGCGGTACAATAGTGCCCTGCAGTGGGCAACACCATTGGACGCTAGTGTGCAGAAGACTAGACTGCACTCTAGTGTATACACTAGCCACTGACAGGTGCTGACTCTAACCTCTAAACCCTAACAACAGACACAACCAAGGGTTGGGGTTTCATAAAGAGTCAGTCACCAAATACATGCATCCATCATCGTACACTCCATAAGTATTTGAGTCGATACTAGCGCATGACGGTGCGGCCATGTGGCTCTCCTACAGCAGCATCCTTCCATGACCTTCCTAGTGGTCCAATGGGAGCAGCAATAGGATCTGAGCATGTGACCTCAGACCTCCAATGAGAGGACTTCCCACGGGCATGGTCAGTGGACCGAAAGAAGGACTTAGTCCCAGGAGCCGCTCGCCGCTGGCTATTGCAGGTTACCATAGCTGAACCCTGATTAGCTGCAGTAACCAGGCCAACAGTAGTAGACTGAGCAAGACGCCGAAAATGATGTCTTAAGGAATATGATCCTGGCTGTGACATTAAGGATGGATTGCAGAGGGGACAGTTTAGTAAACTCTAATGCACATTTCTTCAATCCATTTCTGTTTTATCTACTAACTAGCTGAAGAATAGGAATGTGGAGACCACAGAAAATTGCGACCAAAGATCCATATCATTATATTAATATATCATCTTTATTCGAAAAAGGACAAAATTGAAAAAATTGGGGACCTGTGCAAACAGCAAGCAAAAGTGCAATAGTGCAAAAACGCGCAGGACTAGCCACGGTCAACACTAGGCTAGTATCATAGACTATAATCAAGATATTCAAATCTATTTAGAGGCATGTGTTGTACCCAATGTACTCAAATAAAAAAAATGAAAAAATGGTTAGGCAATGTGGGGGATAAGCTGCAATGCACCACAGAAATGGCTGCGCACGGCTTATCTGAGAACACCGCACAAAATGAACAGATGCCCATCTGGCATTGTTCAGATGTGCTCAATATATCATGCGGCTAAAAGCCAGTAAACCTCTAATATTACTACCACTAAGCACAGCAATTATGCCACTGAGCATGTATTCAATGGAGTGGCTAATTATTCCTCCAACTGGAGGACATATGTGACGCCCACCCGCATGGGGTTAATACCACGACACATCATTACCTCAAATGCAGCCTTCTATTGCCCCTGAGGAAGGAGCCCAGTGCTCCGAAACGCACGTCGGGGTCACGTGCAGGACTGCCCGGTCATCCTGAAGGCTGCATTTGAGGTAATGATGTGTCGGGGTATTAACCCCATGACCATAAGCAGCACTGGCTTCTCGCCTTTTTTGCTTGATGTTGGTTTGTGGCTGACCACCACTGTTGCCGTGCACACTGGGTTATGTTCACCATTTTTTCTGTGTTCACTGTGATGGATCTAGGCTGCTGTACACACACAGCAGCCCTGCCCTTCCCCAAGCTCTATTTAATTGTGCACCTCTGTCTGCACCTGTGTCACCCTTCATCTGCGTTTGCTGGTCAGGTGAGTGTTGAGGTCAAAACCTGAGATGTCTATATACAGACCTGGTTGGCCTTTATCTGCGCTCACTTCTTCTGGCTCTATGGGAGTGATTCAGTAATGTTTCAGGTACAGATTGCATTCAATATGGTCTTGCTTTCAATGCATTTAGGAGACCGTAATGGCTCAGTAAATATAAGAAACGTAGAGTAGGACTGCCCCATATGAGACTGCCTTGGTGCGGCGGGGTGGCTCAAATGATT
Organism: Dendrobates tinctorius; assembly: GCF_039654945.1. Taxonomy (NCBI): domain Eukaryota; kingdom Metazoa; phylum Chordata; class Amphibia; order Anura; family Dendrobatidae; genus Dendrobates; species Dendrobates tinctorius. Next base: position 18,319,994 of record NW_027361725.1, on the reverse strand, counting down.
GTTCAATTTTTTGCCAAATATCTCATTTTGAATACAGTTAGAAATTAATTTGTGCATATGCACTTTATGTATTGCGTTCTGACCATAAGCAGCACTGGCTTCTCCCCTTTTTTGCTTGATGTTGGTTTGTGGCTGACCACAACTGTTGCCGTGCGCACTGGGTTATGTTCGACATTTTTTCTGTGTTTACTGTGATGGATCTAGGCTGCTGTACACACACAGCAGCCCTGCCCTGCCCCAAGCTCTATTTAATTGTGCACCTGTGTCTGCACCTGTGTCACCCTTCATCTGTGTTTGCTGGTCAGGTGAGTGTGGAGGTTAAACCCGAGATGTCTATATCCAGACCTGGTTGGCCTTTATCTGCGCTCACTTCTTCTGGCTCCATGGGAGTGATTCAGTAATGTTTAACGTACAGATCGCATTCAATATGGTCTTGCTTTTAATGCATTTAGGAGACCGTAATGGCTCAGCGAATATAAAAAATGTAGAGTAGGACTGCCCCATATGAGATTGCCTTGGCGCGGCGGGGTGGCTCAAATGATTGATCAATTTTTGCCAAATATCTCATTTTGAATACAGTTAGAAATTAATATGTGCATATGAACTTTATGTATTGCGTTCTGACCATAAGCTGCACTGGATTCTCCCCTTTTTTGCTTGTAGCACCAACCCTTCCAGGGTGAGCTGACCTAGTGAGGACCACCCCCTATACAGGGAGTGTCAGGCGCAAGCCCAAGGGGGTAAGGTACCATGACTGCTGGCACCAGGTGGCTGGCTGGCAGGAGACACGAGTGAGAGTGTCTAGCAAAAGGGAATGTGCAAAGCGTGGACACAGGGACATGCAGGGTATAGAACAATACAGGGCAAGTGTATGGAAGCACGGAGAGTACAGGACAATACAAGGCATGTACACAGGAACAGAGCACAGGGCAGAGTACAGGAACGGAGCAAAAGGCAGAGTACAGGAAGCGGAGCATGTGCCAGGAGGCACAACAGAGCACAAGGCACAGGACTCGAATACAGCACACAGCCAGGCAAGGACCAAGCAGACCAAGCCAGGAAGCACAACAATAATCAGGCACCTCCCATAGGAAGAGGTAGCCTGATATAGGGCAGGAGCACAAGGACTTCCGGGTCAGATCCTCCAGGACCAGAGAAAGGACAAGGCTGCAGCTAGTACCGAGAAGAGGGCACATGCGTACTAGCAACATTGTGCAGCCATGGAACTAAGTACGAGAGGTGCACGTGCGCACCCGACAGGACCTCCGGAGTGGCCGTGGTGCCGGAAGTGGTGACGTCGGGCACAGGATCCACCCCCAGGTGAGAGCAGCATGACAGGCGGCGTGACAGTATGTTAAGACTGCAATATTATCATAAAATAAGCATTATTGGGAGCAATCACAATAATCTTGCACTGTATTTGGACCTTAAACCTACACTGATATATGGTTTTGACATGCTTTTCAAATTGTTAAAACCAGTTTGACAAGAACGGGTGATTTTTGAAGCCACAAAGAGTGAAACTGGTTTTTGCTGTAATGATTTTGAAAATTATGCCGATCAGAATGGCAATGTGCATTTGGTTATATTGTTGCCTCAAGGTGATGTATCAGATTAATGCATTGTATTATTAATAATAATGGTAATAAAAAAGGCTTTCTGGAAACAGACCTTCTGGTGAGTAGATAACATGGTTGGTTGAATACATAAATGATGGTGGCTTCCGGCATTGTTTTATGTGAATTCTGTGAATCCAATAATAAGATGTTGAAGCTTTAATTGGCAAAATCATATCAGAAACAAATTTCAAAGTAAACATTTCAAAAAGCGCTACGTACTTTGTGTGACGATAGTCATTACTCACGGACAAGCTGTGAGGCAGTGTCAATGTGATACTAGTGACTACTCATGGACAGGCTGTGAGGCAGAAGAGTCAGACGTTCCGGGGTCAATATCGAGAGAGTACGTAGATAACCAAGGGAAACGACCAAGGCGTAAGTCAGGTAACAGTCCATTGTCAATAACAAGAGATAGCGGATCAAAAGCTGAAGGACAAAACAAACTGGTAGACAGAACATGGTCCAAAGGGTCAGACAGCAGAAGGTCAGAACTCAAAGTAATGAATTAGGCTAACACTCACCAAGAAGCACAAACTACATCTGGCAAAGATAAGGGGCAGACATCTCAGTTAAGTAGCTATGCAATTACCAGACACCTGCATAAAGTCAGGCATGGCCCAGTCACAGATTGGACACTAGAGCTGTCAATCAAGACACAGACAGCTCTGCAAGACAGTTTCCATAGAGCAGCATAGCAATCATTCACTGAGTGGAGCAATTGTGACACTTTGCTTAGTTTTCTAGCCCCAATATACAACTGAGTTACATTTTTCAAAAATTCTAGAATCTCTCCAAAGGTAAATGTTACCAAACATAGCACTACAACCTACCAGTTCATCTGTAGTGTCACAATATTTCCTTAGATACAATCTTTTATCGCCAATTTATCTTTTTGTATAAGTAACTGTGATTAATCTCTTAAAAGCCAGAAAAAAATATATAAAGGAATAGCGATGAGAGAAGTGAATTTTCTAAAATTTCTGAGTTCGCTCACGTGAATTCTAACATTCTGAGATTTGATTTGCGGTTTGCAAAAAAAAGACCTTGCATTATTTCCCACAAAGCTGAAGCACCAAAGATGCTCTCTTCTGTAGAGTGTAAGTTTTATGGTCAGAGGAGTTCTCTCTCTCTCTTCTGTAATAAGTAAGCTCTTATGATCAGCGGGGTCTCATCTCCCTCTCCTCTCTTCCATGTGTATTTTGGTGAAGTCAGTAATTTCGAATTTGAAAAAATCTGCTCATCTCTGTATAACAATATTTTTAAAAAATACATTGTTTATTGTATTTATTTAAAATTACGCTGGTTATACCCTCTTTCACATAAAAGAAGCCCCGGGGCAGATTCTCAAGTAGATGTATGTCCAGCCCATAGATCTTAACAGCTCATTTACATATAAGAAAAACATGGATTTCTCTATAATAAGACATCAGATAGCAGATATCAAGGTATAATTTTATTTACCTTCCAGTGACCTACCTGCCCATATACACGGCTTAGGAGGGTTGTTCCCATTGACAGTTTCCCTTAAAGGTTGTTCTTTAAAAATCTGTCTGATTTTGCCAAAATGACCAATTATAGTTTGATATTCAAAGAGTTCAGTTATGTTATAAAAAGTTTAGCCTCATAGAATGAACAGGGTAAATACATGCCATAATGTTGCTCCATATTGGATAATACCAACACACACACAATGTACTTTGATTTAACGCTCTGCATTGGCCCAAAACCAACTTGTAAGGAAGTCAATCCATGTGCATATGTTTCTTTACTGCATAATTATATTTTGCAAGTAACTAAATCATGATGTATAAAATAGATAAAGTTCTATAGTAGGAGTGTACACTATGGAATGTGTTATTGAGGGTCTGAGTAATGCATAGCACAGATCTTTTCTTTGTTAGTTTTTTACCGCTCTACAGCTCTGCTACCTTGTTGGTATGGGACCATTTTTCTAACCTAATTTAATTTACATCCAACTACTAAATAAGGTATTTTCATGCCTGAATGCATGTATCTTGCAATAACTTTTTTTCCTACACTTGACCCTCCTGAGCTTAAGAAACTATTTCACAAGAATGTGTTCTTTTAAGGACTCTTAAAATAATATGGTAACTGGCTACATAGAAATAAAAGATAACAGCAGGTTCATTTAGTCTTAGTTCTTGAATATAGTCGACATACCACTAATGCATAATTCAGAGTTTAAAATAATTCTATTGTTAGTGTTAAAAGCTTTCACACACATTAAGCTTTGTGTACAGCAGCGAATAGAGGCTATGTAGCTACCTACTACAGTATGGCGGCCTCTGAATGTTACCATACAGTCACTAAGTACCATCTGTACCCTAGTCTATAGACTATTCTTGTAGACTAAATACCTCAATGTAACACTATGCCTGGCTCCCCTACATGATGTCCTATTCTCCATCCATGCAGAGACGCCGGATTACACACCGCCCTTGCTCAGGCGTGATCTCCGTCGTGATCCTGCTCCTGCCTACTCCCTCCTCTGTGCATGCTTAGGCCTTTTTCACACTTCAGTCTTTTGTCTTCAGTTGAAATCCGCCAACGATTAATAAAACAGATCCGTTTCCGTTTTGCAACAAACGGATGTCACCGGACTGTTTTTTGGATGGATCCGCTGAAGTTGCAAAGGTCAGGAAATTTAAAGGAACCGTGGTCTGGAAAAGGAGAGAGAGAGATAATGTCGCCTCCAGAACGCTATTGAGGGTTAAAATGCTTGTCAGAGCAAATTCCTGGGCATGCGCACTTCAAAATTGCGGTCTGCCGCTACAAAAAAACACTATAAAGTCTGTCTGCTCTGCCCGGGAGATGCTACAATTCAAACGGATCTGTCCAAAAACGAATGCAACGGATGACCATCAGTCAAAATCCGCCGCTAATGCAAGTCTATGGGGAAAAAAACGGATCCGCCAAAAAAGGGGCGGATCCGTTTTTTTGAAAACTGGCGGCTTTTGACTGATGTTAAAAAACTGAAGTGTGAAACAGGCCTTAGAATGCTGGTGCATGCGATCCCCTGTCCTTAAAAGGGCAGAGTGTTGTGATTGGATCACCGAGGAGGAATGCAAGACCAAACTAAGCCACAGAAAACCAGATAGGTTGGTAACTAAGCGGATTGCAGAACCCTGATGCTATCCACACAACTAGCAGTAGCCGTGGAGCGTATGTATGATGATACTAGATGCCTCGACACAGCCGGAGGACTAAATAAGCCTAAAGCAAGAAAAGGGGAAATCTAAACTGCCCCAGAGCAGAACCCAAAGGAATAGATAGCCCCCAAACATATATTGTCGGTGAGACAAGATGAAAACACAAACACAGGTAGGAAAATAGGCTGAGCAAATGATGGGGCCCACACTAACTAGAAAGGACAGGAAAGGAAAGATACTGTCTGCAATCACGCCAAAAAAACCCTGCAAAAATGTCCAACACTTCTGATAGCAAAAAAACCCTGAAGTCACTAGACTTCTCCCAATATATCAGCACTCTGGCATATTCTGAAGACAGAGCAAAAAGAGGCCAATTTAATAAGGGACAAAAAGCAAACTGGCACAAACAGTAACATAAGAATCTAAATTCAGCACAGCCCCAGCTAGGGCTGGCTGACCACACAAAACTGAATAGACAAAACCAAATCAAATGTGAACAATAGCAAAGAACACTTAGCTTGAGAATGCAGGGACTGAACTGGACACTAAGACCTCAGGAGGCAGGAAAAATCACCAGCAGGGATAGAGGGAGTCGGCTGTCTTAAATCCAGTCAGAGACTCCAGATGTCCAATCGTCGTCCTCATTATCAGGTGGCAGGTAGGTCTCTGTTAATTAGATCAGCTTCATTACCTCCAGCAACCACCAGAGGGAGCCCGGAAAGAGAACTCACGACTCCTCTGTCAATACAACCAGCTCCACGACCCTCACCAACAACAAGAGGCAGACCAGAAAGTGAATTCACAACAGCAGAGTGCACACATGGTAAATGCTCCCAAAAACTGCTGGGAGGCAATTAGTTTAATGTGTATTTACCTACAAGTTGTCTCCCAGCCAATAGCTGTTAGACATTTATATAAAAGGCATCCTCCCCTACTGTGAGGTGCCTAAGCAACTCCTATAATTCTGTTAGATGGTTTAGTGGGCAATTGTATATTGCCATGTTCCCCTTTCTGTGTTAGTATTACGTAACCCACATCCTGTGTTTCTGTTAGTCCAACATAGTTAGTCCTTGTTTCCTTTGTTTCCTGCAACCCCTTCAGCCATGCTCGAATCCCGAAATCATGTTTGCACTCCATAGCCGCATCGGCGGTACCTGACTGCTACCCTGGGAGAACCATAATCCAGACTGTCAATCATAAACAGGGAGGTGTGACTAGATGATCTGAGCCAGGACTAATCTGGAAGAAGAGATGTCCTACTGGTCTAGTCCTGCCTCATTTGCATATGAAGAATAAAAGTTAATTTTTAAAAACTTTCAACCTAAGCAAGCACTAGTGATTACCAAATACATTTGGCACTATTCGTTACTCGCACAAATAGTACGATATTCGGGCTATTCGTTACTCGGCGAGTAATTAGGTATTTGCTTTGGTATATTCAAGTGACCCACCCAGCATGTTTGGCGTGTTATTTGCAGCTAATGAACATGCTGGGCTGGCTTGCCAATCACAGTAATGTCAGCGCCATCTTTGGTGTGGCTTTTCTGTGATTGATTGGTCTTACAGCATCATAGGGGATATTTAAAGGCTGCCTGCACCATCTTGCACACATTGCAGCCAGAAACAGCATAGAGAGCGTAGTTTGAGAGTAGGCAGAGTGATAGGAGCTTATAGTGAACGCTATTCATTCCATAAAGCTCTTTTAAAGGGAAGGTGCCATCCCCAAAAAAAATTTTCAGCAATTGAAAAAATGTAAAGAATTAATGTTTACATTTTCTTAAAAAATATTATCATTTGTTTTTAATTTTGTAAAATATGAAAAATAATTTTAAAAAGTTTGGCATTTCCACTTGTTAACACTAGGGGGAGCAGATACTGAAATTTGGCACAAAAACCTAGTGTACAACTAGCTCACATTACTGTCCTGCAGTAATTATGGGCATACAGTGTCCATGATATTTGATTTTGATATATGATCATGCCCTAAAATGGACACTGTATGGGCGGAATCTGCTGACATGGGTGTGGTGTCCCTCCTCTCCTCCCCTACTGGGTGGTTGCTAAGGGAAAAGAGAGGATGACATCTAGGAACACAGTGAGCAGCCATTTTGATGGGGCCTGCAAAGTTATACTGACTGTCTTTTCATGTAAAGTCTGGATCAGAACAGGTCACCAATCAGCAGAAATGTTTCCTGGATTTCTGTGGAGCAGACAAGAAGACGGTCCATCCATGTGTATAAAACACAGCGCTCTATGTACAATCCCTGGCACCGAACAGGGTGCCCCCCACAGACCAGCACACTGCTCTCCTGAAAGACTCTGTGCTGCTGTCACCCTGCTCCTCCCCCATATATCTCCCTCTGTGACCCCCCCATAGACCAGCACACTGCTCTCCTGAAATACTCTGTACTGCAGTCACCCTGCTCCTCCACCATATATCTCCCTCTGTGACCCCCCCATAGACCAGCACACTGCTCTCCTGAAATACTCTGTGCTGCTGTCACCCTGCTCCTTCCTCCATATATCAGGCCCCTGTTGCCTCGCTTTCACACATCGCCAGGACAGGATCTGAGGAGAGGAATGGGGTCTTCAGTCACCGAGGATGTCAGGCAGCAAGGATTCTGGGAGCAGGGTGACAGCAGCACAGAGTATTTCAGGAGAGCAGTATCACACGGCAGAGAATTAGATACACGGCTCAGCAGACAGTATCACACAGGAGAGGATTAGATACACGGCTCAGCAGTCAGTGTCACACAGGATAGGAATAGATACACTGCTCAGCAGACAGTATCATACAGGAGAGGATTAGACACAGGGTTCAGCAGTCAGTATCACACAGGAGAGGATTAGATACACGGCTCAGCAGACTATCACACAGGAGAGGATTAGATACACGGCTCAGCAGACAGTATCACACAGGAGAGGATTAGATACATGGCTCAGCAGTCAGTATCACACAGGAGAGGATTAGATACACGGCTCAGCAGACAGTATCACACAGGAGAGGATAAGATACACGGCTCAGCAGTCAGTGTCACACAGGATAGGAATAGATACACGGCTCAGCAGACAGTATCACACAAGAGAGGATTAGATACACGGCTCAGCAGACAGTATCACACAGGAGAGGATTATATACATGGCTCAGCAGACAGTATCACACAGGAGAGGATTAGATACACGGTTCAGCAGTCAGTATCACACAAGAGAGGATTAGATACACGGTTCAGCAGTCAGTATCACACAGGAGAGGATTAGATACACGGCTCAGCAGTCAGTATCACACAAGAGAGGATTAGATACACGGTTCAGCAGACAGTATCACACAGGACAGGATTAGATACACGGTTCAGCAGTCAGTATCACACAGGAGAGGATTAGATACACGGCTCAGCAGGCAGTATCACACAGGAGAGGATTAGATACACGGCTCAGCAGGCAGTATCACAGGAGACAGTATTACAGATATGCCCACACTGGTGAAACTTCCAGCCCCCCCCCAATTATACACTAGACTATGGGCTGTATATGTCACTGTCCTCCTCAGACAGCCATAAAAGCTCTCATAAAAGCAAAGGTGTCAGATTACCGGAGATCACTGGGGCTGTGTGAGTGAGGAGGCGGAGACAGAGCAGGAGGACAGTGGAGCTGGAGCAGGAAGCATGGTGCAGAAAGTGGAGCTCAGCAGATAGCATTGGGCTACAGTAAAATGGCGCCCAGCCACACCTACAGCAGTGAATGGTGCATCCCACAGGGGCGTGCCCAGTTCACTGCTAATGAGGCTGCATGGTGGGGTCGGGAGCCGACCGCAGTCTCCTATGTCCAGGGACGGCCATATTTGCAGACTGTATGACTCCACAGATCTGCAAATCAAGATGGCAGCGCCCAGTGGCTACATTAAAACATTATTACAAACAAACCATAAATCCTAGTTAGTACAACATTTGCTGAAACAACATGTTTTGTTACTTACTCTTTTTTTGCAAATTATATAAAATTGCGGCACCTTTCCTTTAAGAGCTGAAGATTGTGAAGATTAGTTGTATGTTAGGTGGGGATAATGTAAGGAGAGATATATTAGGAGAGAGGGTGAAAGGGAGGCACCTGGGTGTTCTCATCATTGCAAGTATGTACTGCAGATCTCTGCTATTTTCTACTGTGTTGTATAGTAGTTAGTATTAGGAAAAGACTGTGGGATTAGAGTGAAACAGCGAGGGTTTCATCCACTTCCAAAATGTACAAATCAGCTATTTGTAGAGGCAAATAATTTTAGGTAATATCAGCATATACAAAACCATTTTTGTAGTTAAGTAATATTCCTGTGTATCGGTTCAAAATATTTTTATTTTACCGCAAAATAATATTCCTTAGTGCCAACATATAGTAACATCCATTTTAAAGGCTAATTTCTAAATAATATTCCTCATCTATTGCTTAAATACCTAATATTTCTCTATTACTTGTGGTACTGGCGCAAAACCTGTTGCGCTACGGAAACGTCACTATTTACCATTATTTTCCCTGTGTCTGCTGTTGACATGTCTCATAAAGGTGATGTAAAAAAATCCTCTAAATTTATATTTGTTAAAAAAATAGCATATCTTTATCTAGCAGTTGCGCGACTGGCACAATCCGGGTAGAGATAATCTTACATGACAATTTAGCAGTGGCAATAATCTTCATTACTCCACATTTGGAGTGTGTCAGCAATGCAATTTTAAAAAAATCTTAATTTTCTATTGGTTTAATAAACAGCGGATATTTATCTAGCAGTTGTGCGACTGGCGCAAAGCCTGCAGAGATACGCAAATGTGACTATTTAAATGTAATTTACATCAGTTTGATGTTGCCATTTATAATAAAGCTGCAGTCTCCCAAAAAATAGCCACACATTGCTAGATACAGTAAATTTGTATATAACACCTCTGTGAGGGTACTTGTTAAAAATAAAGCTAGCATTTTTTTGTTTCATAAGCAGAATGCAATCAATATGAGAAAAGGTGACATTAAGCGACGGGGATGAGGTATTGCCCACCAAGGCCGTGTGACAGATCTGAAGGTGACTGTAACTCATTTTAGATTCCTGTCAAAATTTGGTCATAGTGCTATATCACTAATGAACCCAGACAAGTGCAAGGATATTGTGGGTTGGATGGCAGATAAAGGCTCCAGTGTTGACAAGCAGCACCACAAAGTCTTGTGCATGGCCCGGTCTCAATTGCCAAGAGCCTGGGCCTCTGAATCCTCAACTGGTCCTCCTTCCTCCCACCATCAAGAGTCCCAGGAGACATATGACCCAAATGCTGGCCACTCTGATGAACTGTTTACCTTCCCTTGTAATTTGTCAGGCCACCATTAAAGAAATTCATGAGAAGGTGGAGTGCAGTGATGCCCAAACATTTGAGCACCCACGGCCAGGATAAAGCCACAACGGGGAAGGTCAATTCATGTCTAAAGAGGTTTAGGATAATCATGATGCACAGTTGCTATTAGGTCAGCCTCAAATCGCAACACACAAGGAGGATCAGATTGAGGAATTGGAAGGCGATGTGGTCGATGAGGAGGCCACTGATCCAACCTGGCACAGTGATATGGCTAGCAAGCACAGCAGTGCAGAGAGGGCTGGATCTGTAGCAAGAAAACAGGCAAGAAGAGGTAGTGATTTGCCCAGAGGTAGAACTCGGTCAACTGTTCCACAGAGCGCCCACACTCGGCTAGATAACAGACCAAGGGTGCGTTTTTCCCCCATATGGCAGGGTTTTTTTTAAAGTCCTTCAGACAAAACAACTGTAATTTGCAGCTTCTGCCAAACCAAGCTAAGGCGAGGCAAGAACACTGATAACCTGAGCATCACCAGCATGCAAACGCACATGGCAGTCAAGCATCCCTGTAGGTGGGCGGAATGCCTGGGATGACACTATTATCAGCTAACCATCCTGCTGCTCTGTCTATTAAAACAATTGCTGAAGAATATAAAAGAGGAAGCTTTAAATGCCTAGCAGGTGGCTACGGAGCAAGACTATACAGTGGCTAATACCACACAGCCCAGCCTCACACAATATTCTCAGACCACATTGGAGGAGGAGGACGAACAGGAGATTTTGCTCTGTGCTGTGCTTCAGAGGGGACTCCCAATCCCAGCTTCATGTCTGTCCAGCATGGATGGCCTGCAGAGGAGGAGGAGGCTATGCATTGTGAGGAGGAGAGGATTTTTAGTGTTTTTCCTGGTGAGGATACCGATTTTTTGACTCTTTGTAGTCTACCACACATGGCAGAGTTCATGTTCAGATGCCTTTCCCAAACACATTTTGTCCAATACATAATACTGGCTGTGCTCCTTTCTTGACCCACAGTACAAGGAGAAATTTGTGTCACGGTTTACTGGGTTCTTGGATTAGGTAGTTGCAGGGTTAACTCTGATGACCTCTTTCTGCGTCCTGGGAGGCTTTTTACAGCCTCACTGTGAGACCATTCTTTGTCGTTTATACTCTGACCATTGGCTGAGTGTGTCTGACCCTGCTGTGATTTATACCTGTGCTATTGTCTGTTTGTCTGGTTTTGATCTGGTTCCATCCCTGTTGTGATTCTTGCCTCCGGGGTTTGTACCATTTATTGCCCGTCATGGTTAACTGATCTCTTGCTACGGGTTTGTACCATTTATTGCCCGTCATGGTTAACTGATCTCTTGCTACGTTCTGACTATCCTTCTGACTGCCCCTGTGTACTGCGCCGCCCTCTCTGTGTTTGGACCTTGGCTTGTGTGACTACGTTATCCCTGCTTCCCATTTAACATCCCTGGGACCTCCGCTCCTTCCTGCAGGTTCCCCCCGGAGCCACAGCAACCCCACAATGTCTCCCCTTACAGCGGTGCTAGGCTCCGCCCACCTCCTCTGATGTTCTGTCACGTGACCACAGGTCATGTATGTCTTCTCCTGCGTGCAGCTAGCTGTCCTGGCACCAGACATCCAGGTCAGCCTCCTGTGCTGCTGCCGGTGACTTTCAGTCGGGCAGCAGGTGCTGACATTTTGCTTCTCTAATGTTGGAGGCAGACGTGCCATTTTTAGTGCATGCATGCAGGCTGTAGTGGAAGACTTGCTAAAAAGATTACCCTCACACAATGCTGCTGGCAGATGTACAGGCTCTTTCACCCACAAGGATTACAGGGGAGGGCCAAGCACACCAGGTGTTACTTAAGGGTACTCATGTTACTCAGGGTTAAGGGAAATGTCCACCAACTGGGCCATTTTCATGAGACCTTCCTATCAGCAAGGGCTATGTGTTTGTGAAACTTTGACGAGGAGGGAGGAGTTGACCAAGATGGTGAAGGACTACTTAAGTGACCATACCAACATCCTTCCTGATTCTTCAGTGTCCTTTTAACTATTGGTTGTCCAAGCTGCACACTTGGCCCAACCTCTCCTTGTATGCCATGGAGGTGCTGCCTTACCCTGCAGCGAGTTTTAAGCTACGCATGTGCAATCATAATAAGTCTCCTAAATGAGACTTCTGTCTCTCTATTAAACTATCATTTCCCTTACATTTTCTAAATTTGGATACTTACAAAAAAAAATGGTGGTGGGTAGTGTTGAGCATTCCGATACTGCAAATATCGGGTATCGGCCGATATTCGCTGTATCGGAATTCCGATACCGAGTACCGATATTTTTTCAATATTGGATACCGGAATCGGAAGTTCCCATAATGCTATGAGCCATTGTTGTGGCTGTGATTGGCTGCTGAAATGATGTCATCATGATGCGCGGTCTGTGCGCATTATGATGCGTGGTCTGTGCCGACTGCGGGGGGTCTGTACGGGCCTGCTGGGGGCCTGTGCCGGCTGTCGGGGGTCTGTACGGGCCTGCCGGGGGCCTGTGCCGGCTGTATGTTGTATGAATGTAGTATATATGTAGTATATATGTAGTATGTATGTATGTTGTATGAATGTAGTATATATGTAGTATGTATGTATTGTATGAATGTATGAATGTATTATATGTAGTATGTATGTTGTATGTAGTATGTATGTTGTATGTATGTTGTATGTCTGTAGCATGTTGTATGTATGTAGTAAATATGTAGTATGTAGTATGTATGTTGTATGAATGTAGTATGTATGTATGTAGTATGTATGTATGTATGTTGTATGAATGTAGTATATATGTAGTATGTATGTAGTATGTATGTTGTATGTCTGTAGCATGTTGTATGTATGTAGTAAGTATGTAGTATGTAGTACGTTTGTATGTTGTATGAATGTAGTATATATGTATGCAGTATGTATGTATGTATGTTGTATGAATGTAGTATATATGTAGTATGTATGTAGTATGTATGTATGTTGTATGAATGTAGTATACAGTGGGGAAAAAAAGTATTTAGTCAGTCAGCAATAGTGCAAGTTCCACCACTTAAAAAGATGAGAGGCGTCTGTAATTTACATCATAGGTAGACCTCAACTATGGGAGACAAACTGAGAAAAAAAAATCCAGAAAATCACATTGTCTGTTTTTTTTTTCATTTTATTTGCATATTATGGTGGAAAATAAGTATTTGGTCAGAAACAAAATTTCATCTCAATACTTTGTGATATATCCTTTGTTGGCAATGACAGAGGTCAAACGTTTTCTGTAAGTCTTCACAAGGTTGCCACACACTGTTGTTGGTATGTTGGCCCATTCCTCCATGCAGATCTCCTCTAGAGCAGTGATGTTTTTGGCTTTTCGCTTGGCAACACGGACTTTCAACTCCCTCCAAAGGTTTTCTATAGGGTTGAGATCTGGAGACTAGCTAGGCCACTCCAGGACCTTGAAATGCTTCTTACGAAGCCACTCCTTCGTTGCCCTGGCGGTGTGCTTTGGATCATTGTCATGTTGAAAGACCCAGCCACGTTTCATCTTCAATGCCCTTGCTGATGGAAGGAGGTTTGCACTCAAAATCTCACGATACATGGCCCCATTCATTCTTTCATGTACCCGGATCAGTCGTCCTGGCCCCTTTGCAGAGAAACAGCCCCAAAGCATGATGTTTCCACCACCATGCTTTACAGTAGGTATGGTGTTTGATGGATGCAACTCAGTATTCTTTTTCCTCCAAACACGACAAGTTGTGTTTCTACCAAACAGTTCCAGTTTGGTTTCATCAGACCGTAGGACATTCTCCCAAAACTCCTCTGGATCATCCAAATGCTCTCTAGCAAACTTCAGACGGGCCCAGACATGTACAGGCTTAAGCAGTGGGACACGTCTGGCACTGCAGGATCTGAGTCCATGGTGGCGTAGTGTGTTACTTATGGTAGGCCTTGTTACATTGGTCCCAGCTCTCTGCAGTTCATTCACTAGGTCCCCCCGCGTGGTTCTGGGATTTTTGCTCACCGTTCTTGTGATCATTCTGACCCCACGGGGTGGGATTTTGCGTGGAGCACCAGATCGAGGGAGATTATCAGTGGTCTTGTATGTCTTCCATTTTCTAATTATTGCTCCCACAGTTGATTTCTTCACTCCAAGCTGGTTGGCTATTGCAGATTCAGTCTTACCAGCCTGGTGCAGGGCTACAATTTTGTTTCTGGTGTCCTTTGACAGCTCTTTGGTCTTCACCATAGTGGAGTTTGGAGTCAGACTGTTTGAGGGTGTGCACAGGTGTCTTTTTATACTGATAACAAGTTTAAACAGGTGCCATTACTACAGGTAATGAGTGGAGGAAAGAGGAGACTCTTAAAGAAGAAGTTACAGGTCTGTGAGAGCCAGAAATCTTGATTGCTTGTTTCTGACCAAATACTTATTTTCCACCATAATATGCAAATAAAATGAAAAAAAAACAGACAATGTGATTTTCTGGATTTTTTTTTCTCAGTTTGTCTCCCATAGTTGAGGTCTACCTATGATGTAAATTACAGACGCCTCTCATCTTTTTAAGTGGTGGAACTTGCACTATTGCTGACTGACTAAATACTTTTTTTCCCCACTGTATATGTAGCATGTATGTAGTATGTATGTATGTTGTATGAATGTAGTATATATGTAGTATGTATGTAGTATGTATGTATGTTGTATGAATGCAGTATATATGTAGTATGTATGTAGTATGAATGTAGCATATATGTAGTATGTATGTATGTATGTTGTATGAATATTGTATATAAGTAGTATGTATGTGGTATGTATATATATATTTTTTTTTACATTCAACATATTAGCCGGAAGATGGGACTACTACTGTCCCATCATTGGCTAATGTGTCAATCACTGTCATTGTAGCAGGCATAGCCCGATGGGACTTGTAGTCCCATCGGACGATGTCTGCACACGCACAAGACCCCCGGCAGTATGTATGAATGTATGAATGTATTGTATGTAGTATGTATGTTGTATGTAGTATGTATGTAGTATGTATGTTGTATGTCTGTAGCATGTTGTATGTATGTAGTATGAATGTTGTATGAATGTAGTATATATGTATGTAGTATGTATGTATGTATGTTGTATGAATGTAGTATATATGTAGTATGTATGTAGTATGTATGTTGTATGTCTGTAGCATGTTGTATGTATGTAGTAAGTATGTAGTATGTAGTATGTTTGTATGTTGTATGAATGTAGTATATATGTATGTAGTATGTATGTATGTATGTATGTTGTATGAATGTAGTATATATGTAGTATGTATGTAGTATGTATGTTGTATGTCTGTAGCATGTTGTATGTATGTAGTAAGTATGTAGTATGTTTGTATGTTGTATGAATGTAGTATATATGTATGCAGTATGTATGTATGTATGTTGTATGAATGTAGTATATATGTAGTATGTATGTAGTATGTATGTATGTTGTATGAATGTAGTATATATGTAGCATGTATGTAGTATGTATGTATGTTGTATGAATGTAGTATATATGTAGTATGTATGTAGTATGTATGTATGTTGTATGAATGCAGTATATATGTAGTATGTATGTAGTATGAATGTAGCATATATGTAGTATGTATGTATGTTGTATGAATGTTGTATATATGTAGTATGTATGTGGTATGTATATATATATATTTTTTTACATTCAACATATTAGCCGGATGATGGGACTACTACTGTCCCATCATTGGCTAATGTGTCAATCACTGTCATTGTAGCAGGCATAGCCCGATGGGACTTGTAGTCCCATCGGACGATGCCTGCACACGCACAAGACCCCCGGCAGTCCCGCATAGACCACCGGCAGCCGGCACAGGCCCTCGGCAGGCCAGTACAGACCCCCGACAGGCAGGCCCATACAAACCCCCAACAGCCAGCACAGGCCCCCGGCAGGCCCGTACAGACCCCTGCAGGCCCGTACAGACCCCTGACAGTCGGCACAGGACCCAGGCAGGCCCGTACAGACCCCCGACAGTCGGCACAGGCCCCCAGCAGGCCAGAACAGACCCCCGACAGTCGGCATAGACCCCCGGCAGGCCCGTACAGACCCCCGACAGCCGGCACAGGCCCCCGGTAGACCTGTACAGACCCCCACAGTCACACACAGTGTCCGCCCACGCACCGCCAACACTCTTCCCCCCTCCCAAACTGGATGTACAAGGAAAGAAAGGGTTTTTTTTAACTCCGATATTTCTGTCCCATTGACTTGAATGGGACTTCCGGTATCGGAATTGGCGATACCCGATACTTTTTGGGTATCGGGCCGATCCAATCCGATCCGATATTTCTCTGTTGTGAGTTCATTTTCCCCTTCACTACTGAGGCCCGAGGAACTCCCTCTTCTGGTGAAGAAAGGTAGTGAGCCTGATTGGCAAACACCTGGGGCTGATGATGATGACTGGCTGAGTGGAGTTAATGACTGGATATAAGGCTGCCGATGCCCTTCTGGCCTGCGGGTAATTTCTCTGTGGACTTCTAGGAAACCAGTCTGATTCCTGCTCATCTAAAGCTAAGATTTCTGCTTTGCCTTTTTGCATTAGTGTTTTGTTTTCCTTGCTTTTCTGGATCCTGCCATTCCCTGCTGGGGTGAGCTGAATCTCCTTTTGCCTGTTGCTCTGTCTTCAGAATATTCCTGAGTACTGACATAGCTTTTTTGAAGCCTAGCGTCTTCAGGGCCTTTTTTACTGTCAGTTTGTTGGCTCTTATTTTCATAGGGTTTTTCACGGATGGCAGACAGCAGCCTTCCTGTCCTTTCCTATCTAAGCTAGCGTGGGCCCCATCTTTGCTCAGTCTATCTTTCTGTCTGTGTTTTGTTCTTTCTTCTTGCTTCACCGTCATTATATGTGGGGGGCTGCCTTTTGCTTTGGGGTCTGCTCTGGGGCAGTTTAGATTTCCCTTTCTGTCTATAGGCTATGTAGTCCTCCGGCTGTGATCGAGGGGCCTAGGGCATCGTAGGAGCCCCCCACGGCTACTGCTAGTTGTGTTGATAGGTTCAGGGGTCTGCAATCCGATAGCTGCCAACTTCTCTGGTTTTCTGGACTTAGCTAGCATTTCTATTTTTGCCTCCTACGGTGACTCAATCATAACAGAATCAACCGCCATACCGCAGATTCTAGGGTACTCAATAGCAGGAAAGAATTGTATAAAAAAAAAAAAGTGTGTATATTTTTTCCTCTATATCTCTGAGGCCGTAGGGGGAATTTTTTTTTCTCTCAATGGAGATAAAGCAATTGTCTGATCGTGTGGAGCAGCTCGCTGCGGAACTGCGGGGAATTTCCGCCTACCTTGCTCATTCACATGCTGCTGAACCAAAGATTCCTACACCTGATGTATTTTTTGGGGATCGGTCTAAATTTTTGAATTTAAAAAATAATTGTAAATTATTTTTTGCTTTGAAGCCTAACTCGTCAGGGAGCTCCGCGCAGCAGGTTAAAATTGTCATCTCTTTGCTGCGTGGCGATCCCCAGGATTGGGCGTTTTCTTTGAAACCAGATGATCCTATTCTGACTAATGTGAATGCATTTTTTCAGGCCTTAGGGTTGTTGTATGACGAACCTAATGCCATTGATCAGGCTGAAAAGACCCTGCTGGCATTGAACCAGGGTTGTGATTCTGCAGAATTGTACTGTCAAAAATTCCGAAAGTGGGCAGTACTTACTACCTGGAATGATAATGCCTTGGCTGCTCTCTTTCGGAAGGGGTTGTCAGAAGCCATAAAAGATACTATGGTGGGATTTCCTGTTCCCTCTGGTCTTGACGATTCTATGTCTTTAGTCATTCAGGTTGATCGGCGTTTAGTTTACGCGAACGCAGAGCTGCACGAGAGGTGTTGCCACCTGTTGAACAGATGTCTGAACCTATGCAATGTGATAGAGTTTTATCCAGAGAGCAGCGTCAGGAGTTCAGAAGGCGTAATAAGTTGTGTTTTTTTCTGTGGAGATGCCTCGCATATTATTTCTGTCTGTTCTAAACACGAGAAACGCTTTGCACACACGTTTTCTGTTGGTGGTGTTCAACCTAAGTTTCTTCTGGCTATTACTCTGATCTGCTCCCTGTCCACATTTTCCACCAAGGCTTTTGTGGATTCGGGAGCAGCTCTAAACCTAATGGACTTGGATTTTGCTAAACGTTGTGGATTTCCGATGACACCTCTGCAGACGCCTATCCCTTTGAGGGGGATTGATGCTACTCCTTTGGCTAAAAATAAACCTCAGTTTTGGACCCAGGTGGTAATGCGGGTCGCCCCAGACCATCAAGAAAATTGCAGGTTTTTGGTGTTACATAATCTGCATGATACTATTGTTCTGGGGTTTCCCTGGTTACAAATTCATAATCCAGTTTTGGATTGGAAATCTGTGTCTGTGGTGAGTTGGGGTTGTCGGTGTGCCTTTAGTGAGGCTCCGGTGTTTTCCACCTCTCCTCAGTCGCATGATGTTCCTGATTATTTGGCGGACTTTTATGATGTATTTAGTGAGAATGAGTCTGCGTCTCTGCCTCCTCATAGGAGTTATGACTGTGCTATTGAACTGAGCCGGGGGGGAAATTTCCCAAGGGTTGGCTCTTCAATTTATCTGTACCCGAGCACGAGGCTATGCGATCCTATATTAAGGAGGCGTTGGAGAAGGGTCATATTAGACCATCCTCGTCACCCTTAGGTGCCGGGGTTTTTTTTGTAGCCAAAAAGGATGGATCATTAAGACCTTGTATTGATTATCGTGCTCTCAACAAAATTACTGTTAAATATCAGTATCCGTTACCCCTGATTTCTGATCTATACTCCAGAGTTAAAGGTGCTTGCTGGTTTACCAAGCTTGACCTCAGGGGGGCGGCGTATAATCTTACTCGCATTAAGCATGGGGATGAATGGAAGACGGCGCTTAATACTCCGGAGGGACATTTTGAGTACCTGGTGATGCCTTTTGGGCTCACTAATGCCCCTTCTGTCTTCCAGTGCTTCATGAACGATATTTTCCGAGATTTTGTCGATAAATTTTTGATTATCTATCTGGATGATATTTTGATCTTCTCCAAGGATTGGGATTCTCATGTGGAACATATTCGGACTGTGTTCCGGATCTTGAGGGAGAATTCCCTGTATGTCAAAGGATCTAAATGCCTTTTTGGAGTACAAAGGATTTCTTTTTTGGGATTTATTTTGTCCCCGTCAACTATTGAAATGGACCCGGCCAAGGTACAGGCCATTTATGATTGGGTTCAGCCCACTTCTTTGAAGGCCCTCCAGAAGTTTTTGGGTTTTGCTAATTTTTATCGGAAATTTATAGCAAAATTTTCTAGTATTGCCAAGCCATTGACTGATTTGACTAAGAAGGGTGCTGATGTGTTAAATTGGTCTCCGGAGGCTGTTTCTTCCTTTCAGGAGCTGAAGCAAAGATTCACCTCCGCCCCGGTTTTGCGGCAACCTGATGTCTCACTTCCGTTCCAGGTAGAGGTGGATGCTTCTGAGATTGGTGCAGGAGCTGTTTTGTCCCAAAAGGATCCTGTAACATCTAAAATGAATCCCTGTGCTTTCTTTTCCCGAAAGTTCTCTCCATCTGAACGTAACTATGATGTGGGGAATCGGGAACTGTTAGCTATGAAATGGGCATTTGAGGAGTGGAGACATTGGTTGGAGGGAGCTAAGCATCAAGTCGTGGTCCTCACTGACCACAAGAATTTGATTTACCTAGAGTCGGCTAAGCGCTTGAACCCTAGACAGGCTAGGTGGGCCTTGTTTTTTACATGTTTTGATTTTGTGGTTTCTTTTCTTCCTGGAACTAAGAATGTCAAGGATGACGCCCTCTCTAGGAGCTTCTTTGCTGATTCTCCTGTGGTGACCAAGCCTGCTGCCATCTTAGGCGAAGGGGTAGTTCTTTCTGCCATCTCGCCCGATTTGATACGTGCTCTGGAAGAGTTCCAGGAGGACAAACCTGAGAGTTGTCCCAGTGGAAAGTTGTATGTTCCTGACCAGTGGAAGAAGAGAGTGATGTCTGAAGTTCATTGCTCTGCTTTGGCTGGTCATCCAGGTATTTTTGGTACTAGAGATCTGGTGAGTCGGTCTTTTTGATGGCCCTCCTTCTCTCGTGATGTCAGGAAGTTTGTGCAGTCCTGTGGGACGTGCTCCCTTTCTAAATCGTGTTCTCGCTCTAGTGGGTTGTTGATGCCTTTGCCTGTCCCCAAGAGGCCATGGACCCATATTTCAATGGATTTCATCTCTGATATGCCTGTCTCTCAAAGGATGACTGTTATTTGGGTGATTTGTGATAGGTTCTCTAAGATGGTTCATCTTGTACCACTCCCTAAGTTGCCGTCTTCCTCTGAATTGGTGCCCCTGTTTTTACAACAGGTGGTTCGCTTGCACGGGATTCCTGAGAACATTGTATCTGACAGAGGAGTCCAGTTTGTGTCTAGATTTTGGAGAACTTTCTGTTCCAAGCTGGGAATTCAGTTGTCCTTCTCCTCTGCTTTTCACCCTCAGACCAATGGGCAGACAAAGAGAACAAACCAGACCTTGGAGTCATATTTGAGATGTTTTATTTCTGCTGATCAGGATGATTGGGTTTCATTTTTGCCCTTGGCCGAATTTGCTTTAAATAATAGAGCTAGTTCTGCCACTTTGATGTCTCCTTTTTTTTGTAACTTTGGGTTTCATCCTCGATTTTCTTCAGGGCAGGTGGAGCCCTCTGCCTGCCCAGGGGTTGACACTGTGGTGGAGAGAATGCACCAGATCTGGGACCAAGTGGTGGATAAGTTATCTCTCTCCCAGGAAAAGGCCCAGCGGTTTTCCAACCGACATAGGACCATTGGTCCCCAATTTAAGGTTGGTGATATGGTGTGGTTATCATCAAAAAATATTGCTATGAAGGTGGCTTCTCCTAAGTTTAAGCCTAGAATTATTGGACCTTACAAGATTTTGGAGATTATTAATCCGGTCTCTTTTCGTTTGGCTCTTCCAGTCACATTTAAAATCCATAATGTGTTCCATAAATCTTTGTTGAAGAGGTTTGTTGAACCTGTTGTTCCGGGAGTTGCACCTCCAGACCCTGTATTGGTTGAAGGTAACATGGAATATGAGGTAGAGAAAGTACTGGATTCCCGTCTGGCTAGACGGAGACTCCAGTATTTGGTTAAGTGGAAGGGTTATGGTCAGGAGGATAATTCCTGGGTCTCTGCCTCTGATATTCATGCCAAAAGATTGGTGCGTGCCTTTCATCAGGCTCACCCTGATCGCCCTGGTGGCGTGGTTGAGGGTTCGGTGACCCCTCCTCAAGGGGGAGGTACTGTTGTGAGTTCATTTTCCCCTTCACTACTGAGGCCCGAGGAACTCCCTCTTCTGGTGAAGAAAGGTAGTGAGCCTGATTGTCAAACACCTGGGGCTGATGATGATGACTGGCTGAGTGGAGATAATGACTGGATATAAGGCTGCCGATGCCCTTCTGGCCTGCGGGTGATTTCTCTGTGGACTTCTAGGAAACCAGTCTGATTCCTGCTCATCTAAAGCTAAGATTTCTGCTTTGCCTTTTTGCATTAGTGTTTTGTTTTCCTTGCTTTTTTGGATTCTGCCATTCCCTGCTGGGGTGAGCTGAATCTCCTTTTGCCTGTTGGTCTGTCTTCAGAATATTCCTGAGTACTGACATAGCTTTTTTGAAGCCTAGCGTCTTCAGGGCCTTTTTTACTGTCAGTTTGTTGGCTCTTATTTTCATAGGGTTTTTCACGGATGGCAGACAGCAGCCTTCCTGTCCTTTCCTATCTAAGCTAGCGTGGGCCCCATCTTTGCTCAGTCTATCTTTCTGTCTGTGTTTTGTTCTTTCTTCTTGCTTCACCGTCATTATATGTGGGGGGCTGCCTTTTGCTTTGGGGTCTGCTCTGGGGCAGTTTAGATTTCCCTTTCTGTCTTTAGGCTATGTAGTCCTCCGGCTGTGATCGAGGGGCCTAGGGCATCGTAGGAGCCCCCCACGGCTACTGCTAGTTGTGTTGATAGGTTCAGGGGTCTGCAATCCGATAGCTGCCAACTTCTCTTGTTTTCTCGACTTAGCTAGCATTTCTATTTTTGCCTCCTACGGTGACTCAATCATAACAGAATCACCCGCCATACCGCAGATTCTAGGGTACTCAATAGCAGGAAAGAATTGTATAAAAAAAAAAAAGTGTGTATATTTTTTCCTCTATATCTCTGAGGCCGTAGGGGGAATTTTTTTTTCTCTCAATGGAGATAAAGCAATTGTCTGATCGTGTGGAGCAGCTCGCTGCGGAACTGCGGGGAATATCCGCCTACCTTGCTCATTCACATGCTGCTGAACCAAAGATTCCTACACCTGATGTATTTTTTGGGGATCGGTCTAAATTTTTGAATTTAAAAAATAATTGTAAATTATTTTTTGCCTTGAAGCCTAACTCGTCAGGGAGCTCCGCGCAGCAGGTTAAAATTGTCATCTCTTTGCTGCGTGGCGATCCCCAGGATTGGGCGTTTTCTTTGAAACCAGATGATCCTATTCTGACTAATGTGAATGCATTTTTTCAGGCCTTGGGGTTGTTGTATGATGAACCTAATGCCATTGATCAGGCTGAAAAGACCCTGCTGGCATTGAACCAGGGTTGTGATTCTGCAGAATTGTACTGTCAAAAATTCCGAAAGTGGGCAGTACTTACTACCTGGAATGATAATGCCTTGGCTGCTCTCTTTCGGAAGGGGTTGTCAGAAGCCATAAAAGATGCTATGGTGGGATTTCCTGTTCCCTCTGGTCTTGACGATTCTATGTCTTTAGCCATTCAGGTTGATCGGCGTTTAGTTTACGCGAACGCAGAGCTGCACGAGAGGTGTTGCCACCTGTTGAACAGATGTCTGAACCTATGCAATGTGATAGAGTTTTATCCAGAGAGCAGCGTCAGGAGTTCAGAAGGCGTAATAAGTTGTGTTTTTTCTGTGGAGATGCCTCGCATATTATTTCTGTCTGTTCTAAACACGAGAAACGCTTTGCACACACGTTTTCTGTTGGTGGTGTTCAACCTAAGTTTCTTCTGGCTATTACTCTGATCTGCTCCCTGTCCACATTTTCCGCCAAGGCTTTTGTGGATTCGGGAGCAGCTCTAAACCTAATGGACTTGGATTTTGCTAAACGTTGTGGATTTCCGATGACACCTCTGCAGACGCCTATCCCTTTGAGGGGGATTGATGCTACTCCTTTGGCTAAAAATAAACCTCTGTTTTGGACCCAGGTGGTAATGCGGGTCGCCCCAGACCATCAAGAAAATTGCAGGTTTTTGGTGTTACATAATCTGCATGAAACTATTGTTCTGGGGTTTCCCTGGTTACAAATTCATAATCCAGTTTTGGATTGGAAATCTGTGTCTGTGGTGAGTTGGGGTTGTCGGTGTGCCTTTAGTGAGGCTCCGGTGTTTTCCACCTCTCCTCAGTCGCATGATGTTCCTGATTATTTGGCGGACTTTTATGATGTATTTAGTGAGAATGAGTCTGCGTCTCTGCCTCCTCATAGGAGTTATGACTGTGCTATTGAACTGAGCCCGGGGTGTAAATTTCCCAAGGGTCGGCTCTTCAATTTATCTGTACCTGAGCACGAGGCTATGCGATCCTATATTAAGGAGGCGTTGGAGAAGGGTCATATTAGACCATCCTCGTCACCCTTAGGTGCCGGGTTTTTTTTTGTAGCCAAAAAGGATGGATCATTAAGACCTTGTATTGATTATCGTGCGCTCAACAAAATTACTGTTAAATATCAGTATCCGTTACCCCTGATTTCTGATCTATTCTCCAGAGTTAAAGGTGCTTGCTGGTTTACCAAGCTTGACCTCAGGGGGGCGGCGTATAATCTTACTCGCATTAAGCATGGGGATGAATGGAAGACGGCGCTTAATACTCCGGAGGGACATTTTGAGTACCTGGTGATGCCTTTTGGGCTCACTAATGCCCCTTCTGTCTTCCAGTGCTTCATGAACGATATTTTCCGAGATTTTGTCGATAAATTTTTGATTATCTATCTGGATGATATTTTGATCTTCTCCAAGGATTGGGATTCTCATGTGGAACATATTCGGACTGTGTTCCGGATCTTGAGGGAGAATTCCCTGTATGTCAAAGGATCTAAATGCCTTTTTGGAGTACAGAGGATTTCTTTTTTGGGATTTATTTTGTCCCCGTCAACTATTGAAATGGACCCGGCCAAGGTACAGGCCATTTATGATTGGGTTCAGCCCACTTCTTTGAAGGCCCTCCAGAAGTTTTTGGGTTTTGCTAATTTTTATCGGAAATTTATAGCAAAATTTTCTAGTATTGCCAAGCCATTGACTGATTTGACTAAGAAGGGTGCTGATGTGTTAAATTGGTCTCCGGAGGCTGTTTCTTCCTTTCAGGAGCTGAAGCAAAGATTCACCTCCGCCCCGGTTTTGCGGCAACCTGATGTCTCACTTCCGTTCCAGGTAGAGGTGGATGCTTCTGAGATTGGTGCAGGAGCTGTTTTGTCCCAAAAGGATCCTGTAACATCTAAAATGAATCCCTGTGCTTTCTTTTCCCGAAAGTTCTCTCCATCTGAACGTAACTATGATGTGGGGAATCGGGAACTGTTAGCTATGAAATGGGCATTTGAGGAGTGGAGACATTGGTTGGAGGGAGCTAAGCATCAAGTCGTGGTCCTCACTGACCACAAGAATTTGATTTACCTAGAGTCGGCTAAGCGCTTGAACCCTAGACAGGCTAGGTGGGCCTTGTTTTTTACACGTTTTGATTTTGTGGTTTCTTTTCTTCCTGGAACTAAGAATGTCAAGGCTGACGCCCTCTCTAGGAGCTTCTTTGCTGATTCTCCTGTGGTGACCAAGCCTGCTGCCATCTTAGGCGAAGGGGTAGTTCTTTCTGCCATCTCGCCCGATTTGATACGTGCTCTGGAAGAGTTCCAGGAGGACAAACCTGAGAGTTGTCCCAGTGGAAAGTTGTATGTTCCTGACCAGTGGAAGAAGAGAGTGATGTCTGAAGTTCATTGCTCTGCTTTGGCTGGTCATCCAGGTATTTTTGGTACTAGAGATCTGGTGAGTCGGTCTTTTTGATGGCCCTCCTTCTCTCGTGATGTCAGGAATTTTGTGCAGTCCTGTGGGACGTGCTCCCTTTCTAAATCGTGTTCTCGCTCTAGTGGGTTGTTGATGCCTTTGCCTGTCCCCAAGAGGCCATGGACCCATATTTCAATGGATTTCATCTCTGATATGCCTGTCTCTCAAAGGATGACTGTTATTTGGGTGATTTGTGATAGGTTCTCTAAGATGGTTCATCTTGTACCACTCCCTAAGTTGCCGTCTTCCTCTGAATTGGTGCCCCTGTTTTTACAACAGGTGGTTCGCTTGCACGGGATTCCTGAGAACATTGTATCTGACAGAGGAGTCCAGTTTGTGTCTAGATTTTGGAGAACTTTCTGTTCCAAGCTGGGAATTCAGTTGTCCTTCTCCTCTGCTTTTCACCCTCAGACCAATGGGCAGACAGAGAGAACAAACCAGACCTTGGAGTCATATTTGAGATGTTTTATTTCTGCTGATCAGGATGATTGGGTTTCATTTTTGCCCTTGGCCGAATTTGCTTTAAATAATAGAGCTAGTTCTGCCACTTTGATGTCTCCTTTTTTTTGTAACTTTGGGTTTCATCCTCGATTTTCTTCAGGGCAGGTGGAGCCCTCTGCCTGCCCAGGGGTTGACACTGTGGTGGAGAGAATGCACCAGATCTGGGACCAAGTGGTGGATAAGTTATCTCTCTCCCAGGAAAAGGCCCAGCGGTTTTCCAACCGACATAGGACCATTGGTCCCCAATTTAAGGTTGGTGATATGGTGTGGTTATCATCAAAAAATATTGCTATGAAGGTGGCTTCTCCAAAGTTTAAGCCTAGATTTATTGGACCTTACAAGATTTTGGAGATTATTAATCCGGTCTCTTTTCGTTTGGCTCTTCCTGTCACATTTAAAATCCATAATGTGTTCCATAAATCTTTGTTGAAGAGGTTTGTTGAACCTGTTGTTCCGGGAGTTGCACCTCCAGACCCTGTATTGGTTGAAGGTAACATGGAATATGAGGTAGAGAAAGTACTGGATTCCCGTCTGGCTAGACGGAGACTCCAGTATTTGGTTAAGTGGAAAGGTTATGGTCAGGAGGATAATTCCTGGGTCTCTGCCTCTGATATTCATGCCAAAAGATTGGTGCGTGCCTTTCATCGGGCTCACCCTGATCGCCCTGGTGGCGTGGTTGAGGGTTCGGTGACCCATCCTCAAGGGGGAGGTACTGTTGTGAGTTCATTTTCCCCTTCACTACTGAGGCCCGAGGAACTCCCTCTTCTGGTGAAGAAAGGTAGTGAGCGTGATTGTCAAACACCTGGGGCTGATGATGATGACTGGCTGAGTGGAGTTAATGACTGGATATAAGGCTCCCGACGCCCTTCTGGTCTGCGGGTGATTTCTCTGTGGACTTCTAGGAAACCAGTCTGATTCCTGCTCATCTAAAGCTAAGATTTCTGCTTTGCCTTTTTGCATTAGTGTTTTGTTTTCCTTGCTTTTTTGGATTCTGCCATTCCCTGCTGGGGTGAGCTGAATCTCCTTTTGCCTGTTGCTCTGTCTTCAGAATATTCCTGAGTACTGACATAGCTTTTTTGAAGCCTAGCGTCTTCAGGGCCTTTTTTACTGTCAGTTTGTTGGCTCTTATTTTCATAGGGTTTTTCACGGATGGCAGACAGCAGCCTTCCTGTCCTTTCCTATCTAAGCTAGCGTGGGCCCCATCTTTTCTCAGTCTATCTTTCTGTCTGTGTTTTGTTCTTTCTTCTTGCTTCACCGTCATTATATGTGGGGGGCTGCCTTTTGCTTTGGGGTCTGCTCTGGGGCAGTTTAGATTTCCCTTTCTGTCTTTAGGCTATGTAGTCCTCCGGCTGTGATCGAGGGGCCTAGGGCATCGTAGGAGCCCCCCACGGCTACTGCTAGTTGTGTTGATAGGTTCAGGGGTCTGCAATCCGATAGCTGCCAACTTCTCTGGTTTTCTGGACTTAGCTAGCATTTCTATTTTTGCCTCCTACGGTGACTCAATCATAACAGAATCACCCGCCATACCGCAGATTCTAGGGTACTCAATAGCAGGAAAGAATTGTATAAAAAAAAAAAGTGTGTATATTTTTTCCTCTATATCTCTGAGGCCGTAGGGGGAATTTTTTTTTCTCTCAATGGAGATAAAGCAATTGTCTGATCGTGTGGAGCAGCTCGCTGCGGAACTGCGGGGAATTTCCGCCTACCTTGCTCATTCACATGCTGCTGAACCAAAGATTCCTACACCTGATGTATTTTTTGGGGATCGGTCTAAATTTTTGAATTTAAAAAATAATTGTAAATTATTTTTTGCCTTGAAGCCTAACTCGTCAGGGAGCTCCGCGCAGCAGGTTAAAATTGTCATCTCTTTGCTGCGTGGCGATCCCCAGGATTGGGCGTTTTCTTTGAAACCAGATGATCCTATTCTGACTAATGTGAATGCATTTTTTCAGGCCTTGAGGTTGTTGTATGACGAACCTAATGCCATTGATCAGGCTGAAAAGACCCTGCTGGCATTGAACCAGGGTTGTGATTCTGCAGAATTGTACTGTCAAAAATTCCGAAAGTGGGCAGTACTTACTACCTGGAATGATAATGCCTTGGCTGCTCTCTTTCGGAAGGGGTTTTCAGAAGCCATAAAAGATACTATGGTGGGATTTCCTGTTCCCTCTGGTCTTGACGATTCTATGTCTTTAGCCATTCAGGTTGATCGGCGTTTAGTTTACGCGAACGCAGAGCTGCACGAGAGGTGTTGCCACCTGTTGAACAGATGTCTGAACCTATGCAATGTGATAGAGTTTTATCCAGAGAGCAGCGTCAGGAGTTCAGAAGGCGTAATAAGTTGTGTTTTTTCTGTGGAGATGCCTCGCATATTATTTCTGTCTGTTCTAAACACGAGAAACGCTTTGCACACACGTTTTCTGTTGGTGGTGTTCAACCTAAGTTTCTTCTGGCTATTACTCTGATCTGCTCCCTGTCCACATTTTCCGCCAAGGCTTTTGTGGATTCGGGAGCAGCTCTAAACCTAATGGACTTGGATTTTGCTAAACGTTGTGGATTTCCGATGACACCTCTGCAGACGCCTATCCCTTTGAGGGGGATTGATGCTACTCCTTTGGCTAAAAATAAACCTCAGTTTTGGACCCAGGTGGTAATGCAGGTCGCCCCAGACCATCAAGAAAATTGCAGGTTTTTGGTGTTACATAATCTGCATGATACTATTGTTCTGGGGTTTCCCTGGTTACAAATTCATAATCCAGTTTTGGATTGGAAATCTGTGTCTGTGGTGAGTTGGGGTTGTCGGTGTGCCTTTAGTGAGGCTCCGGTGTTTTCCACCTCTCCTCAGTCGCATGATGTTCCTGATTATTTGGCGGACTTTTATGATGTATTTAGTGAGAATGAGTCTGCGTCTCTGCCTCCTCATAGGAGTTATGACTGTGCTATTGAACTGAGCCTGGGGTGTAAATTTCCCAAGGGTCGGCTCTTCAATTTATCTGTACCCGAGCACGAGGCTATGCGATCCTATATTAAGGAGGCGTTGGAGAAGGGTCATATTAGACCATCCTCGTCACCCTTAGGTGCCGGGTTTTTTTTTGTAGCCAAAAAGGATGGATCATTAAGACCTTGTATTGATTATCGTGCTCTCAACAAAATTACTGTTAAATATCAGTATCCGTTACCCCTGATTTCTGATCTATTCTCCAGAGTTAAAGGTGCTTGCTGGTTTACCAAGCTTGACCTCAGGGGGGCGGCGTATAATCTTACTCGCATTAAGCATGGGGATGAATGGAAGACGGCGCTTAATACTCCGGAGGGACATTTTGAGTACCTGGTGATGCCTTTTGGGCTCACTAATGCCCCTTCTGTCTTCCAGTGCTTCATGAACGATATTTTCCGAGATTTTGTCGATAAATTTTTGATTATCTATCTGGATGATATTTTGATCTTCTCCAAGGATTGGGATTCTCATGTGGAACATATTCGGACTGTGTTCCGGATCTTGAGGGAGAATTCTCTGTATGTCAAAGGATCTAAATGACTTTTTGGAGTACAGAGGATTTCTTTTTTGGGATTTATTTTGTCCCCGTCAACTATTGAAATGGACCCGGCCAAGGTACAGGCCATTTATGATTGGGTTCAGCCCACTTCTTTGAAGGCCCTCCAGAAGTTTTTGGGTTTTGCTAATTTTTATCGGAAATTTATAGCAAAATTTTCTAGTATTGCCAAGCCATTGACTGATTTGACTAAGAAAGGTGCTGATGTGTTAAATTGGTCTCCGGAGGCTGTTTCTTCCTTTCAGGAGCTGAAGCAAAGATTCACCTCCGCCCCGGTTTTGCGGCAACCTGATGTCTCACTTCCGTTCCAGGTAGAGGTGGATGCTTCTGAGATTGGTGCAGGAGCTGTTTTGTCCCAAAAGGATCCTGTAACATCTAAAATGAATCCCTGTGCTTTCTTTTCCCGAAAGTTCTCTCCATCTGAACGTAACTATGATGTGGGGAATCGGGAACTGTTAGCTATGAAATGGGCATTTGAGGAGTGGAGACATTGGTTGGAGGGAGCTAAGCATCAAGTCGTGGTCCTCACTGACCACAAGAATTTGATTTACCTAGAGTCGGCTAAGCGCTTGAACCCTAGACAGGCTAGGTGGGCCTTGTTTTTTACACGTTTTGATTTTGTGGTTTCTTTTCTTCCTGGAACTAAGAATGTCAAGGCTGACGCCCTCTCTAGGAGCTTCTTTGCTGATTCTCCTGTGGTGACCAAGCCTGCTGCCATCTTAGGCGAAGGGGTAGTTCTTTCTGCCATCTCGCCCGATTTGATACGTGCTCTGGAAGAGTTCCAGGAGGACAAACCTGAGAGTTGTCCCAGTGGAAAGTTGTATGTTCCTGACCAGTGGAAGAAGAGAGTGATGTCTGAAGTTCATTGCTCTGCTTTGGCTGGTCATCCAGGTATTTTTGGTACTAGAGATCTGGTGAGTCGGTCTTTTTGATGGCCCTCCTTCTCTCGTGATGTCAGGAATTTTGTGCAGTCCTGTGGGACGTGCTCCCTTTCTAAATCGTGTTCTCGCTCTAGTGGGTTGTTGATGCCTTTGCCTGTCCCCAAGAGGCCATGGACCCATATTTCAATGGATTTCATCTCTGATATGCCTGTCTCTCAAAGGATGACTGTTATTTGGGTGATTTGTGATAGGTTCTCTAAGATGGTTCATCTTGTACCACTCCCTAAGTTGCCGTCTTCCTCTGAATTGGTGCCCCTGTTTTTACAACAGGTGGTTCGCTTGCACGGGATTCCTGAGAACATTGTATCTGACAGAGGAGTCCAGTTTGTGTCTAGATTTTGGAGAACTTTCTGTTCCAAGCTGGGAATTCAGTTGTCCTTCTCCTCTGCTTTTCACCCTCAGACCAATGGGCAGACAGAGAGAACAAACCAGACCTTGGAGTCATATTTGAGATGTTTTATTTCTGCTGATCAGGATGATTGGGTTTCATTTTTGCCCTTGGCCGAATTTGCTTTAAATAATAGAGCTAGTTCTGCCACTTTGATGTCTCCTTTTTTTTGTAACTTTGGGTTTCATCCTCGATTTTCTTCAGGGCAGGTGGAGCCCTCTGCCTGCCCAGGGGTTGACACTGTGGTGGAGAGAATGCACCAGATCTGGGACCAAGTGGTGGATAAGTTATCTCTCTCCCAGGAAAAGGCCCAGCGGTTTTCCAACCGACATAGGACCATTGGTCCCCAATTTAAGGTTGGTGATATGGTGTGGTTATCATCAAAAAATATTGCTATGAAGGTGGCTTCTCCTAAGTTTAAGCCTAGATTTATTGGACCTTACAAGATTTTGGAGATTATTAATCCGGTCTCTTTTCGTTTGGCTCTTCCTGTCACATTTAAAATCCATAATGTGTTCCATAAATCTTTGTTGAAGAGGTTTGTTGAACCTGTTGTTCCGGGAGTTGCACCTCCAGACCCTGTATTGGTTGAAGGTAACATGGAATATGAGGTAGAGAAAGTACTGGATTCCCGTCTGGCTAGACGGAGACTCCAGTATTTGGTTAAGTGGAAGGGTTATGGTCAGGAGGATAATTCCTGGGTCTCTGCCTCTGATATTCATGCCAAAAGATTGGTGCGTGCCTTTCATCGGGCTCACCCTGATCGCCCTGGTGGTGTGGTTGAGGGTTCGGTGACCCCTCCTCAAGGGGGAGGTACTGTTGTGAGTTCATTTTCCCCTTCACTACTGAGGCCCGAGGAACTCCCTCTTCTGGTGAAGAAAGGTAGTGAGCCTGATTGTCAAACACCTGGGGCTGATGATGATGACTGGCTGAGTGGAGTTAATGACTGGATATAAGGCTGCCGACGCCCTTCTGGCCTGCGGGTGATTTCTCTGTGGACTTCTAGGAAACCAGTCTGATTCCTGCTCATCTAAAGCTAAGATTTCTGCTTTGCCTTTTTGCATTAGTGTTTTGTTTTCCTTGCTTTTTTGGATTCTGCCATTCCCTGCTGGGGTGAGCTGAATCTCCTTTTGCCTGTTGCTCTGTCTTCAGAATATTCCTGAGTACTGACATAGCTTTTTTGAAGCCTAGCGTCTTCAGGGCCTTTTTTACTGTCAGTTTGTTGGCTCTTATTTTCATAGGGTTTTTCACGGATGGCAGACAGCAGCCTTCCTGTCCTTTCCTATCTAAGCTAGCGTGGGCCCCATCTTTGCTCAGTCTATCTTTCTGTCTGTGTTTTGTTCTTTCTTCTTGCTTCACCGTCATTATATGTGGGGGGCTGCCTTTTGCTTTGGGGTCTGCTCTGGGGCAGTTTAGATTTCCCTTTCTGTCTTTAGGCTATGTAGTCCTCCGGCTGTGATCGAGGGGCCTAGGGCATCGTAGGAGCCCCCCACGGCTACTGCTAGTTGTGTTGATAGGTTCAGGGGTCTGCAATCCGATAGCTGCCAACTTCTCTGGTTTTCTGGACTTAGCAAACCTTTCTATTTTTGCCTCCTACAGTGACTCAATCATAACATTTCTCTATATCGGATGGTATCGCTCAACAATAGTGGTGGGGTATTGTCCAGTTTCTGTACATTTTAAGCACGTCTAAGAGACTGGGTTAATACGCTCCATAGACCTATTCAGGCCGCAGCCTTACACTTATTGGAATATGGTAATTGACATGCTAAAGTCTTTACCTGAGCACTGTAGCATTGCCTGTCACTTGAGTAATACACTCCACAGACCTTGACATTCTCTGGGACATGTACTTATAATTACTCCATTGTTGCTCAATACCATGCAAAAGATATATTCTGCCTGAATTGGTAGTTTCCAGAAGAAGTGCGTATGCTTGAGCTGATTGGTCAATGGCTCTCCTGTCTCTTTCCCTTGAGAATGCTGCTTCCAAGAAAATGAGGCTGGTACGTGTTCATGACATGGGTTTCAGGCCTGACAGACTGACCATAATACAGCCCCTCACTTGCATACACTGTAATCAGAATTTAATTCTAATGCTTTTGGTGTCTGGTAGAATTCAATTTACTGACATTGATCATAAACCTCACCAAACTCCTGTATTATATTCACCTTACAGTGGCTATGACACTTGTTCCAAAGGGATCCGGTGGCAAAAATGCACTATTGAGCTTACAAAATGCAGGTTTCAAAGCACCTGCTGGCTCTCTGAAAAGTGAAGCGAGGGCCGCCTAATGACATGGCAGTGGACATGGTGGCAGTGGCGGGCAAAGCCCAAAATTTAAATGGGCATGTTTGAAATAGCATTGTAAAGGGATGGGGAATATGTATTGTAGTAGCTTGCTAACTATTTGGCAGGAGGGAGCATCCTCCCAAATGTAGGAGTGAGAGCGCTCCCAAATGTATGATACAGGGACACCTGAGGGCCCTTACCACACTCAGGTTTCATGGCACCTGCTGGCACTCTGCAAAGTGTAAGCGAGGGCAGCATAATGACATATTGTGGACATGGTGTTGGTGATGGACGAAGCCCAAAATTCAAATGGTCATGTTTGAAATGGCATTGTAAAAGGATGGGGAGTATGTATTCCACTATCTTGCTAACTACTTGGCCAAATGTAGGAATGAGGGCCCTCACAAATGTTAAAGGAAAAGCTAAAGCAAAAACTCTCTGTGTGAATATATGCTAAAGGAGAGGTATCTTTTTTTATTTTTTATTTTTGCGTCATTGCTTACTGTTTGCCACATGGGTTTTTTTTGCCTTCCTCTGGATCAACATGTTAAGGCAAGTTAGGACAGGATATGGGTTGAACTAGATGGACTTAAAGTCTTCCTTCAACCTTAATAACTATGTTACTAATATGTAATTATGAAGGAAAAAAGTTTCTTAGCATTTTTTCCTTTCAAAAAAAATTTTTGGTTTTCCTTGGTAGGTCTTTTTAGAAATTCGTAAAAAAGCGTAATAGTCTAACATCATTATTCCCAGATACCTTTGAGTCAGAAAGACATTCTGGCATCTTCTGCATGCTGTTCCCATTTTGTTTTAGCTCTTTTTTCCCATTCCCTCAGACCTGTTTGCTGGATCCCACAGAAAAATATTTGGCTTTCCCATTGACTTGCATTGGATTCGTTATTCGGTACGAATACATGGATATTAGAAATGATTTGTGCAAATTTTCCCGAATCCATATATTTCACTATTCGCTCATCACTAGTAAGCACATATAATATCTTTGCACAACAAATGAATGATGATGCATACCACTTTAATAGCAGATTGGAAAAGTCTGGGAACATTACAGGGGTTACTTTATGTCTATATGAATTACCGTTGCTGACTGTCAGTATCCCAGATTTTTTTTTCTGCATTCAGCTGGATGAGAGCCCACCACGCTTGTCTCAATTATTGCTAAATGTACATTATAAAATGCAACTATATTGTAGTGATTGCAATCAATGTGATTTATAGTAGTGTGTGTGTGTGTGTGGTGTGTGTATATGTATGTGTGTGTGTGTACATGTATGTCTGTGTATGTGTGTGTGTATATGTGTATGTGTGTGTGTGTATGAATATGAATGATAACACCAAAACTTTTACTATACTTATGGTTAGTGGTTGGGTGAAGCCATTTAATGTCAAACTACTGTGATTTCTCTATTTAAATCATAATGATAACCCAAAACATCCAAATGACCCTGATCATAAGTTTACACACCCCATTTCATAATACCGTGTATTGCACCCTCTAAAATCAATGACAGCTTGAAGTCTTTTGTGGTAGCTGTGGATGAGGTTCTTTATTTTCTCAGATGGTATAGCTGCCCACTCTTCGTGGCAAAAAGCCTCCAGTTCCTGTAAAATTCATGGGATGTCTAGCATGAACTGTGCGCTTGAGATCTCCCCAGAGTGGCTCAATGATATTGAGGTCAGGAGACTGAGATGGCTACTCCAGAACCTTCATTTTGCTGTAGCCAATGACAGGTCGACTTGGCCTTGTGTTTTGGATCATTGTTGTCATGATTCAAGTCACGGATTGCTTCTTGCTTTTCCTTCCTGGCCTGGTCATGGATGGGTTAACTTTTCCTGCCTCTCTTTGGTTCTTGAGTGGCTATTTATTGGTGCTGTTTTTGGTAGCCTTTGTCAGTGATAGTTCTGGTCCTTGGCTTGAGCAGCTGATCCATATACCCTAGTGATCCTTCTCCTTCTGACTTCCTGTGTGTGTGTCTGACCCGTTCCCTATCCCTGACTTTGTGTACATTTGGTGATTTCCCAACAGTGTATGACTCGGCATGAACTCTGCCTCTGGTTCTTCTGTCTCTGTTACTATGTTCCCTTACTGGCGTTTGACCCACTAGCTTGTACCTCGACTCCTCTTTCAGTCTCACATTTTTTGATACCGCACTCCCATTTGGCTCTAACTTTTGGCTCGTCCCTTACCTCGTGCATTGCTGTGACCCCTGGTACTTCGTCCCCCTGTTTGTTGCTGACTCCAGCCTGTCTGACTACTCTGCCACCTCCTGGTGGTGAAGTGCACTTCTGCACCGAGGTGCTACAGAGTAAGTACAACCCTTTTTCCCTTAACAGCTCCCCCTGGTGATGGCTTTGTGCAACTGCTCCACAGTTGCATTACAGTTGTCATGTTGGAACGTCCTAGTACCTCTCATGCGCAACTTCCGGGCTGATGATTGCACATTTGCCTCCAGTATTTGCTGATAATGTGCTGCATTCATCTTTCCATCAATTCTGACCAAGTTTCCTGTGCCTTTGTAGCTCACACATCAGTGATTCACCTCCATGCTTTACAGTAGGAATAGTGTTCTTTCATCATAGGTCTTGTTGACCTCTCTCCAAATGTAATTTTTAAGGTTGTGGCCAAAAAGTTCAATTTTGGGCTCATCACTCCAAATTACCTTGTTGCAGAAGTTTTGAGGCTTGTCTCTGAGCTTTGTGGCATTTGCACAGCAATGGCTTTCTTTTGGCGACTCAACCACGCAGCCCATTTTTCTTCAAGTGCCTTCTTATTGTGCATCTTGAAACAGCCACACCGCTAGTTTTCAGAGAGCCCAGTATTTCAGCTGATGTTATTTGTGGGCTTTTCTTTGCATCCTGAACAATTTTCTTGGCAGTTGTGGACAAAATTTTTATTAGTCTACCTAACCGTGGTTTGGTTTTTACAGAGCCCCTGATTTTCCATTTGTAAATTACAGTTTGAACGCTGCTGACTGGTATTATCAATTCCTTGGATATCTTTTTGTATTCCTTTCCTGTTTTATGCAGTTCAACTACCTTTTCTCATAGATCCGTTGACAATTCTTTTGCTTTCCCCATGACTCACAATCCAGAAACATTAGTTGCTGGATGAAAGATGCAAGAGTCTTTCTGGATCCCAGAAACTCACTTAGCTTTTATGCACACACACTAATTACAAGCAAACAGGTGACAGGTGAGGATGTTACCTTTAGAAGCCATTCAAACCCATTTGTGTCAACTTCTGTGCATGTTATCAGGCCTAAATCACCAGGGTATGTAAACTTTTGATCAGGGTCATTTGGATGTTTTGGGTTGTCATTATGATTTAAAAAGAGAAAACACAGTAGTTTGACAATAAATGGCTTCACCCAACCGCTAACCATGAGTGGAGAAAATGTTTTGGTGTTATCTTTCATATTCTGTGAAAAAAGGTCAAGAAAGCAAAATTTCTGGAGGGGTATGTAAACTTTTAAACAAGACTGTATGCGTGTTTTGTAGCAATGCCAGGTAGGCTAGGGTTAAATCCTACCTCTAAATGTAAACAGGCTAGGTGTTCATCTACAGTGGGGCAAAAAAGTATTTAGTCAGTCAGTAATAGTGCAAGTTCCACCACTTAAAAAGATGAGAGGCGTCTGTAATTTACATCATAGGTAGACCTCAACTATGGGAGACAAACTGAGAAAAAAAATACAGAAAATCACATTGTCTGTTTTTTTTTCATTTTATTTGCATATTATGGTGGAAAATAAGTATTTGGTCAGAAACAAGCAAACAAGATTTCTGGCTCTCACAGACCTGTAACTTCTTCTTTAAGAGTCTCCTCTTTCCTCCACTCATTACCTGTAGTAATGGCACCTGTTTAAACTTGTTATCAGTATAAAAAGACACCTGTGCACACCCTCAAACAGTCTGACTCCAAACTCCACTATGGTGAAGACCAAAGAGCTGTCAAAGGACACCAGAAACAAAATTGTAGCCCTGCACCAGGCTGGGAAGACTGAATCTGCAATAGCCAACCAGCTTGGAGTGAAGAAATCAACTGTGGGAGCAATAATTAGAAAATGGAAGACATACAAGACCACTGATAATCTCCCTCGATCTGGTGCTCCACGCAAAATCCCACCCCGTGGGGTCAGAATGATCACAAGAACGGTGAGCAAAAATCCCAGAAGCACGCGGGGGGACCTAGTGAATGAACTGCAGAGAGCTGGGACCAATGTAACAAGGCCTACCATAAGTAACACACCATGGACTCAGATCCTGCAGTGCCAGACGTGTCCCACTGCTTAAGCCTGTACATGTCCGGGCCCGTCTGAAGTTTGCTAGAGAGCATTTGGATGATCCAGAGGAGTTTTGGGAGAATGTCCTATGGTCTGATGAAACCAAACTGGAACTGTTTGGTAGAAACACAACTTGTCGTGTTTGGAGGAAAAAGAATACTGAGTTGCATCCATCAAACACCATACCTACTGTAAAGCATGGTGGTGGAAACATCATGCTTTGGGGCTGTTTCTCTGCAAAGGGGCCAGGACGACTGATCCGGGTACATGAAAGAATGAATGGGGCCATGTATCGTGAGATTTTGAGTGCAAACCTCCTTCCATCAGCAAGGGCATTGCAGATGAAACGTGGCTGGGTCTTTCAACATGACAATGATCCAAAGCACACCACCAGGGCAATGAAGGAGTGGCTTCGTAAGAAGCATTTCAAGGTCCTGGAGTGGCCTAGCCAGTCTCCAGATCTCAACCCTATAGAAAACCTTTGGAGGGAGTTGAAAGTCCGTGTTGCCAAGCGAAAAGCCAAAAACATCACTGCTCTAGAGGAGATCTGCATGGAGGAATGGGCCAACACACCAACAACAGTGTGTGGCAACCTTGTGAAGACTTACAGAAAACGTTTGACCTCTGTCATTGCCAACAAAGGATATATCACAAAGTATTGAGATGAAATTTTGTTTCTGACCAAATACTTATTTTCCACCATAATATGCAAATAAAATGAAAAAAAAACAGACAATGTGATTTTCTGGATTTTTTTTTCTCAGTTTGTCTCCCATAGTTGAGGTCTACCTATGATGTAAATTACAGACGCCTCTCATCTTTTTAAGTGGTGGAACTTGCACTATTGCTGACTGACTAAATACTTTTTTGCCCCACTGTAAGTCAGTCTGTATATGTGTAAGTGTATACATATATGTATACAGTCATGGCCGAAAGTGTTGGCACCCTTGAAATTGTTCCACAGAATGAAGTATTCCTCCCAAAAATTTATTGCAATTACACATGTTTTGTTATACACGTTTGTTTCCTTTTTGTGTACTGGAACAACACAAGAATAAAACAGAAAAAAGGCACATTGGAAATAATTTCACAAAAAGCCCCAAAAATGGGCCAGACAAAATTGTTGGCACCTTCATTGCTGACCACTTCAGAACTCTCTAGTGCTTTATTTCCATCCATTTCTGGGTGCTTCTTGAAGTAATTTTGGGGTCATTGTCCTGAGGAAGACCCTAACCTAGGATGCAAACCCAGCTTTCTGACATTGGGCCCTAAATTGTGGCCCAAAAACCTTTGATTATCTTCAGATTTCATCATGGTTTGCACATGGTCAAGTCGCCAAATGTCAGTGGCAGCCCCAAAATACCTCCACCATATTTTACTGTAGGTATTGTGCTCTTTTCTTTGTAAGCCTCATTTTTTTTGGTCAACAGTAGAATGATTTGCTTTACCAAAAAGCTCTATCTTATGGCTCGTACTCACATGCGAGAATCTCGGACGAGTCTCGCACGTCAATGCCCAGCACTGCCACCAGCAATCAGATTGGAGCATTCAGCTGTATAGAAATACATGCAGCTGAACGCTCTGATCCGAGTGCCAGCAGCAGTGACGGGTATTGACGTGTGAGACTCGTCCGAGTTTCTCGCAAGTGAGTATGAGTCCTTAGTCTCATCTGTGCACAAGATACTTTCTGACAAGGATTTTGCCTTAATAATGTACATTTTGGCAAAAACTGCAGTCTAGCTTTTTATGTCTCTATGTCAGCAATAGGGTCATCCAGGGTCTCCTGACATAGCATTTCAACTCATTCAGATGTCCACAAATCGTTTGCGCTGACACTGATGCACCCTGAGTCTACAGGACAGCTTGAATTTAGGACAGCTTGAATTTCTTTGGAAATTTATTGAGGTTGTTTATCCACCATCTGGACTATTCTGTACTTTAACCTTTCATCAATTTTTTCTGCTGTAATGCCAAGTGAGATTAGCTAATGTGTTTAGGTTGTAAACTTCTGGATTATGATGCACACCATGGACAAAGGAACATCTAGATCTCTGGACTTGTAACCTTGAGATTATTGCTATTGTTCAACAATTTTGCTTCTCTAGTCCTCTTCTCCTCTTTCTGTTCACCATGCTTAGTGTGACAGATACAGATACACATTGCAAAGATTTAGTCAACTTCTCCCCTTTTTATTTGATATGATTTTCATACTGCCCACACCGGCTACTTGCTATCGGTAAGTTTGAATGAGCATCACATGCTTGAAACAAATTTACCCACAATTTTGGAAATGTGCCAACAGTTTTTTCTGACCCATTTCTGGAGTTTTGTAACAGGCTGGTTGGTGGAACTACTGTGCCATGTCCCAAGGAAAGTCTGGAGGGGCGTAACTAGATGCCTCACCAAGTCTGATCTCAGATACATGGCAGCTGACAATACCATGATTCGAGGAGAGCCAAAGGAGTTGGGACCAAGTACTACACCAGGCCTGACCTCAGGTGGATGGCAGCTGATTCCCAAGGGACTGAAGGCAGGGATGGCAGACTGGGAAAGTGCTGACAGGCACGGCTGGTACAGTGGCTGGCACGACTGACACAGGCTGGCAATGGTGGACACAATCGATATCATGGTAGGCAAGTGCAGGCAGGCATAGCTGATGGACAGGCAGGCAGACAAG
Source organism: Dendrobates tinctorius (assembly GCF_039654945.1). Lineage (NCBI taxonomy): Eukaryota > Metazoa > Chordata > Amphibia > Anura > Dendrobatidae > Dendrobates > Dendrobates tinctorius. Next base: position 18,280,095 of record NW_027361725.1, on the reverse strand, counting down.
CACGGCTGATAAGCAGGCAGATTGACGAGGATGATAAGCAGGCAGGCGGGCACGCTGATAGGTAGGCAGGTGGGCACGGCTGATAGGCAGCTGGGCATGGCTGATAGGCAGGCAGGTAGGCACGGCTGATAGGCAGATGGAAATGGCTGATAGGCAGGTGGGCACGGCACATAGGCAGTCAGATGGGCATGGCTGATTGGCGGGCAGGCTGCTGGGCACAACTGGTATACAAGAGACAAGTACTGGGAGAAATACTTACCCTATTTTTTGGATTATAAGACACACTTTTTCCCCCAAATTTGGGGGGAAAATGGGTGTGCATCTTATAAAGTGGATATACCTTACCGGCCGCAGTGGAACAGGGTACCAGGGTCGCTGCTGGAGGAGGAAAGAGTGGAGCATTGCTGCAAGCCGTAGGCTGGGATGAGGGGATGTTCCGATATGTGCCACTGCGGTTTAAAATAGCTTCAGTGCTCTGTGGTCGAGGGGGGCTCCGCTGGCATTTTGTGAAAGCCCGCAGCCCATCGCATATCCATTACTGCGATGCGGTGGCCTCTGGGAAAATGGCAGCGGGGGGCAGCGTATGCTCAAATTTAGATCTCGGCAATGAGATCTCATCCCAAGATCTTGAGAGACAAGATCTCGGCACCCGAGATCTCGTTGCCGAGATCTCTGTCTGAACAGAGCGGCACATGCTCAGACTGAGAACTCTTCAACTAGATCTCGCCTACAGATCTCGTCAGATGAGATCTCGGCACAAGAGATCTCATTGCTGAGATCTCTATCAGAGCCTGCGACGCTCCGGCGTCCATTTTCCGGGAGGCCACCGCATCGCAGTAATGGATATGCGGTGGACTCCGTGCTTTCACAAAATGCTGGTGGAGCCCCTCACACCACAGCGCACTGCAGCCATTTTCATCCACAGCGGCGTACATTGGAACACAACCCCATCCCAGCCTGGGGTCTGCAGCAGCACGACACTCTTGCCTCCTCGAGCAGCGACCCTGGGACCTCGCTTCACTGCAGCCAGCACCCCTGGTAAGCAATAAGATGCATGGATTATAAGAGGCACCACCATTTTATTAAAAAAAAAGTTTTTTCCCTATTTTTCTCTTCAAAATTTGGGGTATGTCTTATCCTCAAAATACGGTAATATTCTAGAACAATTTCAGGGGTGCAAACACTTCCGGCCAGGACAGTATATGTATATATGTGGGTGCGTGTCTTCATACATTTGCTTACCAATTTAGGAATATTCAGGCACATAGCTCAATTACTTGTGCTTGTAATTAGCCTTTGAGGATACATTACTTTGAATGATAATGAAATTCTATGTTGGGTTATTAAGAGATTCATGTTTTCTGCTCATCACTATAAATAAAAAACAAATCTGAACTGAGAAAAGTAAGTTAATGTGTATGCACAATGTAAGTGCATATTAACACATGACCATTAACCAGAGAAAACAAAAAGCAAAAAACACAAATATCCTGAACTAAAAAGTAAAAAATATACTGCAAATAAAGCATAAAGGTAATAATAATAATAAGGGTATTTAGTAAACATAATTTTGATCAAAATAATGTACAAGCCATCCCGCCACGTCACGGCAACCCTTGTGGGACAGTCCCTATTCTAGTATTTAAAACCTTTTCACTTGCCAAGTGGCGTGAATGTGAATAAGGGTCAAGCGGCTGAACCACTAGTAACAGCTTAGGCCAGACTGGATGGCTTTCCCAGCTCAGAAAGAGGGCGGTCACACCCCTATATGCACTGAATGCACAATGAAATGAATAAAAAACAAATCTGAACTGAGAAAAGTAAGTTAATGTGTATGCACAATGTAAGTGCATATTAACACATGACCATTAACCAGAGAAAACAAAAAGCAAAAAACACAAATATCCTGAACTAAAAAGTAAAAAATATACTGCAAATAAAGCATAAAGGTAATAATAATAATAAGGGTATTTAGTAAACATAATTTTGATCAAAATAATGTACAAGCCATCCCGCCACGTCACGGCAACCCTTGTGGGACAGTCCCTACTCTAGTATTTAAAACCTTTTCACTTGCCAAGTGGCGTGAATGTGAATAAGGGTCGAGCGGCTGAACCACTAGTAACAGCTTAGGCCAGACTGGATGGCTTTCCCAGCTCAGAAAGAGGGCGGTCACACCCATATATGCACTGAATGCACAATGAAATGAATAAAAAACAAATCTGAACTGAGAAAAGTAAGTTAATGTGTATGCACAATGTAAGTGCATATTAACACATGACCATTAACCAGAGAAAACAAAAAGCAAAAAACACAAATATCCTGAACTAAAAAGTAAAAAATATACTGCAAATAAAGCATAAAGGTAATAATAATAATAAGGGTATTTAGTAAACATAATTTTGATCAAAATAATGTACAAGCCATCCCGCCACGTCACGGCAACCCTTGTGGGACAGTCCCTACTCTAGTATTTAAAACCTTTTCACTTGCCAAGTGGCGTGAATGTGAATAAGGGTCGAGCGGCTGAACCACTAGTAACAGCTTAGGCCAGACTGGATGGCTTTCCCAGCTCAGAAAGAGGGCGGTCACACCCCTATATGCACTGAATGCACAATGAAATGAATAAAAAACAAATCTGAAGTGAGAAAAGTAAGTTAATGTGTATGCACAATGTAAGTGCATATTAACACATGACCATTAACCAGAGAAAACAAAAAGCAAAAAACACAAATATCCTGATCTAAAAAGTAAAAAATATACTGCAAATAATGCATAAAGGTAATAATAATAATAATAATAATAATAAGGGTATTTAGTAAACATAATTTTGATGCAGCCTGGGGTCTGCAGCAGCACGACACTCTTGCCTCCTCGAGCAGCGACCCTGGGACCTCGCTTCACTGCAGCCAGCACCCCTGGTAAGCAATAAGATGCATGGATTATAAGAGGCACCACCATTTTATTAAAAAAAAGTTTTTTCCCTATTTTTCTCTTCAAAATTTGGGGTATGTCTTATCCTCAAAATACGGTAATATTCTAGAACAATTTCAGGGGTGCAAACACTTCCGGCCAGGACTGTATATGTATATATGTGGGTGCGTGTCTTCATACATTTGCTTACCAATTTAGGAATATTCAGGCACATAGCTCAATTACTTGTGTTTGTAATTAGCCTTAGAGGATACATTACTTTGAATGATAATGAAATTCTATGTTGGGTTATTAAGAGATTCATGTTTTCTGCTCATCACTATAAATTTAGTAAAAATATGCAAAACACAAGCCGCGGAGACACCATCACATGTTTCTCAACGCAATCAATGACTAGCCAGGTCTTTCCCCGGGAAGGAAAAACCACGGGAAGGGCAATCTCCAATGAAGGAAACCACCTATGCCAAAACATGGTATCCATCCGCAGACAGCTGTTTCGGGGTATTGCCCCTCATCAGTGTGGAGTAGGAAACTGGCCAGTAGGAGCAATGCCTAGTAAAAGACTGTGAAAAATGAGGATGAATGAACTCATGGAAATCAACATCCAAGACTGCGGAGACACCATCACATGTTTCTCAATGCAGTGATTCTAGAGCAATGCCCCCATCCCTTATTGGAAATATGTAAATATATGCAAAACACAAGCCGCGGAGACACCATCACATGTTTGTCAACGCAAGCAATGACTAGCCAGGTCTTTCCCTCCGAAGGAACAACCACAGGAAGGGCCGTCTCCAATGAAGGAAACCACCTATGCCAAAACATGGTATCCATCCACAGACAGCTGTTTCGGGTTATTGCCCCTCATCAGTGTGGAGTAGGAAACTGGCCAGTAGGAGCAATGCCTAGTAAAAGACTGTGAAAAATGAGGATGAATGAACTCATTGAAATCAACATCCAAGACTGCGGAGACACCATCACATGTTTCTCAACGCAGTGATTCTAGAGCAATGCCCCCATCCCTTGCTCCTACTGGCCAGTTTCCTACTCCACACTGATGAGGGGCAATACCCCGAAACAGCTGTCTGTGGATGGATACCATGTTTTGGCATAGGTGGTTTCCTTCATTGGAGACTGCCCTTCCCGTGGTTGTTACTTCCCGGGGAAAGACCTGGCTAGTCATTGCTTGCGTTGAGAAACATGTGATGGTGTCTCCGCGGCTTGTGTTTTGCATATTTTTACATATTTCCCATAAGAGATGGTGGCATTGCTCTAGAATCACTGCGTTGAGAAACATGTGATGGTGTCTCCGCAGTGTTGGATGTTGATCTCCATGAGTTCATTCATCCTCATTTTTCACTATAAATTTAGTAGACAAGTATCACAGAACTGTGATTATGAGGTTTGTGCTAGAAAAAATTTGTTAAAGCAAACAAGAACTAATGCAGTGTGGAACAGCAATACACAGCAGATTCCTTCCTCAGTCTTTGGATACTGCTATGAATCACATCAAGCAAAGATTGAAAGCACCTTTAGGGTATGTTCACGCAGATTGTATTTTCCAAAAGATTTAATTGCAAAAATATTACAGATTTGTCCCAGGCTTGTGACACAAATGGTGAAAGCTGTGGTGAAATTAATAGCAAAAATGTATATGGCATATTGGAAATTTCCAGCTTTGGTTAATTTGCACAGTAGATTTTCTCTGTAGTGTGTGAATGAGATTTCATGAAATATCATTAACAATGCTGGCGCTGTAATACAGGGCAGATTCTGAGCACAGAAAATCCTAATGAAAAATCTGCTGCGCATACACCCTCTGGGAACATGCCATAAGATATGCTAAAGAGTCATGCAGACATCTATTATAATGCAGAAACTGTACGGTGATATAAAGAGTCCCTTCTAGTCTGGACTGCAGGATGTAGATACATGTGCTGCTTTAGAGTACTGCTAAGAGATCAAGTATTCTTTTGGAGCAATATTTCTTTCATATAGAGGTCACATATTCTTCATGAAGCAATAATTTTTCATATGCAAATTGCCTTTTCAGAGAGAAAGAGGACTTGAACTCTATAGCGGCACCTGTTGGTAGTAGCGATCCTACAAGTCACAATCAACCCTTTAACGAGTCTTGTAATATGACTTAGGATAAAAGCCAAATCAGAATCTCAATTTGCAGACACGGTGTTTCGGGCTATTGGCCCTCGTCAGTGCAAAGTATGAGATCTGATTTGGCTAGGTGAGAGGCTCTGGACTGAGGTCTAAGGTTTAATAAATACTTTTTCTTCTTATCTTATATAAAATTAAAAACACACTAAGCAAAACAATGAGAATTTGATTCCATGTACAGTTGTGCTCAAAAATGTACATACCCCAGCAGAATTTTTGCTTTATTTGCCTTTTTTCAGAGAATATGAATGATAACACCAAAACTTTTTCTCTACTCATGGTTATTGGTTGGGTGAAGCCATTTATTGTCAAACTACTGTGTTTTCTCTTTTTAAATCATAATGACAACCCAAAACATCCAAATGACCCTGATCAAAAGTGTACATACACTGGTGATTTAGGCCTGATAACATGCACAGAAGTTGACACAAAAAGGTTTGAATGGCTACTAAAGGTAACATCCTGTCCTGTGACCTGTTTGCTTGCAATCAGTGTGTGTGCATAAAAGCTGAGACTTTCAGGGTCCAGACAGACTCTTGCATCTTTAATCCAGCCACTGACATTTCTGGATTGTGAGTCATAGGGAAAGCAAAAGAATTGTCAACGGATCTATGGGAAAAGGTAGTTGAACTGTATAAAACGGGAAAGGGATACAAAAAGATATCCAAGGAATTGATAATACCAGTCAGCATCGTTCAAACTGTGATTAACAAATGGAAAATCAGGGGTTCTGTAAAAGCAAAACCATGGTCAGGTAGACCAACAAAGATTTTGTCCACAACTGCCAGGAAAATTGTTCGGGATGCAAAGAAAAACTCACAAATAACATAAGCTGAAATACTGGACTCTCTGTAAACTAGCGGTGTAGCTGTTTCAAGATGCATAATAAGGAGGCATTTGAAGAAAAATGAGCTGCATGGTCAAGTCGCTAGAAGAAAGCCATTAATGCACAAATGCCACAAAGTATCTTGCCTACTGTTAAGCGTCGAGTTTCCCCTACTGCAAAGGGGGAATCTCAAGCCATGTCCTCTGCGGTCTCCCATTCCTCCCTGGCTGCAGAGATTCCTGCTCAGCAGAGGCGTCGGTCTAGACGTCTTGCCCAGGCTAATGCTAGGCGTCTGATTGCTCCTTCCTGCTGTAACACCATGCTTGAATCAGCAGCAAGCAGATGCTTTAGGCACTAAGTCCTGTATTTTGCCTACTGAGCATGCCTGTGGGACGACCTCTCATTGGAGGTCGGAGGTCAGATGTGCAGTTCCCGCTCCTGCTCGGATTGGTCCACCACTGGGAAGGTCCTGGAAGGACGCTACTATAAAAGAGTCTCATGGCCGCTCGGCCATGTGCTAGTATAGACTCTTATGCTAAAGGTGTGTATGATGATGGATGCATGTATCTGGTGACTGACTCATTTGAAACCCCGACCCTTGGTTTTGCCTGTTGTTAGGGTCTAGTGGTTAGAGTCAGCGCCTGTCAGTGGCTAGGCTTTAGGCCACAGTGCTCCAGGTCAGCACCTCACGTAGGGCCATATTGTGCCATCCAGCGCAAGGCACATAAGTGCCGCATATACGGTGGCGCCGAGTGCTGGTGAGTCTAGAGGGACTCCGACCCTGTATCTTGGGGCAGAGTCCTGTGACTTTACACCAGTGCTCACTTCACCAAGCTCTGTGAGCTTAACAGGCTTCGGCGATTATATTCAGCGGTAGTGCAGCTCTGTGAGGCAGCAGAATCCACCTCGTACACACCGGGTGACGTTAACCCACGTGTGTTCGCTTATTACACCGCCATATAGTATCTGCCATTACTTAGCTGCAGTATTCCATCTCTGCATGGTGGACCCCAGGCTACGAACGCACCTCATTATCATTTTATTATTTGGTGCGTTCTGCCAGCCTAACAGTATACCAGCGCCAGGGTCTGGCTAGTAATGGCAGACGAGCAGCGACTCCACAGGTGCATCCAGCAGCTGGATTGCAGGTTGGCGACTCTCGAGCACTCAACCTCAGCTGTGGATCTTACCGCGGTCGCTGTTCAGGCAGCCACGGAGACTGTCTCCCGTGTGCCCACTGCCATTCCTGCCCCGACTTTATCCCGCCTCCCGCTGCCCGAGAAGTTCTCGGGCGATAGTGCCTCTTGTAGCGGTTTCGTGAGCCAGTGCACTATACAGCTGGAGCTGCTGGCTGCACGATTCCCCTCCAAGCGGGCTAAAGTGGGATTTACTATTTCCCTCTAGTCGGGCAGGGCTTTGGAGTGGGCCACACCGCTGTGGGAGCGTGGTGATTGTGTGGTGCAGAGGGCCCCTCAGTTCTTGGCCACACTGAAGCAGGTCTTCTGGGGACCGCGAGTCACCAAAGACACCACGCTCCAGCTGCTGGCATTGTTACAGGGCTCGTCCATGGTCAGCCACTTTGCAATCCAGTTCTGGACGCTGGCCTCTGAGTTTGAGTGGCCAGATAAGGTCCTCATTCCGGCATTCAGGAGAGTTTTGGCTGACCATGTGATGGACGCCCTGGCCACCAGGAAGATTCCCGCCACACTGGAGGAGCTTATCACTGTCTACACCCGTATTGACCTTCGCTTTGCCGAGCGAAGGTTGGAGCAGTCCCAGTGTAGGCAGAGGTTTAGGTTGACACCAAGTTTTGCTAAACCTCTGGAATCTCCCGATCGGGCGTCCGAGCGTCAGGGGGCTTCCCATGAGAGATCCAGGCCCCGGACCGCTCAAACTTCTGTGACCTGTCATCTTTGCCAGCAGTCCGGTCACCTTGCAAACCGGTACCCACAGCGGCTGGGAAAATGCATGCGCCTAGTGGCCGTAGGAGGCGGCGCACTAGAATCAGCGGCGTTTTCCTCCAAGCTGTCCTTTAAGGGGACACTTGAGTTTGGTTCTTCCACTCTGGCGGTGGAGGTTTGCGTGGATTCCGGAGCGGAGGGCAATTTTATGTCATCTGCCTTCGTTCAACGGCACGCAATACCTCTGGTTATGATATCTAAACCAGTCACCGTCAGGGTGGTGAACGGCGCAACTCTACCCTCACAGATTACCCACCAGACCGCCCTCTTGTTACTCTCGGTGTCTCCATCTCATCAGTAGACGATATCCATCCTCGTCATGCCCGAGGGTATCGACCAGGTTCTTCTAGGGGTCCCCTGGTTGCGGTATCACTCTCCCCGTATAGAGTGGTCCTCGGGGAGGATTCTTGGGTGGAGTAAATCATATGAGGGTAGATGTAGGAGGGAGTGCATTCAGGTTGCCTCCACTAAGTCCCCGCAGATCTATCCTCGCTCCCCAAACACTATCATCAGTATGCCGACGGGTTCTCCAAAAAGGCAGCGAAGACCCTTCCACCGCATCGCCCCTATGACTGTCCTATTGACCTCTTGCCGGGTGCTGAGCCTCCCCGGGGTCGAGTCTACCCCTTGTCTCTCCTGGAGACAGAGGCCATGTCTCAATACATCAGGGAGAATCTGGCAAGAGGATTCATTAGGAAGGTCAGTATCACCAGCGGGGGGCAGGATTCTCCTTCATCCAGAAGAAGAATGGAGAACTGCGTCCCTGTATCGATTACAGGGATCCTAACGCCATCACCGTTAAGAACAAATATCCTCTGCCCCTGATATTGGAACTGTTCGATAGATTACGGAGAGTGAGAGTTTTCACCAAATTAGATCTGCGGGGGTGCCTATAACCTGATACACATCCGTGAGGGGGACGAATGGAAGACGGCATTTAACACCAGGGATGGGCACTATGAATACCTGGTGATGCCCTTCGGGCTCTGTAATGCCCCGGCCGTCTTCCAAGACTTTGTGAATGATATTTTCCGGGATATGCTTACCACCTCGGTAGTAGTCTATCTGGATGATATACTCATCTACTCTCCAGATATTGACTCCCACCAGAGAGACGTTTGCAAAATCTTCGACCTCATGAGGGCAAACTCCCTCTATGCAAAATTAGAGAAGTGTGTGTTTGAGAAAGAGTCCTTGCTAGAGTTGAGCGATACCGTCCGATACTTCAAAGTATCGTATCGGATGGTATCGGCCGATCTTTAAAAAAAGTATCGGTATCGCCGATTCCGATACCGGAAGTCCCATTCAAGTCTATGGGACTTCCGGTATCGGAATAAGAAAAACCCTTTCCTGCCCTTGTACAGCCTCTCTGGGGTCTGTACGGGCCTTTCGGGGGGCTGTGCCGGCCTGCCAGGGGGTCTGTGCAGGCTCCGGTGGTCTGTGCCGGCCTGCCGGTGGTCTGTGCAGGCTCCGGGGGGCTGTGCCGGCCTGCCGGGGGGCTGTGCAGGCTCCGGGGGGCTGTGCCGGCCTGCCGGGGGGCTGTGCAGGCTCCGGGGGGCTGTGCCGGCCTGCCGGGGGGCTGTGCCGGCCTGCCGGGGGGCTGTGCCGGCCTGCCGGTGGTCTGTGCAGGCTCCGGGGGTCTGTGCAGGCATCGTCCGATGGGACTACAAGTCCCATCGGGCGATGCCTGCTACCATGACAGTGATTGACACATTAGCCAATGATGGGACAGTAGTAGTCCCATCATCCGGCTAATGTGTTAAATGTAAAAAAAAAAAAAAAAAAAAAATTACATGCTACATACATACAACATGCATACTACATACATGCTACATTCATACTACATACTACATACATGCTACATTCATACTACATAAATACTACATGCAACATACATACTACATATATACTACATGCATGCTACATACATACTGCATGCTACATACATACCACATATATACTACATACATACTACATGCATGCTACATGCTACATACATAACACATATATACTACATGCATGCTACATACATACTACATGCTACATACTACATATATACTACATGCATGCTACATACTACATGCTACATACATACTACATGCATGCTACATACATACTACATACATACTACATATATACTACATGCATGCTACATACATACTACATGCTACATACTACATGCATGCTACATACATACTACATGCATGCTACATACATACTACATACATACTACATATATACTACATGCATGCTACATACATACTACATGCATGCTACATACATACCACATACATACTACATGCTACATACATACCACATATATACTACATACATACAATACATTCATACAATACATACATAGACATACAGTACATATAACATAGAGTAACATACTTACCAATACTTGTCACATTGTTCCCCGAAGCCATTGTCTATTCCGGGATAAATATTAACATAACAAACCACAAAAATACTCACCCACGATCCGAAGCAGTCCACGAGTGTGTCCCACGACGATCTTGGGTAGAGAACTGCAGCATCAGATGATGCTGCCGTTCTCTACGGGCTGTAGGAATCCAATGACGGAAGGTAGGTATCCTTCCGCACTGTATTCCTCCGCCACTTAAAAAAAAAAAGTCCCTAGTCTCACTTTATGCCATTGCTGTGTGGGAAATTCCCACACAGCAATGGCATAAAGTGAGACTAGGGACTTTTTTTTTTTAAGTGGCGGAGGAATACAGTGCGGAAGGATACCTACCTTCCGTCATTGGATTCCTACAGCCCGTAGAGAACGGCAGCATCATCTGATGCTGCCGTTCTCTACCCAAGATCGTCGTGGGACACACTCGTGGACTGCTTCGGATCGTGGGTGAGTATTTTTGTGGTTTGTTATGTTAATATTTATCCCGGAATAGACAATGGCTTCGGGGAACAATGTGACAAGTATTGGTAAGTATGTTACTCTATGTTATATGTACTGTATGTCTATGTATGTATTGTATGAATGTATTGTATGTATGTAGTATATATGTGGTATGTATGTAGCATGTAGTATGTATGTGGTATGTATGTAGCATGCATGTAGCATGCATGTAGCATGCATGTAGCATGCATGTAGCATGCATGTAGTATGTATGTAGTATGTATGTAGTATGTATGTAGTATGTATGTAGCATGTATGTAGCATGCAGTATGTATGTAGTATATATGTAGTATGTATGTAGTATATATGTAGTATGTAGTATGTATGTAGCATGCATGTAGTATATATGTAGTATGTATGTAGCATGCATGTAGTATGTATGTAGCATGTAGTATATATGTAGCATGTAGCATGCATGTAGTATGTATGTAGTATGTATGTAGCATGCAGTATGTAGCATGTATGTAGTATGTATGTAGTATGTATGTATGTAGTATGTATGTAGCATGCAGTATGTATGTAGCATGTATGTAGTATGTATGTAGTATATATGTAGTATGTATGTAGTATGTATGTAGTATGTATGTAGTATGTATGTAGCATGCAGTATGTATGTAGCATGTATGTAGTATGTATGTAGTATATATGTAGCATGCATGTAGTATGTATGTAGCATGCATGTAGTATTTTTTTTTTTTTTTTTTAACATTTAACACATTAGCCGGATGATGGGACTACTACTGTCCCATCATTGGCTAATGTGTCAATCACTGTCATGGTAGCAGGCATCGCCCGATGGGACTTGTAGTCCCATCGGACGATGCTTGCACAGACCCCCGGACATCAGCACAGCCCCCCGGCAGGCCGGCACAGCCCCCCGGCAGGCCGGTACAGACCCCCACAGGGTGCACAGACCACCGGCAGGCCGGCACAGCCCCCCGGCAGGCCGGTACAGACCCCCACAGGGTGCACAGCCCCCCGGCAGGCCGGCACAGCCCCCCGGCAGGCCGGTACAGACCCCGGGCAGTCCACACAGCCCCCCGGCAGGCCGGCACAGCCCCCCGGCAGGCCGGCAGAGACCCCCGGAAGGCCCGAAATGACGGCGCATCATGATGCGCACACACCGCGCATCATGATGACGTCAGGCCGTCAATCAACTGAACTTCCGATTCCGATGCCGAATTCCGATATTGAAAAAATATCGGAAGTCGGTATCGGAATTCCGATACAGCAAGTATCGGCCGATACCCGATACTTGCGGTATCGGAATGCTCAACACTAGTCCTTGCCTTTCCTGGGTTATATCATCTCTGCCCATGGATTGGCCATGGATCCTGCCAAACTACAGGCGGTGATGGATTGGCAGGAGCCCCATTCTCTTAAAGCAGTGCAGCGCTTTATGGGGTTCATAAATTACTACCGACAATTTATCCCCCACTTCTCGACTTTGGTAGCTCCCTTGGTGGCCCTCATCAAGAAGGGAGTGAATCCCAAGTTATGGTCAGAACCTGTCTCCAAGGCCTTCTCCTCCATTAAGTCCCAATTTGCTAGCATCCCATTTGACACCACCCCGATATAGACAAACCCTTTATTCTGGAGGTGGATGCCTCTTCCTTCAGTGCTGGAGCCGTCTCGTTCCAGAAGGATACGCAAGGTCGGAAGCACCCATGCTTCTTTTTCTCCAAGACCTTTACACCGGCAGAGAGGAATTACTCCATCGGGGACAGGGAGTTGCTAACGATGAAGTTGGCCTTTTCGGAGTGGAGACACCTCCTGGAAGGAGCTTGCCACCCTTTCCGGGTGTTCACTGACCATAAGAATTTGGTATATTTGCAGACGGCCCAGCGGCTGAACTCCCGCCAGGCCAGATGGTCCCTGTTCTTCTACCGGTTCCACTTTACCCTGAATTTTCTCTACGGGGAGAAGAACGTTCAAGCTGATGCTCTCTCCCGCTCCGTGGTGTCATCGGTGGAGGAGCAGCCTTGGCTGATTGTCCCTTCTGAGAGCCTGAGGACCGTGGTTCCGGTTGCTCTTGAGTCTGTACCTCCGGGCAAGACATTTGTCCCTGCCCGTCTGCGACCGAAGGTCCCCTCTTGGGCTCACTCGTCCAGAGTATGTGGACATTTTGGGACAAAACGGACCTCTGAGCTCCTGGCGAGGACGTACTGGTGGCCGCATATGGCCGATGACATCAGGGACTACATTCAGGCGTGTGTTTCCTGCGCCCAGAATAAGTCCCCTCGGCAACGGCCCACTGGGTTACTTCACCCCTGCCGGTGGTGGACAGGCCCTGGGAGATGGTCGGCATGGACTTTGTGGTGGGTCTGCCCAAGTCCAGGGGCAGCATGGTTATCTGGGTTGTCACCGACCATTTCTCTGAAATGGTGCATCTGGTGCCTCTCACGAGGTTAATTCTGCACGGGGTCTGGCAGCGCTGTTTATTAAGCATATCTTTTGCCTTCATGGTATGCCGGATAAGGTAGTCATTGATCGGGACCCCCAGTTTGTGTCTCGGTTCTGGAGAGAACTCTGTAGTCTCCTCAGCATTGAGCTGAATCTCTCCTCGGCCTATCATCCCGAGATGAACGGGTTGGTAGAGAGGGCCAACAAGACCCTAGTCACATATCTACGACACTTTGTCTTGGCAAGGCAGGATGACTGGGCATCCCTGCTAGCATGGGCGGAGTTTGCATTGAACAATGCTGTGGCCGATTCCAACGGTCAGACCCCATTCCTCCTCAATTTTGGCCAGCATCCTTGTGTCCCTGTTCCCATGCTCATGTCTTCCACCAATTCTAGGGTGGCACACTGGGCGGTGGAGGCATGTGACATTTGTAACCACACTCAGGATGCCATCTGGGCCTCCAAGGAGAGAATGAGGGTTTCTGCCGATGCACCCCAGCAACCCGCTCCTACCTTCTCCCCTGGAGACTTAGTGTGGCTCTCCGCCTGTAACATCAGGCTGCGGGTCGAGTCCACTAAGTTCGCACCATGCTACATTGGTCCTTTCAAGGTCCTCGAACAGATCAACCCTGTAGTCTACTGGCTGGCCCTTCCCCCACACCTGAGTATCACTGATACCTTCCATGTTTCTCTCCTCAAGCCCGTTCACATGTCCCGGTTCTCCAAGTCATCTGCTGGGACATCAAGCTTGTCCTCGGATGAGTTTGAGGTGAACGCTATTGTGGGCTGTAAGGTGGTATGTGAAAAAAAGTATTATCTGGTGGATTGGAGGGGTCATGGCCCAGAGGATCAGACCTGGGAGCCAGTGGAGAACATCCACGCTCCACTACTCATTGCGGCTTTTGAGCATAGCATGGCTCATGGGGGAAGGGAGCCTGGGGGGGAATGTTAAGCGTCGAGTTTCCACTACTGCACAGGGGGAATCTCAAGCCATGTCCTCTGTGGTCTCCCATTCCTCTGCAGCCGCAGAGATTCCTGCTCAGCAGAGGCGTTGGTCCAGACATCTTGCCCTGGCTAATGCTAGGCGTCTGATTGCTCCTTCAGGCTCTGCTGTAACACCATGCTTGAATCAGCAGCAAGCAGACGCTCCAGGGACTAAGTCCTGTATTTTGCCTATTGGGCATGCCTGTTGGATGACCTCTCATTGGAGGTCGGAGGTCACATGCGCAGGTCCCGCTCCTGCTCGGATTGGTCCACCACTGGGAAGGTCCCGGAAGGACGCCACTATAAAAGAGTCGCATGGCCGCTCGGCCATGCGCTAGTATAGACTCTTATGCTAAAGGTGTGTATGATGATGGATGCATGTATCTGGTGACTGACTCATTTGAAACCCCGAACCTTGGTTTTGCCTGTTGTTAGGGTCTACTTTAGTGGTTAGAGTCAATGCCTGTCAGTGGCTAGGCTTTAAGCCACAGTGCTCCAGGTCAGCACCTCACGTAGCGCCATATTGTGCCATCCAGCGCAAGGCACATAAGTGCTGCATCTACGGCGGTGTCGAGTGCTGGTGAGTCTAGAGGGACTCCGACCCTGTGTCTTGGGGCAGAGTCCTGTGACTTTACACCAGCATTCACTTCACCGAGCTCTGTGAGCTTAACAGGCTTCGGCCATTATATTCGGCGGTAGTGCGGCTCTATGAGTCAACAGAGTCCGCCTCGTACACACCGGGTGACGTTAACCCGCGTGTGTTCGCTTATTACACCGCCATATAGTATCTGCCATTACTTAGCTGCAGTATTCCATCTCTGCACGGTGGACCCTAGGCTGCGAACGCACCTCATTATCATTTTATTATTTGGTGCATTCCGCCAGCCTAAGGCTGGTTTCACATTTGCGTTTTTTAGCGCTGGAAAAAAATGCACACCTGCGCATGCGTTTTTTCCCCTATATTTAACATGGGTGCGCATACCTGCGCGCTGGTAAGCGCATGTATGCGATTTTCATGCGCTGCGTTTTTTTGGGGTGTGCGTTGGGATTTTCCAGACGCAGCATGTTGCATTTTTTGGCCCTGCAAAAAAGCGCATGCGCACATATGCGCACGTTTTGCGCTAAAAATGGCCATTATAGCCTATGGATGCGCATATGTGCGCACTGGCATGCTCATGTATGCGTTTTTTTGCATATGCGTTTTTTTTTTTAAACCATGGAATTTAGGGGTTTGGGTTAGAGTTAGGGTTAGTTAAGGGGGTTTAGGGTTAGGGTTATGGTCAGGGTCAGGGTTAGGGTTGGGGTTTGGGTCAGGGTTAGGGTTAAGTATGGTTTTGTTAAGGATTAGGGTCATGGTTAGGGTCAGGATTAGGGTTAAGTATGGTTTTGTTAAGGGTTAGGGTCAGGGTTAGGGTTAGGGTTAGGGTTAGGGTCAGGGTTAGGGTCAGGATTAGGGTTAAGTATGGTTTTGTTAAGGATTAGGGTCATGGTTAGGGTCAGGATTAGGGTTAAGTATGGTTTTGTTAAGGGTTAGGGTCAGGGTTAGGGTTAGGGTTAGGGTTAGGGTCAGGGTTAGGGTTAGGGTTAGGGTCAGGGTTAGGGTCAGGATTAGGGTTAAGTATGGTTTTGTTAAGGATTAGGGTCATGGTTAGGGTCAGGATTAGGGTTAAGTATGGTTTTGTTAAGGGTTAGGGTCAGGGTTAGGGTTAGGGTTAGGGTCAGGGTTAGGGTCAGGATTAGGGTTAAGTATGGTTTTGTTAAGGATTAGGGTCATGGTTAGGGTCAGGATTAGGGTTAAGTATGGTTTTGTTAAGGGTTAGGGTCAGGGTTAGGGTTAGGGTTAGGGTCAGGGTTAGGGTTAGGGTTAGGGTCAGGGTTAGGGTCAGGATTAGGGTTAAGTATGGTTTTGTTAAGGATTAGGGTCAGGGTTAGGGTCAGGATTAGGGTTAGTATGGTTTTGTTAAGGGTTAGGGTCAGGGTTAGGGTTAGGGTTAGGGTTAGGGTCAGGGTTAGGGTCAGGATTAGGGTTAAGTATGGTTTGGTTAAGGGTTAGGGTCAGGGTCAGGGTTAGGGTTAGGGTTAGGGTCAGGGTTAGGGTTAAGTATGGTTTTGTTAAGGGTTAGGGTCAGGGTTAGGGTTAGGGTTAGGGTCAGGGTTAGGGTTAGGGTTAGGGTTAGGGTTAGGGTCAGGGTTAGGGTTAGGGTTAGGGTTAGTTAGGGTTTAGGGTTTGGGTTAGGGTTAAGTATGATTTGGTTAAGGGTTAGGGTCAGGGTTAGGGTTAGGGTCAGGGTTAGGGTTAGGGTTAGGGTCAGGGTTAGGGTTAGTAAAGTCATGGTTTGGGTAGTGTGAGGGGCCACCTAAAAATGTTGGAAAAAAACGCAAACGCGGTAAAAACGCGCTAAAAACGCATACAAACGCATAAAAACGCTGCGTTTTTTTCAAGCATGCTCATAAAAATGCTTGAAAAAAACGCAGCAGTTGTATGCTTATGTATGCGTTTTTTCAATGCGTTTTTTTGCGGGAAAAACGCGCTGCAAAAAAAAGCAAGTGTGAAACTAGCCTACACCTACAATATGTAAAACAGCACAGAGAAAAGCCTTAATAGTTCTGGAACAAGGTAATTTGGAGTAATGGGACTAAAATTGAACTTTTTGGCTACAACTATAAATATTACATTTGGATAGAGGTCAACAAGGCCTATGATGAAAGGTGTTAGGCACCAGGATTCTTCCTCTGCACAGGATGCATCCCATGCTGTGTCTTCTCCTGCGGTCTTCCTTTCTGTCTTGGCCACAGCGTATCCTCCTCAGCAGAGACATCGGTCTCAGCATATTGCTCAGACCCGTGCTGTGCAATTGATTGCTGCTGCCTTTCCAGGTTCAGGTATAGCAATCAATAGCAAACAGCAGAGAACAGTTGTTCCTGAGACTAAGCCCTACTGAGCAGGCTCGTGAGGTGGCAACCTCTCAGTGGTGGTTGGCAGTCAGCTGCTCAGGTCCTCAAGCAAGCCTTGATTGGTCCACTAGCAAGGACCTGGCAGACTGGGATCTATAAAAGGATCTCACAGCCGCACGGCCGTGCACTAGTATAGACCATGTGGTGTGTGTTGTATGCATGTATGCTTGTCTATGGTGATTGACTCATTATGAAACCCCTACCCTTGGTATGCATGAGTTGTTCAGCCCTGCCAGCTAGTGCCTAGGCTGATAGTGCAGGTAGGAGGCAAAGTCAGTGCCTAGCATCAGCGCCAAGTAGTGGCGTCACTTATGCGATGTCATGTGCATTATGGGTCTGGTCAGACTCTAACCTCAGCGTTCTAGAGGCTGAGCCATAGAGACCTCACTAATCCCATACCTGTGGTGCCCTGTGACCCGGTGTTGTGAATGCACTTCATCATTATATTTTATTTAGTACATTTCGTAAACCCTAACAGAAAGGAACACAATTCCTACTGTAAAGCACAGTGGTGGATTGCTGATGTTTTGGGATGTGTGAGCTACAAAGGCACAGGAAACGTGGTCAAAATTGAAGGAAAGATGAATACAGCACATTATCAGCAAATACTGGAGGCAAATTTGCAATCATCCAACACATGATAATGAACCAATACTCAAGGCCAAGTTGACCTGTCATTGGCTACAGCAGAACAAAGTGAAGGTTCTGGAGTGACCATCCCAGTTTCCTGACCTCAATATCATTGAGCAACTCTGGGGAGATCTCAAGCACACAGTTCATGCTGGACAGCCCAGGAATTTACAGGAACTGGAGGATTTTTGCCAAGAAGAGTGGGCATCTATACCATCTGAGAAAATAAAGAACCTCATCCACAACTACCACAAAAAACTTCAAGCTGTCATTGATGATACACGGTATTAAGAAAAGGGGTATGTGAACTTTTGATCAGGTTCATTTGGATGTTTTGGGTTGTCATTATAATTTAAAAAGAGAAAATACCGTAGTTTGACAATAAATGGCTTCACCAAACCACTAACCATGAGTGGAGAAAAAGTTTTGGTGTTATTAGTCATATTCTCTGAAAAAAGGCAAAGAAAGCAAAATTTCTGTAGGGGTATGTAAACTTTTGAGCACAACTGTATGTTTTCAGGTATAATGTAAAAAAATAATTAAAAGTAATTATTGAATTAAAAAATAAATAAAGGTGATACAATATTTTGAATTTCAAATTCTCCAGGTTCATTAAATTGTTCCAAAAACTTTGACTTGCAGCAAAACAATTCACTACAAATCTCAGGTACTGCAATTGTCCTAAAAAGATGAGTATCACATTTTGATGCCTCCTATGACTGCGTCTAGCCCATTTCAATCCCATTAACACAAATACAGCCTAAGTAATATCTAAGTGATGTTACCGTAGAAATGGATGGTAACCCAGTAGTAACAGCCCATTTAACAACGCAAAGCACTGAGACTTTTTTTTTAATAAAAAAAGTCCAAAAATTATCCCTCTTAGGCTAGTTTCACACTTGCTTTTTTTTGCAGCGCGTTTTTCCCGCAAAAAAACGCATTGAAAAAACGCATACATAAGCATACAACTGCTGCGTTTTTTTCAAGCATTTTTATGAGCATGCATGAAAAAAACGCAGCGTTTTTATGCGTTTGTATGCGTTTTTAGCGCGTTTTTACCGCGTTTGCGTTTTTTTCCAACATTTTTAGGTGGCCCCTCACACTACCCAAACCATGACTTTACTAACCCTAACCCTGACCCTAACCCTAACCCTAACCCTGACCCAAACCCTAACCCTGACCCTAACCCTTATCCAAATCATACTTAACCCTAACCCAAACCCTAAACCCTAACTAACCCTAACCCTAACCCTAACCCTGACCCTAACCCTAACCCTAACCCTGACCCTAACCCTAACCCTAACCCTAACCCTGACCCTAACCCTAACCCTAACCCTGACCCTAACCCTTAGCAAAACCATACTTAACCCTAACCCTGACCCTAACCCTAACCCTAACCCTAACCCTGACCCTAACCCTTAACCAAACCATACTTAACCCTAATCCTGACCCTAACCCTGACCCTAACCCTAACCCTAACCCTAACCCTGACCCTAACCCTTAACAAAACCATACTTAACCCTAATCCTGACCCTAACCCTGACCCTAACCCTAACCCTAACCCTGACCCTAACCCTAACCCTAACCCTAACCCTGACCCTAACCCTTAACAAAACCATACTTAACCCTAATCCTGACCCTAACCATGACCCTAATCCTTAACAAAACCATACTTAACCCTAACCCTGACCCAAACCCCAACCCTAACCCTGACCCTGACTATAACCCTAACCCTAAACCCCCTTAACTAACCCTAACTCTAACCCAAACCCCTAAATTCCATGGTTTAAAAAAAAAAACGCATATGCAAAAAAACGCATACATGAGCATGCCAGTGCGCACATATGCGCATCCATAGGCTATAATGGCCATTTTTAGCGCAAAACGTGCGCATATGTGCGCATGCGCTTTTTTGCAGGGCCAAAAAATGCAACATGATGCGTCTGGAAAATCACAACGCACACCCCAAAAAAACGCAGCGCATGAAAATCGCATACATGCGCTGACCAGTGCGCAGGTATGCGCACCCATGTTAAATATAGGGGAAAAAACGCATGCGCAGGTGTGCGTTTTTTTCCAGCGCTAAAAAACGCAAATGTGAAACCAGCCTTAGTCACTTATTATCAGAGAGACCATTCTGTGCAGAATATTGACTCAAATTGATGGTGTCACCTTTAATGGTAATATTATTCTACTGTGATGGAGGCAATGCATGTGCCATATCTTCTATAATACCCTCTGCTTCTTACCATTGTGGCCTATGTTTGATATTGATACTGCCTACATGATTGCCAGTGGTGATGGCACTTCTGCTACTGCTAGCAGACCCACCTACCTAGTTGTGGTAGGTATTTTTTGTCTTTTTCACTACCATGTCCATTGCCACTTTTGCTTTTACCATACATGTTTTACAATAACATAATTATAGTGCTTGAAAAAGCACTATCTTGTAATCCGAACGCTGCTAACTTATTATAATGGTTTGAAAAAACCACTATATTGTAATCCGAACGCTGCTAACTTATTCTTCTTCTTATTATTTTCCAGTTGGTTTCCGCAATTAATTCGGCCCGAACCGCTACACGCACAGACTCCGTTGAGGTGTCGTTTCGAAGCCAGTGTCCATGAGAGGTGTGCTAAGGTATTTTTCGTGTCGATCGGATTTGTAGTTTTTGCGCAATTTGCGTTTGAAATTTTTTTTTCCCGTCATTGGAATGCACTGTCTCAATGCATTTGAATGGGGAAATTTTGCTATAGACAAAACATGCCCTGAGGCGATTGAAATGGCAGTTAAGCTCATTGATATGCGCAGGGAGACCCAGTTACTATGCCAACGCCTACGAACGTCACATGACCTCTCCAAGACAGAGATTCTGCCACATAATATCAGCTCTTAAAGCAAAACCCACAGCACAAATGCAAATCTAGCTTCATCACATGACGTATGCCCCTGAGAGAGAATGTGCGCCAAAGTGGATTTAGAAGCCCAGTGAGCCACCCTGGCTCTTAAAGGGCCGACACGCCAAAGTGATTCTTAAAGAGCCGGCGCACCAAAATGAGTCTTAAAGGGCCGGCACGCCAAATCGAAAGCTGAGTGACCCAAGGCTCCAAATCGGAGGCTGATAGACCCTGGCCTACAAAAAGGAGGCTGAGCAACCCTGGCATCCAAATTGGACCCAGAGTGGCCCCGCCCATCAAATCAGACCCAGAGTGGCCCCGCTAACCAAATCAGACCCAGAGTGGCCCCACCCACCAAATTGGACCCTGAGGGGCCCCACCCACAAAATCGGACCCTGAGGGGCCCCGGCCACAAAATCGGACCCTGAGGGGCCCCACTCACAAAATCGCACCCTGAGGGGCCCCAACTACAAAATTGGACCCTGAGGGGCCACGGCCACAAAATCAGACCCTGAGGGGCCCCAACTACAAAATCGGACCCTGAGGGGCCCCGGCCACAAAATTGGACCCTGAGGGGCCCCACACTCAAAATCGGATCCTGAGGGGCCCAACCAACAAAATTGGACCCTGAGGGGCCCCAGCCACAAAATCGGACCCTGAGGGGCCCCACCCACAAAATCGGACCCTGAGGGGCCCCGGCCACAAAATCGGACCCTGAGCGGCCCAACCACAAAATCGGACCCTGAGGGGCCCCGGCCACAAAATCGGACCCTGAGGGGCCTCAGCCACAAAATCGGACCCTGAGGGGCCCCGGTCACGAAATCAGACGCTGAGGGGTGCCGGCCACAAAATCGGACCCTGAGGGGCCCCAACCACAAAACCGGACCCTGAGGGCCCCCAACCACAAAATCGGACCCTGAGGGGCCCCGCCAACCAAATCGGACTCTGAGGGGCCCCACCCACAAAATCGGACCCTGAGGGCCCCCAACCACAAAATCGGACCCTAAGGGGCCCCGGCCACAAAATCGGACCCTGAGAGACCCCGGCCACAAAATCGAACCCAGAGGGGCCCTGCCCACCAAATCGGACCCTGAGGGGCCCCGCCCACAAAATCGGACCCTGAGGGGCCCCGCCCACCAAATCGGACCCAGAGGGGCCCTGCCAACCAAATCGGACTCTGAGGGGCCCCACCCACAAAATCTGACCCTGAGGGCTCCCAACCACAAAATAGGACCCTAAGGGGCCCCGCCCTCAAAATCGGACCCTGAGTAGACCCGGCCACAAAATCAGACCCTGAGGGGTCCCGGCCACAAAATCGGACCCTGAGGAGCCCCAGCCACAAAATCGGACCCTGAAGGGCCCCGCCCACCAAATCGGACCCTGAGGGGCTCCACCCACCAAATTGGACCCTGAGAGGCCCCGCTCACCAAATTGAACTCTGAGGGACTCCGCTCACCAAATCGGACCCTGAGTGGCCCCGCCCACCAAATCGGATTCTGAGGGGGCCCCGGACACAAAATCGGACCCTGAGGGTCCTGACCCACAAAATCAGACCCTGAGGGACCCCAACCACAAAATCGGACCCTGAGGGGCCCCACTCACCAAATCAGACCCAGAGTGGCCCCCGCCCACCAAATCAAACCATGAGGGGCCCCGCCCACCAAATCGGACCCTGAGGGGCCCAGCCCACCAAATCGGACCCTGAGGGGCCGTGCTCACAAAATCGAACTCAGAGGAGCCCCGCTCACCAAATCGGACGCTGAGGGGCCCCGCTCACCAAATCAGACCCAGAGTGGCCCCCGCCCACCAAATCAAACCATGCGGGGCCCCGCCCACCAAATCGGACCCTGAGGGGACCAGCCCACCAAATCGGACCCTGAGGGGCCATGCTCACAAAATCGAACTCAGAGGGGCCCCGCTCACCAAATCGGACGCTGAGGGGCCCCGCCCACCAAATCGGATTCTGAAGGGCCTCAACCACAAAATCGGACCCTGAGGGGCCCCGGACACAAAATCGGACCCTGAGGGTCCCCACCCACAAAATGAGACCCTGAGGGGCCCCAGCCACAAAATCGGACTCTGAGGGGCCCCACCCACCAAATCGGATCCTGAGGGGCCCCGCTCACCAAATCGGACCCTGAGGGGCCCCGCTCACCAAATTGAACTTTGAGGGGCCCCGCTCACCAAATCGGGTTCTGAGGGGCCCCGCCCAGCAAATCGGTTTCTGAGGGGCCCCACCCACCAAATTGGACCCTGAGGGGCCCCACCCACCAAATTGGACCCTGAGGGGCCCCGCCCACCAAATCGACCTCTGAGGGGCTGTGCTCACGAAATCAGACCCTGAGGGGCCCCGCCCACCAAATTGGACCCTGAGGGGCCCCGCTCACCAAATCGGACCCTGAGGGGCCCCGCCCACCAAATCGGACCATGTGGAGTCCCGCCCACCAAATCAGACCCTGAGGGGCCCCAACCACTAAATCAGACCCTGAGGGGCCCCGGCCACAAAATCGGACCCTGAGGGGCCCCAACCACAAAATCGGACCCTGAGGGGCCCCGACCACAAAATCGGACCCTGAGAGACCCCGGCCACAAAATCGAATCCAGAGGGACCCCAGTCACAAAATCGGACCCTGAGCCCCAACCCACAAAATCGGACCCTGAGGGGCTCCACCCACAAAATCGGACCCTGAGGGGCCCCGACCACAAAATTGAACCATGAGGGGCCCTGCCCACGAAATCCGACCCTGAGGGGCCCCGCCCATGAAATCGGACCCTGAGGGGCCTCGCCCACAAAATCAGACTCTGAGGGGCCCCGCCCACAAAATCGGACCCTGTAGGGCCCCGCCCACCAAACCGGACCCTGAGGGGCCCCGGCCACAAAATCGGACCCTGAGGGGCTCCAACCACAAAATTGGACCCTCAGAGACCCCGGCCACAAAATTGAACCCAGAGGGGCGCCGGCCACAAAATCAGACCCTGAGGGGCCCCAACCACAAAATCAGACCCTCAAGGGCCCCGGCCACAAAATCGGACCCTGAGGGCCCCCAACCACAAAACCGGACCCTGAGGGTCCCCAACCACAAAATCGGACCCTGAGGGGCCCCAACCACAAAATCGGACCCTGAGGGGCCCCGGCCACAAAATCGGACCCTGAGAGACCCCGGCCACAAAATTGAACCCAGAGGGGCCCCAGTCACAAAATCGGACCCTGAGGGGCCCCACCCACTAAATCGGACTAAGAGTGGCCCCGCCCACCAAATCGGACCCTGAGGAGCTCCACCCACCAAATCGGACCCTGAGGGTCCCCACCCACCAAATCGGACCCTGAGTGGTTCCGGCCACAAAATCAGACCCTGAGGGGCCCCGACCACAAAATTGGACCCTGAGGGGCCCCGGCTACAAAATCAGACCCTGAGGGGCCCCGCCCACCACATCGGATCCTAAGAGGCCCCACCCACCAAATCAGACCCTGAGGGGCCACGGCCACAAAATCAGACCCTGAGGGGCCCCACCCACCAAATCGGACCCTGAGGGGCCCTGGCCACAAAATTGGACCCTGAGGGGCCCACCCACAAAATCAGACTCTGAGGGGCCCTGGCCACAAAATTGGACCCTGAGGGGCCCACCCACAAAATCGGACCCTGAGGGGCCCCACCCACCAAATCGGACCCTGAGGGGCCCTGGCCACAAAATTGGACCCTGAGGGGCCCACCCACAAAATCAGACTCTGAGGGGTTTCGGCCACAAAATCGGACCCTGAGGGGCCCCGGCCACAAAATCGGACCCTGAGGGGCCCCACCCACCAAATCGGACCCTGAGGGGCCCCGGCCACAAAATCGGACCCTGAGGGGCCCCACCCACCAAATCGGACCCTGAGGGGCCCCGGCCACCAAATCGGACCCTGAGGGGCCCCACCCACCAAATCGGACCCTGAGGGGCCCCAGCCACAAAATCGGACCCTGAGGGGCCCCACCCACAAAATCGGGCCTTGAGGGGCCCCACCCACAAAATCAGACCCTGGGGCCAAAGTGGCCCCTGAGAGGCACCCACAGTTAAAACGGATCCTGAGTTGAAAGTCTTGCAGGGGCATCAGGCAAGTCTCTCTTAAAGGGGCAGCCTGGGCACCATTTCAAACCACTATCTGTACTTCCTTCAGGTAATACACATCTAGTTATAGATGTGTATAAAAAACCACTATATTGGTTTGAAAAAACCACTATATTGTAATCCGAACGCTGCTAACTTATTCTTCTTCTTCTTCTTATTATTATTATTATTAAGTTGATTTCCGCAATTAATGTGGCCCGAACCGCTACACGCACAGACTCCGTTGAGGTGTCGTTTCGAAGCCAGCGTCCATGAGAGGTGTGCTAAGTATTTTTCGTGTCGATCGGATTTGTAGTTTTTGCGCAATTTGCGTTTGAAATTTTTTTTTTCCGTCATTGGAATGCACTGTCTCCAATGCTTTTCAATAGGAAATGGCAAAACGTGCCCTGAGGCGATTGAAATGGCAGTTGAGCTCATTGATATGCGCAGGCAGACCCAGTTACTATGCCAACGCCTACGAACTTCACTTGAACCCCAGCACAGAGCCTCTGCCACATAATATCAGCTCTTAAAGCGAAACTCACAGCACAAATGCAAATCTAGCTTCATCACATGACACATGCCCCTGAGAGAGAATGTGTGCGCCAAAGTGGATTTAAAAGAAGCCCAGTGAGCCAAACTAGCTCTTAAAGGGCCAACGCGCCAAAGTGATTGTTAAAGGGCCAGCACACCCAAATGAGTCTTAAAGGGCCGACACACCAAATCGGAGACTGAGCCACCCCGGCCTCCAAATCGGAGGCTGAGCCACCCCGGCCTCCAAATCGGAGGCTGAGCCACCCCGGCCTCCAAATCGGACGCTGAGCCACCCCGGCCTCCAAATCGGAGGCTGAGCCACCCCGGCCTCCAAATCGGAGGCTGAGCCACCCCGGCCTCCAAATCGGAGGCTGATCGACCCCGGCCTCCAAATCGGAGGCTGAGCCACCCCGGCCTCCAAATCGGAGGCTGAGCCACCCCGGCCTCCAAATCGGAGGCTGATCCACCCCGGCCTCCAAATCGGAGGCTGATCCACCCCGGCCTCCAAATCGGAGGCTGAGCCACCCCGGCCTCCAAATCGGAGGCTGATCCACCCCGGCCTCCAAATCGGAGGCTGATCCACCCCGGCCTCCAAATCGGAGGCTGATCCACCCCGGCCTCCAAATCGGAGGCTGATCCACCCCGGCCTCCAAATCGGAGGCTGAGCCACCCCGGCCTCCAAATCAGAGGCTCATCGACCCCGGCCTCCAAATCGGAAGCTCATCGACCCCTGCCTCCAAATCGGAGGCTCATTGACCTCGGCCTCCAAATCGGAAGCTCAACGACCCCGGCCTCCAAATTGGAGGCTGAGCGACCCCAGCCTCCAAATCTTACCCAGAGTGGCCCCACCCACCAAATCAGACCCAGAGAGGCCCTGCCCACCAAATCGGACCCTGAGGGGCCCCGCCCACCAAATCGGACCCTGTGGGGCCCCGCCCACCAAATCTGACCCTGAGAGGCCCCGCCCACCAAATTGGACCCAGAGTGGTCCCGCCCACCAAATTGGACCCAGAGTGGTCCCGCCCACCAAATTGGACCCAGTGGGGCTCCGCCCACAAAATCAGACCCAGAGGGGCCCCTGCCACAAAATCAGACCCTGATGGGCCGCGGCCACAAAATCGGACCCTGATGGGCCCCGGTCACAAAATTGGACCCTGATAGGCCCCGGCCACAAAATCGGACCCTGAGGGGCCCCAACCACAAAATCGGACCCTGAGGGGACCCAACCACAAAATCGGACCCTGAGAGGCCCTGCCCACCAAATTGGACCCAGAGTGGTCCCGCCCACCAAATTGGACCCAGGGGGGCCCCACCCACAATATTGGACCCAGAGGGGTCCCAACCACAAAATCGGACCCTGAGGGGACCCAACCACAAAATCGGACCCTGAGGGGCCCCTGACACAAAATCGGACCCTGAGGGGCCCCGGCCACAAAATCGGACCCTGAGGGGCCCAGCCCACAAAATCGGACCCTGAGGGGCCCTGCCCACCAAATTGGACCCTGAGGGGCCCCGCCCACCAAATCGGACCCTGAGAGGCCCCACCCACAAAATCGGACCCTGACGGGCCCCGGCCACAAAATCGGACCCTGAGGGGCCCCACCCACAAAATTGGACCCTGAGGGGTTCCGGCCACAAAAATCGGATCCTGAGTGGCCCCGGCCACAAAATCGGACCCTGAGGGGCCCCAGCCACAAAATCGGACCCTGAGGGGCCCCACCCACAAAATCAGGCCCTGAGGGGCCCCACCCACAAAATCAGACCATGAGGCCAAAGTGGCCCCTGAGAGGCACCCACAGTTAAATCGTATCCTGAGTTGAAAGTCTTGCAGGGGCAGCAGGCAAGTCTCTCTTAAAGGGGCAGCCCGGGCACCATTTCAAACCACTATCTGCACTTCCTTCAGGAAATACACATCTAGTTATAGTGGTTTGAAAAAACCACTATATTGTAATCCGAACGCTGCTAACTTATTCTTCTTATTATTATTAGAGTGGTTTGAAAAAACCACTATATTGTAATCCGAACGCTGCTAACTTCTTCTTCTTCTTCTTATTATTATTATTAAGTTGATTTCCGCAATTAATGCGGCCCGAACCGCTACACGCACAGACTCCGTTGAGGTGTCGTTTCGAAGCCAGCGTCCATGAGAGGTGTGCTAAGTATTTTTCGTGTCGATCGGATTTGTAGTTTTTGCGCAATTTGCGTTTGAAAATTTTTTTTCCCGTCATTGGAATGCACTGTCTCCAATGCTTTTCAATAGGAAATGGCAAAACGTGCCCTGAGGCAATTGAAATGACAGTTGAGCTCATTGATATGCGCAGGCAGACCCAGTTACTATGCCAACGCCTACGAACTTCACTTGAACCCCAGCACAGAGCCTCTGCCACATAATATCAGCTCTTAAAGCGAAACCCACAGCACAAATGCAAATCTAGCTTCATCACATGACACATGCCCTTGAGAGAGAATGTTTGCGCCAAAGTGGATTTAAAAGAAGCCCAGTGAGCCAAACTAGCTCTTAAAGGGCCAACGCGCCAAAGTGATTGTTAAAGGGCCAGCGCACCCAAATGAGTCTTAAAGGGCCGACACACCAAATCGGAGACTGAGCCACCCCGGCCTCCAAATCGGAGGCTGAGCCACCCCGGCCTCCAAATCGGACAATGAGCCACCCCGGCCTCCAAATCGGAGGCTGATCCACCCCGGCCTCCAAATCAGAGCCTGATCCACCCCGGCCTCCAAATGGGAGGCTGATCGACCCAGGCCTCCAAATCAGAGGCTGAGCCACCCCGGCCTCCAAATCGGAGGCTAAGGCACCCCGGCCTCCAAATCGGAGGCTGAGCCACCCCGGCCTCCAAATCGGAGGCTGAGCCACCCCGGCCTCCAAATCGGAGGCTGATCGACCACGGCCTCCAAATCGGAGGCTGATCCACCCCGGCCTCCAAATCGGAGGCTGATCCACCCCGGCCTCCAAATCGGAGGCTGAGCCACCCCGGCCTCCAAATCGGAGGCTGATCCACCCCGGCCTCCAAATCGGAGGCTGAGCCACCCCGGCCTCCAAATCGGAGGCTGAGCCACCCCGGCTTCCAAATCGGAGGCTGATCCACCCCGGCCTCCAAATCGGAGGCTGATCCACCCCGGCCTCCAAATCGGAGGCTGATCCACCCCGGCCTCCAAATCGGAGGCTGATCGACCCAGGCCTCCAAACCGGAGGCTGAGCCACCCCGGCCTCCAAATAGGAGGCTGGGCCACCCTGGCCTCCAAATCGGAGGCTGAGCCACCCCGGCCTCCAAATCGGAGGCTGATCGACCCCGGCCTCCAAATCGGAGGCTGATCGACCCCGGCCTCCAAATAGAAGGCTGATCGACCCCGGCCTCCAAATCGGAGGCTGAGCCACCCCGGCCTCCAAATAGGAGGCTGAGCCACCCTGGCCTCCAAATCGGAGGCTGATCGACCCCGGCCTCCAAATCGGAGGCTGATCGACCCCGGCCTCCAAATCGGAGGCTGAGCCACCGGCCTCCAAATCGGAGGCTGATCCACCCCGGCCTCCAAATCGGAGGCTGAGCCACCCCGGCCTCCAAATCGGAGGCTAAGCCACCCCGACCTCCAAATCAGAGGCTGAGCCACCCCGGCCTCCAAATCGGAGGCTGAGCCACCCCGGCCTCCAAATCGGAGGCTCATCGACCCCGGCCTCCAAATCGGAAGTTCATCGACCCCGGCCTCCAAATCAGAGGCTCTTTGACCTCTGCCTCCAAATCGGAAGCTCAACGACCCCAGCCTCCAAATTGGAGGCTGAGCGACCCCAGTCTCCAAATCTTACCCAGAGTGGCCCCGCCCACCAAATCGGACCCTGTGGGGCCCCGCCCACCAAATCGGACCCTGAGAGGCCCCGCCCACCAAATCGGACCCAGAGTGGTCCCGCACACCAAATTGGACCCAGAGTGGTCCCGCCCACCAAATTGGACCCAGAGGGGCTCCGCCCACAAAATCAGACCCAGAGGGGCCCCTGCCACAAAATCAGACCCTGAGGGGCCGCGGCCACAAAATCGGACCCTGATGGTCCCCAGTCACAAAATCGGACCCTGAGAGGCCCCGCCCACCAAATTGGACCCAGAGTGGTCCTGCCCACCAAATTGGACCCAGAGGGGCCCCTGCCACAAAATCGGACCCAGAGGGGCCCCTGCCACAAAATCGGACCCAGAGGGGCCCCGGCCACAAAATCGGACCCTGAGGGGCCGCGGCCACAAAATCGGACCCTGAGGGGACCCAACCATAAAATCGGACCCTGAGGGGACCCAACCACAAAAATCGGACCCTGAGGGGCCCCACCCACAAAATCAGGCCCTGAGGGGCCCCACCCACAAAATCAGACCATGAGGCCAAAGTGGCCCCTGAGAGGCACCCACAGTTAAATCGTATCCTGAGTTGAAAGTCTTGCAGGGGCAGCAGGCAAGTCTCTCTTAAAGGGGCAGCCCGGGCACCATTTCAAACCACTATCTGTACTTCCTTCAGGAAATACACATCTAATTATTATTATTAAGTTGATTTCCGCAATTAATACAGCCCGAACCGCTACACGCACAGACGCCGTTGAGGTGTTGTTTCGAAGCCAGCGTCCACGAGAGGTGTGCTATGTATTTTTCGTGTCGATTGGATTTGTAGTTTTTGTGCTTTTTTTCCCGTCATTGGAATGCACTGTCTCCAATGCTTTTCAATGGGTAATGGCAAAACGTGCCCTGAGGCGATTGAAATGGCAGTTGAGCTCATTGATATGCGCAGGCAGACCCAGTTACTATGCCAACGCCTACGAACGTCACATGACATCCCAAGGACAGAGCTTCTGCCACATAATATCAGCTCTTAAAGTGAAACCCACAGCACAAATGCAAATCTAGCTTCATCACATGACACATGCCCCTGAGATAGAATGTGCGACAAAGTGGATTTAGTAGCCCAGTGAGCCACCCTGGCTCTTAAAGGGCCGACGTGCCGCAATGATTCTTAAAGGGCCAGTGCACCGAAATGAGTCTTAAAGGGCCGGCGCGCCAAATCGAAAGCTGAGTGACCCCGGCGTCCAAATCGGAGGCTGAGCCACCCTGGCCTCCAAATCGGACCCAGTGTGGCCCCGCTCAAAAAATCAGACCCAGAGTAGCACAGCCCACCAATTCGGATCCTGAGGGGCCCCGCCCACCAAATCAGACTCCGAGTGGCCCCGCCCACCAAATCGGACCCTTAAGGGACCCGCCCACCAAATCGGACCATGAGGAGCCCCGCCCACCAAATCAGACCCTGAGAAGCCCCGCCCACCAAATCGGACCCAGAGTGACCCCGCCCACCAATTCGGACCCTGAAGGGCCCCGCCCATCAAATCGGACCCAGAGTGGCCCCGCCCACCAAATCGGACCCAGAGGGGCCCCGCCCATCAAATCGGACCCTGAGGGGCCCCGCCCACCAAATCGGAACCTGAGGAGCCCAGCCCACCAAATCGGACCCAGATTGACCCCGCCCACCAAATCGGACCCAGAGGAGCCCCGCCCACCAAATCGGACCCAGATTGACCCCGCCCACCAAATCGGACACTGAAGGGCCCCGCCCACCAAATCGGACCCAGAGGTGCCCTGCCCACCAAATCGGACCCTGAAGGGCCCTGCCCACCAAATCGGACCCAGGGGGCCCCGCCCACCAAATCGGACCATGAGGGGCCACGCCCACCAAATCGGACCATGGGGGGCCCCGCCCACTAAATCGGACCCAGAGTGGCCCCGCCCACCAAAGTGGACCCGGGGGGGCTCCACCCACAAAATCAGACCCTACGGGGCCCCACCCACAAAATCGGACCCTGAGTGGGCCCGGCCACAAAATCAGAACCTGAGGGGCCCCAACCACAAAATCAGAACCTGAGGGGCACCACCCACAAAATCAGACCCTGAGGGGCCCCACCCAGAAAATCGGACCCTGAGGGGCCCCGCCCATGAAATTAGACCCTGAGGGGCTCCACCCTCAAAATCAGACCCTGAGGGGCCACAGCCACAAAATCGGACCCTGAGGGGCCCCACCCACAAAATCGGACCCTGATGGGCCCCACCCACAAATCCAGACCCTGAGGGGCCCCAGCCACAAAATCGGACCCTGAGAGACCCCGGCCACAAAATCGGACCCTGAGGGGCCCCAACCACAAAATCAGACCCTGAGGGGCCCCGGTCACAAAATTGGACCCTGAGGGGCCCCACCCACAAAATCAGACCCTGAGGGACCCCAGCCACAAAATCAGACCCTGAGGGGCCTCAGCCACAAAATCGGACCCTGAGGGGCCCCACCCACAAAATCGGACACTGAGGGGCCCCACCCACAAAATCGGACCCTGAGGGGCCCCGGCCACAAAATCGGACCCTGAGGGGCCCCACCCGCAAAATCGGACCCTAAGGGGCCCCGGCCACAAAATCGGACCCTGAGGGGCCCCACACGCAAAATCGTACCCTAAGGGGCCCCACCCGCAAAATCGGATCCTGAGGGGCCCCACCCGCAAAATCAGACCCAGAGGGGCCCCACCCGCAAAATAGGACCCTGAGGGGCTCCACCTGCAAAATCGGACCCTGAGGGGCCCCGGCCCCAAAAGTCAGACCCTGAGGGGCTCCAACCACAAAATCGGACCCTGAGTGGCACCGGCTACAAAATCGGACTTTGAGGGGAACCGGACACAAAATCGGACCCTGAGGGGCCCCGGCCACAAAATCGGACCCAGAGGGGCCCAACCCACAAAATCAGACTCAGTGTCCCCGCCCACCAAATTGGACCATGAAGGGCCCGTCCACCAAATCGGACACAAAGTGGCCCCGCCCACCAAATCAGACCCAGAGTGGCCCCGCCCACCAAATCGGACCCTGAGGGGCCCCGCCCACCAAATGGGACCCTGAGGGGCCCCACCCACCAAATTGGACCCTGAGGGGCCCCGCCCACCAAATCGGACCCTGAGGGGCCCCGCCCACCAAATCGGACCCTGAGGGGCTCCGCCCATCAAATCGGAACCAGAGGAGCCCCGCCCACCAAATCGGACCCAGATTGACCCCGCCCACCAAATCGGACCCTGAAGGGCCCTGCCCACCAAATCGGACCCAGGGGGGCCCCGCCCACCAAATCAGACCATGAGGGGCCCCACCCACCAAATCGGACCATGAGGGGCACCGCCCACTAAATCGGACCCAGAGTGGCCCCGCCCACCAAAATGGTCCCAGGGGGCTCCACCCACAAAATCAGACCCTAAGGGTCCCCACCCACAAAATCGGACCCTGAGTGGGCCCGGCCACAAAATCAGAACCTGAGGGGCCCCAACCACAAAATCAGAACCTGAGGGGCCCCACCCACAAAATCAGACCCTGAGGGGCCCCACCCACAAAATCAGACCCTGAGGGGCCCCGCCCACGAAATTAGACCCTGAGGGGCCCCATCCTCAAAATCAGACACTGAGGGGCCACAGCCACAAAATCAGACCATGAGGGGCCCCAGCCACAAAATCGGACCCTGAGGGGCCTCACCCACAAAATCGGACCCTGATGGGCCCCACCCACAAATCCAGACCCTGAGGGGCCCCAGCCACAAAATCGGACCCTGAGAGACCCCGGCCACAAAATCGGACCCTGAGGGGCCCCAACCACAAAATCAGACCCTGAGGGGCCCCGGTCACAAAATCGGACCCTGAGGGGCCCCACCCACAAAATCAGACCCTGAGGGACCCCAGCCACAAAATCAGACCCTGAGGGGCCCCAGCCACAAAATCGGACCCTGAGGGGCCCCACCCACAATATCGGACACTGAGGGGCCCCACCCACAAAATCGGACCCTGAGGGGCCCCGCCCACCAAATTAGACCCTGAGGGGCCCTACCCTCAAAATCGGTCCCTGAGGGGCCCCGGCCACAAAATCGGACCCAGAGGGGCCCCACCCGCAAAATCGTACCCTAAGGGGCCCCACCCGCAAAATCGGACCCTGAGGGGCCCCGGCCCCAAAAGTCGGACCCTGAGGGGCCCCAACCACAAAATCGGACCCTGAGAGGCACCGGCTACAAAATCGGACCCTGAGGGGCCCCGGCCCCAAAAGTCGGACCCTGAGGGGCCCCAACCACAAAATCGGACCCTGAGAGGCACCGGCTACAAAATCGGACCCTGAGGGGCCCCGGACACAAAATCAGACCCTGAGGGGCCCTGGCCACAAAATCGGACCCTGAGGGGCCCAACCCACAAAATCAGACTCAGTGTCCCCGCCCACCAAATTGGACCCTGAAGGGCCCCGTCCACCAAATCGGACACAAAGTGGACCCGCCCACCAAATCAGACCCAGAGTGGCCCCGATTACCAAATCGGACCCTGAGGGGCCCCGCCCACCAAATGGGACCCTGAGGGGCCCCACCCACCAAATTGGATCCTGAGGGGCCCCGCCCACCAAATCGGACCCTGAGGGGCCCCGCCCACCAAATCAGACCCTGAGGGGCCCCGCCCACTAAATCGGATTCTGAAAGGCCCCAACCACAAAATCGGACCCTGGGGGGCCCCACCCACAAAATCGGACCCTGAGGGTCCCCGCTGACCAAATTGAACTCTGAGGGGCCCCGCCCACCAAATCGGACCCAGAGTGGCCCGCCCACCAAATCAGACCTATAGTGGCCCCGCTCACTAAATCGGACCCCGAGGGGCCCCACCCACCAAATCGGACCCCGAGGGGCCCCGCCCACCAAATTGGACCCCGAGGGGCCCCGCCCACCAAATCGGACCCCGAGGGATCCCTCCCACCAAATCGGACCCTGAGGGTCCCCGCCAACCAAATTGGACCCTGAGGGGCCCCGCCCACCAAATCGGACTCTGATAGATCCCGCCCACCAAATCAGACCCTGAGGGGCCCGGCTCACCAAATCGGACCCAGAGTGGCCCCGCCCACCAAATCGGACCCAGAGTGGCCCCGCCCACCAAATCAGACCCAGAGTGGCCCCGCCCACCAAATTGTACCCTGAGGGGCCCCGGCCACAACATCGGACCCTGAGTGGCCCCACTCACAAAATCGGACCCTGAGGGCCCCCAACCACAAAATCGGACCCTGAGAGGCTCCGGCCGCAAAATCGGACCCTGAGGGGCCCCAACCACAAAATCGGACCCTGAGAGGCACCGGCCACAAAATCGAACGCTGAGGGGCCCCAGACACAAAATCGGACCCTGAGGGGCCCCGGACACAAAATCAGATCCTGAGGGGCCCCAACCACAAAATCGGACCCTGAGAGGCACCGGCCACAAAATCGAACGCTGAGGGGCCCCAGACACAAAATCGGACCCTGAGGGGCCCCGGACACAAAATCGGACCCTGAGAGGCACCGGCCACAAAATCGGACCCTGAGGGGCCCAACCCACAAAATCAGACCCTGAGGGGCCCCAGCCACAAAATCAGACCCTGAGGGGCCCCACCCACAAATCCAGACCCTGAGGGGCCCCGCCCACAAAATCGGACCCTGAGGGGCCCCGCTGACCAAATTGAACTCTGAGGGGCCTCGCCCACCAAATCGGACCCAGAGTGGCCCGCCTACCAAATCACACCTAGAGTGGCCCCGCTCACCAAATCGGACCCCGAGGGGCCCCACCCACCAAATCGGACCCCGAGGGATCCCGCCCACCAAATCGGACCCCGAGGGTCCCCGCCCACCAAATTGGACCCTGAGGGGCCCCACCCACCAAATTGGACTCTGATAGATCCCGCCCACCAAATCAGACCCTGAGGGGCCCCGCTCACCAAATCAGACCCTGAGGTGCCCCGCTCACCAAATCGGACCCTGAGGGGCCCCACCCACCAAATCGGACCCTGAGGGGCCCCGGCCACAAAATCGGACTCTGAGGGGCCCCACCCACAAAATCGGACCCTGATGGGCCCCGGCCACAAGATTGGACCCTGAGGGGCCCCAGCCACAAAATCGGACCCTGAGAGACCCCGGCCACAAAATCGGACCCTGAGGGGCCCCAACCACAAAATCAGACCCTGAGGGGCCCCGGTCACAAAATTGGACCCTGAGGGGCCCCACCCACAAAATCAGACCCTGAGGGACCCCAGCCACAAAATCAGACCCTGAGGGGCCTCAGCCACAAAATCGGACCCTGAGGGGCCCCACCCACAAAATCGGACACTGAGGGGCCCCACCCACAAAATCGGACCCTGAGGGGCCCCGGCCACAAAATCGGACCCTGAGGGGCCCCACCCGCAAAATCGGACCCTAAGGGGCCCCGGCCACAAAATCGGACCCTGAGGGGCCCCACACGCAAAATCGTACCCTAAGGGGCCCCACCCGCAAAATCGGATCCTGAGGGGCCCCACCCGCAAAATCAGACCCAGAGGGGCCCCACCCGCAAAATAGGACCCTGAGGGGCTCCACCTGCAAAATCGGACCCTGAGGGGCCCCGGCCCCAAAAGTCAGACCCTGAGGGGCCCCAACCACAAAATCGGACCCTGAGTGGCACCGGCTACAAAATCGGACCCTGAGGGGAACCGGACACAAAATCGGACCCTGAGGGGCCCCGGCCACAAAATCGGACCCAGAGGGGCCCAACCCAAAAAATCAGACTCAGTGTCCCCGCCCACCAAATTGGACCATGAAGGGCCCGTCCACCAAATCGGACACAAAGTGGCCCCGCCCACCAAATCAGACCCAGAGTGGCCCCGCCCACCAAATCGGACCCTGAGGGGCCCCGCCCACCAAATGGGACCCTGAGGGGCCCCACCCACCAAATTGGACCCTGAGGGGCCCCGCCCACCAAATCGGACCCTGAGGGGCCCCGCCCACCAAATCGGACCCTGAGGGGCCCCGCCCACCAAATCGGAACCAGAGGAGCCCCGCCCACCAAATCGGACCCAGATTGACCCCGCCCACCAAATCGGACCCCGAGGAGCCCCGCCCACCAAATCGGACCCAGATTGACCCCGCCCACCAAATCGGACCCTGAAGGGCCCCGCCCACCAAATCGGACCCAGGGGGGCCCCGCCCACGAAATTAGACCCTGAGGGGCCCCATCCTCAAAATCAGACACTTAGGGGGGCCACAGCCACAAAATCAGACCATGAGGGGCCCCGGCCACAAAATCAGAACCTGAGGGGCCTCACCCACAAAATCGGACCCTGATGGGCCCCACCCACAAATCCAGACCCTGAGGGGCCCACCCACAAAATCAGACCCTGAGGGGCCCCGCCCACGAAATTAGACCCTGAGGGGCCCCATCCTCAAAATCAGACACTTAGGGGGGCCACAGCCACAAAATCAGACCATGAGGGGCCCCAGCCACAAAATCGGACCCTGAGGGGCCTCACCCACAAAATCGGACCCTGATGGGCCCCACCCACAAATCCAGACCCTGAGGGGCCCCAGCCACAAAATCAGACCCTGAGGGACCCCAGCCACAAAATCAGACCCTGAGGGGCCCCAGCCACAAAATCGGACCCTGAGGGGCCCCACCCACAATATCGGACACTGAGGGGCCCCACCCACAAAATCGGACCCTGAGGGGCCCCGCCCACCAAATTAGACCCTGAGGGGCCCTACCCTCAAAATCGGTCCCTGAGGGGCCCCGGCCACAAAATCGGACCCAGAGGGGCCCCACCCGCAAAATCGTACCCTAAGGGGCCCCACCCGCAAAATCGTACCCTGAGGGGCCCCGGCCCCAAAAGTCGGACCCTGAGGGGCCCCAACCACAAAATCGGACCCTGAGAGGCACCGGCTACAAAATCGGACCCTGAGGGGCCCCGGCCCCAAAAGTCGGACCCTGAGGGGCCCCAACCACAAAATCGGACCCTGAGAGGCACCGGCTACAAAATCGGACCCTGAGGGGCCCCGGACACAAAATCAGACCCTGAGGGGCCCTGGCCACAAAATCGGTCCCTGAGGGGCCCAACCCACAAAATCATACTCAGTGTCCCCGCCCACCAAATTGGACCCTGAAGGGCCCCGTCCACCAAATCGGACACAAAGTGGCCCCGCCCACCAAATCAGACCCAGAGTGGCCCCGATTACCAAATCGGACCCTGAGGGGCCCCGCCCACCAAATGGGACCCTGAGGGGCCCCACCCACCAAATTGGATCCTGAGGGGCCCCGCCCACCAAATCGGACCCTGAGGGGCCCCGCCCACCAAATCAGACCCTGAGGGGCCCCGCCCACTAAATCGGATTCTGAAAGGCCCCAACCACAAAATCGGACCCTGGGGGGCCCCACCCACAAAATCGGACCCTGAGGGTCCCCGCTGACCAAATTGAACTCTGAGGGGCCCCGCCCACCAAATCGGACCCAGAGTGGCCCGCCCACCAAATGAGACCTATAGTGGCCCCGCTCACTAAATCGGACCCCGAGGGGCCCCACCCACCAAATCGGACCCCGAGGGGCCCCGCCCACCAAATTGGACCCCGAGGGGCCCCGCCCACCAAATCGGACCCCGAGGGATCCCTCCCACCAAATCGGACCCCGAGGGTCCCCGCCAACCAAATTGGACCCTGAGGGGCCCCGCCCACCAAATCGGACTCTGATAGATCCCGCCCACCAAATCAGACCCTGAGGGGCCCAGCTCACCAAATCGGACCCAGAGTGGCCCCGCCCACCAAATCGGACCCAGAGTGGCCCCGCCCACCAAATCAGACCCAGAGTGGCCCCGCCCACCAAATTGTACCCTGAGGGGCCCCGGCCACAACATCGGACCCTGAGTGGCCCCACTCACAAAATCGGACCCTGAGGGCCTCCAACCACAAAATCGGACCCTGAGGGGCACCAACCACAAAATCAGACCCTGATGAGCCCCGGCCACAAAATCGGACCCTGACGGGCCCCGGCCACAAAATCGGACCCTGAGGGGCCCCGGCCAAAAAATCGGACCCTGAGGGACCCCACCTACAAAATTGAACCCTGAGGGGCCCCAACCACAAAATCGGATCCTGAGGGGTACCACCCACAAAATCGGACCCTGAGGGGCCCCACCCACAAAATTGGACCCTCAGGGGCCCCAGCCACAAAATCGGACCCTGAGGGACCCCGGCCACAAAATCAGATCCTGAGGGGCCCCAACCACAAAATCGGACCCTGAGAGGCTCCGGCCGCAAAATCGGACCCTGAGGGGCCCCAACCACAAAATCGGACCCTGAGAGGCACCGGCCACAAAATCGGACGCTGAGGGGCCCCAGACACAAAATCGGACCCTGAGGGGCCCCGGACACAAAATCGGACCCTGAGAGGCACCGGCCACAAAATCGGACCCTGAGGGGCCCAACCCACAAAATCAGACCCTGAGGGGCCCCAGCCACAAAATCAGACCCTGAGGGGCCCCACCCACAAATCCAGACCCTGAGGGGCCCCGCCCACAAAATCGGACCCTGAGGGGCCCCGCTGACCAAATTGAACTCTGAGGGGCCTCGCCCACCAAATCGGACCCAGAGTGGCCCGCCTACCAAATCACACCTAGAGTGGCCCCGCTCACCAAATCGGACCCCGAGGGGCCCCACCCACCAAATCGGACCCCGAGGGATCCCGCCCACCAAATCGGACCCCGAGGGTCCCCGCCCACCAAATTGGACCCTGAGGGGCCCCGCCCACCAAATTGGACTCTGATAGATCCCGCCCACCAAATCAGACCCTGAGGGGCCCCGCTCACCAAATCAGACCCTGAGGGGCCCCGCTCACCAAATCGGACCCTGAGGGGCCCCACCCACCAAATCAGACCCTGAGGGGCCCCGGCCACAAAATCAGACTCTATGGGGCCCCACCCACAAAATCGGACCCTGAGGGGCCCCGGCCACAAGATTGGACCCTGAGGGGCCCCAACCACCAAATCAGACCCTGAGGGGCCCCGGCCACAAAATCGGACCCTTTGGGGCCCCACCCACCAAATCAGCCCCTGAGGGGACCCGGCCACCAAATCGGACCCTGAGGGGCCCCACCCACCAAATCGGACCCTGAGGTGCCCCACCCACAAAATCGGGCCCTGAGGGCCCCACCCACAAAATCGGACCCTGAGGCCAAAGTGGCCCCTGAGAGGCACCCACAGTTAAAACGGATCCTGAGTTGAAAGTCTTGCAGGTGCAGCAGGCAAGTCTCTCTTAAAGGGGCAGCCTGGGCAGCATTTCAAACCACTATCTGTACTTCCTTCAGGAAATACACATCTAGTATTAATGTTGTAATCCGAACGCTGCTAACTTTTTCTTTTTATTCAGTTGATTTCCGCAATTAATGCGGCCCCAACCGCTACACGCACAGACTCCGTTGAGGTGTCGTTTCGAAGCCAGCATCCACGAGAGGTGTGCTGAGTATTTTTCGTGTTGATCGGATTTGTAGTTTTTGCGCAATTTGCTTTTGAATTTTTTTTTTCCCGTCATTGGAATGCACTGTCTCAATGCTTCTCAATGGAAACTTAAAACGTGCCCTGAGGCGATTGAAATGGCAGCAAAGCTCATTGATATGCGCAGGCACACCCAGTTACTATGCCAATGCCTACGAACATCACATGACGCCCCAAGGACAGAGCTTCTGCCACATAATATCAGCTCTTAAAGCGAATCCCACAGCACAAATGCAAATCTAATTTCATCACATGACGCATGCCCCTGAGAGAGAATGTGCGCCAAAGTGCTCCCCCGCCCACCAAATCGGACCCTGAGGGGCACCGCCCACCAAATCGGACTCTGAGAGATCCCGCCCACCAAATCAGACCTTGAGGGGCCCCGCTCACCAAATCGGACCCTGAGATGCCCCGCTCACCAAATCAAACCCTGAGGGGCTCCACCCACAAAATCGGACCCTAAGGGGCACCGCCCACTAAATCGGACCGAGAGTGGCCCCGCCCACCAAATCAGACCCTGAGGAGCCCCAACCACCAAATCGGACCATGAGGGGCCCCGCCCACCAAATCAGACCCTGATGGGTTCCGGCCACAAAATCGGAGCCTGAGGGGCCCCAACCACAAAATTGGACCCTGAAGGGCCCCGGCCACAAAATCGGACCCTGAGGGGCCCCGACCACCACATCGGATCCAAAGAGGCCCCACCCACCAAATCAGACCCTAAGGGGCCCCGGCCACAAAATCGGACCCTGAGGGGCCCCGCCCACCACATCGGATCCTAAGAGGCCCCACCCACCAAATCAGACCCTAAGGGGCCCCGGCCACAAAATCGGACCCTGAGGGGCCTCACCCACCAAATCAGACCCTGAGGGGCCCCGGCCACAAAATCGGACCCTGAGGGGCCTCACCCACCAAATCGGACCCTGAGGGGCCCCGGCCACCAAATCGGACCCTGAGGGGCCCCACCCACCAAATCGGACCCTGAGGGGCCCCAGCCACAAAATCGGACCCTGAGGGGCCCCGATCACAAAATTGGACCCTGAGGGGCCCCACCCACCAAATCGGACTCTGAGGGGTCCCGGCCACAAAATCGGACCCTGAGGGGCCCCACCTACAAAATCGGACCCTGGGGCCAAAGTGGCCCCTGAGAGGCACCCACAGTTAAAACGGATCCTGAGTTGAAAGTCTTGCAGGGGCATCAGGCAAGTCTCTCTTAAAGGGGCAGCCTAGGCACCATTTCAAACCACTATCTGTACTTCCTTCAGGAAATACACATCTAGTTATAGTGGTTTGAAAAAACCACTATATTGTAATCCGAACGCTGCTAACTTATTCTTCTTCTTATTATTATTATTAAGTTGATTTCCGCAATTAATACAGCCCGAACCGCTACACGCACAGACTCCGTTGAGGTGTCGTTTCGAAGCCAGCGCCCATGAGAGGTGTGCTAAGTATTTTTCGTGTCGATCAGATTTGTAGTTTTTGCGCAATTTGCGTTAGAAATTTTTTTTTCCCGTCATTGGAATGCACTGTCTCCAATGCATTTGAATGGGGAAATGGCAAAACGTGCCCTGAGGCGATTGAAATGGCAGTTGAGCTCATTGATATGCGCAGGCAGAACC
Source organism: Dendrobates tinctorius (assembly GCF_039654945.1). NCBI lineage: Eukaryota > Metazoa > Chordata > Amphibia > Anura > Dendrobatidae > Dendrobates > Dendrobates tinctorius. The sequence continues at coordinate 18,238,834 of NW_027361725.1, read as the reverse complement.
AGTTACTATGCCAACGCCTGCGAACGTCACATGACATCTCCAGAACAGAGCTTCTACCACATAATATCAGCTCTTAAAGCGAAACCCACTGCACAAATGCAAATCTACCTTCACCACATGACACATGCCTCTGAGAGAGAATGTGCGCCAAAGTTTATTTAGAAGCCCAGTGAGCCAAACTGGCTCTTAAAGGGCCGAAGTGCAAAAGTGATTCTTAAAGGGCCGCTGCACCGAAATGAGTCTTAAAGGGCCGACACGCCAAATCGAAAGCTGAGTGACCCCAGGCTCCAAATCGGAGGCTGAGCCACCCCGGCCTTAAAATCGGAGGCTGAGCCACCCTGGCCTCCAAATCGGATCCAGAGTGGCCCCGCCCACCAAAAACAGACCCAGAGTGGCACAGCCCACCAAATCGGGCACTGAGGGGACCCAACCACAAAATCGGACCCTGAGAGACCCCGGCCACAAAATCGAACCCAGAGGGGCCCCACCCACAAAATTGGACCCTGAGGGGCCCCGCCCACAAAATCGGACCCTGAGGGGCCCCGCCCTGAAAATCAGACCCTGAGAGGCCCCGCCCACCAAATCGAACCCTGAGGTGCCCCGCCAACCAAATCGGACACTGAGGGACCCGACCCACAAAATCGGACAATGAGGGCCCCCAACCACAAAATTGGACCCTAAGGGGCCCCGGCCACAAAATTGGACCCTTGAGGGGCCTCAACCACAAAATCGGACCCTGAGGGGCCCCGGCCACAAAATCGAACCCTGAGGGGCCCCGGCCACAAAATCGGAACCTGAAGGGCCCCGGCCACAAAATCGGACCCTGAGCGGCCCATCCACAAAATCGGACCCTGAGGGGCCCCGGCCACAAAATTGGACCCTTGAGGGGCCTCAACCACAAAATCGGACCCTGAGGGGCCCCGGCCACAAAATCGAACCCTGAGGGGCCCCGACCACCACATCGGATCCAAAGAGGCCCCACCCACCAAATCAGACCCTAAGGGGCCCCGGCCACAAAATTGGACCCTTGAGGGGCCTCAACCACAAAATCGGACCCTGAGGGGCCCCGGCCACAAAATCGGACCCTGAGGGGCCCCGGCCACGAAATCGGACACTGAGGGGCGCTGGCCACAAAATCGGACCCTGCAGGGCCCCAACCACGAAATCAGACCCTGAGGGGCCCCGGCCACAAAATTGGACACTGAGGGCCCCCCAACCACAAAACCGGACCCTGAGGGGCCCCAACCACAAAATCGGACCCTGAGGGGCCCCAACCACAAAATCGGACCCTGAGGGGCCCCGGCCACAAAATCGGACCCTGAGAGACCCCGGCCACAAAATCGAACCCAGAGGGGACCCACCCACAAAATTGGACCCTGAGGAGCCCCGCCCACCAAATTGGACCCTCAGGGGCCCCGCCCACAAAATCGGACACTGAGGGGCCCCGCCCTCAAAATCGGACCCTGAGAGGCCCCGCCCACCAAATCGAACCCTGAGGGGCCCCGCCAACCAAATCGGACTCTGAGGGGCCCCAGCCACAAAATCAGACCCTGAGGGCCCCCAATCACAAAATCGGACCCTGAGGGGCCCCAACCACAAAATTGGACCCTGAGGGGCCCTGACCACAAAATCGGACCCTGAGGGGCCCCAGCCACAAAATCGGACCCTGAGGGGCCCCAGCCACGAAATCAGACTCTGAGGGGCGCCGGCCACAAAATCGGACCCTGAGGGGCCCCAACCACAAAACCAGACCCTGAGGGGCCCCAACCACAAAATCGGACCCTGAGGGGCCCGAACTACAAATCGGACCCTGAGAGACCCCGGACACAAAATCGAACCCAGAGTGGCCCCACCCACAAAATTGGACCCTGAGGGGCCCCACCCACAAAATCGGACCCTGAGGGGCCCCGCCCTCAAAATCGGACCCTGAGAGGCCCCGCCCACCAAATCGGACCCTGAGGTGCCCCGCCAACCAAATTGAACTCGGAGGGGCCCCACCCACAAAATCGGACCCTGAAGGCCCCCAACCACAAAATCGGACCCTAAGGGGCCCAGGCCACAAAATCGGACCCTGAGAGACACCGGCCACAAAATCGAACCCAGAAGGGCCCCGCCCACCAAATCGTACCCTCAGGGGCCCTCCCACAAAATCGGACCCTGAGGGGCCCCGCCCTCAAAATCGGACCCTGAGAGGCCCCGCCCACCAAATCAGACCCTGAGGGACCCCGCCAACCAAATCAGACTCTCAGGGGCCCCACCCACAAAATTCGGACCCTGAGGGCCCCCAAAAACAAAATCGGACCCTAAGGGGCCCCAACCACAAAATCGGACCCTGAGGGGCCCCAGCCACAAAATCGGACCCTGAGAGGCCCCGGCCACAAAATCGGACCCTGAGAGATCCCGGCCACAAAATCGAACCCAGAGGGGCCCCACCCAGAAAATTGGACCCTGAGGGGCCCCAGCCACAAAATCGGACCCTGAGGAGCCCCGGCCACGAAATCCGACCCTGAGGGGCGCCGGCCACAAAATTGGACCCTGAGGGGCCCCAATCACAAAATCAGACCCTAAGGGGCCCCGGCCACAAAATCGGACCCTGAGGGCCCCCAACCACAAAACCGGACCCTGAGGGGCCCCAACCACAAAATCAGACCCTGAGGGGCCCCACCCACAAAATCGGACCCTGAGGAACCCCGGACACAAAATCGGACCCTGAGGGGCCCCACCCTCAAAATCGGATCCTGAGGGGCCCAACCAACAAAATCGGACCCTGAGGGGCCCCACCAACAAAATCGGACCCTGAGGGGCCCCGGCCACAAAATCGGACCCTGAGCGGCCCAACCACAAAATCGGCCCCTGAGGGGCCCCGGCCACAAAATCGGACCCTGAGGGGCCCCGGCCACGAAATCGGACCCTGATGGGTGCCGGCCACAAAATCAGACCCTGAGGGGCCCCAACCACAAAATCAGACCCTGAGGGGCCCCAACCACAAAATCGGACCCTGAGGGGCCCCAGCCACAAAATCGGACCCTGAGGGGCCACGAAATCGGACCCTGATGGGCGCCGGCCACAAAATCGGACACTGAGAGGCCCCGCCCTCAAAATCGGACCCTGAGAGGCCCCGCCCACCAAATCGGACCCTGAGGGGCCCCAGCCACAAAATCGGACCCTGAGGGGCCCCGGCCACGAAATCGGACCCTGATGGGCGCCGGCCACAAAATCGGACCCTGAGGGCCCCCAACCACAAAACTGGACCCTGAGGGGCCCCAACCACAAAATCGGACCCTGAGGGGCCCCAACCACAAAATCGGACCCTGAGGGTCCCCGGCCACAAAATTGGACCCTGAGGGGCCCCGCCCTCAAAATCGGACCCTGAGGGGCCCAACCAACAAAATCGGACCATGAGGGGCCCCAGCCACAAAATCGGACCCTGATGGGCCCCTTCCACAAATTCGGACCCTGAGGGGCCCCACCCACAAAATCAGACCCTGAGGGGCCCCGGCCATAAAATCAGACCCTGAGGGGCCCCGGCCATGAAATCGGACCCTGAGGGGCCCCGGCCACAAAATCGTACCCTGAGGGGCCCCACCCACAAAATCGGACCATGAGGGGCCCCACCCACAAAATTGGACCCTGAGGGGCCCCACCCATAAAATCAGACTCTGAGGGGACCCACCCACAAAATCGGACCCTGAGGGGCCACACCCACAAAATCGGACCCTGAGGGGCCACACCCACAAAATCAGACCCTGAGGGGCCCCACCCACAAAATTGGACCCTGAGGAATCCCGGCCACTAATTCAAATCCTGAGGAGCCCAGGCCACTGAATCGGACCCTGAGGGGCCCCACCCACCAAATCAGACCCTGAGGCCAAAGTGGCCCCTGAGAGGCACCCACATTTAAAACGGATCCTGAGTTGAAAGTCTTGCAGGGGCAGCAGGCAAGTCTCTCTTAAAGGGGCAGCCCAGGCACCATTTCAAACCACTATCTGTACTTCCTTCAGGAAATACACATCTAGTTATAGTGGTTTGAAAAAACCACTATATTGTAATCCGAACGCTGCTAACTTATTCTTCTTATTATTATTATTATTAAGTTGATTTCCGCAATTAATGCGGCCCGAACCGCTACACGCACAGACTCCGTTGAGGTGTCGTTTCGAAGCCAGCGTCCATGAGAGGTGTGCTAAGTATTTTTCGTGTCGATCGGATTTGTAGTTTTTGCGCAATTTGCGTTTGAAAAATTTTTTTCCCGTCATTGGAATGCACTGTCTCCAATGCTTTTCAATAGGAAATGGCAAAACGTGCCCTGAGGCGATTGAAATGACAGTTGAGCTCATTGATATGCGCAGGCAGACCCAGTTACTATGCCAACGCATACGAATTTCACTTGAACCCCAGCACAGAGCCTCTGCCACATAATATCAGCTCTTAAAGCGAAACCCACAGCACAAATGCAAATCTAGCTTCATCACATGACACATGCCCCTGAGAGAGAATGTGTGCGCCAAAGTGGATTTAAAAGAAGCCCAGTCAGCCAAACTAGCTCTTAAAGGGCCAACGCGCCAAAGTGATTGTTAAAGGGCCAGCGCACCCAAATGAGTCTTAAAGGGCCGACACACCAAATCGGAGACTGAGCCACCCCGGCCTCCAAATCGGAGGCTGAGCCACCCCGGCCTCCAAATCGGACAATGAGCCACCCCGGCCTCCAAATGGGAGGCTGATCCACCCCGGTCTCCAAATCGGAGGCTGAGCCACCCCGGCCTCCAAATCGGAGGCTGAGCCACCCCGGCCTCCAAATCGGAGGCTGAGCCACCCCGGCCTCCAAATCGGAGGCTGAGCCACCCCGGCCTCCAAATCGGAGGCTGATCCACCCCGGCCTCCAAATCGGAGGCTGATCCACCCCGGCCTCCAAATCGGAGGCTGATCCACCCCGGCCTCCAAATTGGAGGCTGATCGACCCAGGCCTTCAAATCGGAGGCTGAGCCACCCCGGCCTCCAAATAGGAGGCTGAGCCACCCCGGCCTCCAAATAGGAGGCTGAGCCACCCCGGCCTCCAAATAGGAGGCTGAGCCGCCCCGGCCTCCAAATCGGAGGCTGAGCCACCCCGGCCTCCAAATCGGAGGCTGAGCCACCCCGGCCTCCAAATCGGAGGCTGAGCCACCCCGGTCTCCAAATCGGAGGCTGAGCCACCCCGGCCTCCAAATCGGAGGCTGATCGACCCCGGCCTCCAAATCGGAGGCTGAGCCACCCCGGCCTCCAAATCGGAGGCTGAGCCACCCCGGCCTCCAAATCGGAGGCTGATCCACCCCGGCCTGCAAATCGGAGGCTGAGCCACCCCGGCCTCCAAATCGGAGGCTGAGCCACCCCGGCCTCCAAATCGGAGGCTGAGCCACCCCGGCCTCCAAATCGGAGGCTGAGCCACCCCGGCCTCCAAATCGGAGTCTCATCGACCCCGGCCTCCAAATCAGAGGCTTTTTGACCTCGGCCTCCAAATCGGAAGCTCAACGACCCCAGCCTCCAAATTGGAGGCTGAGCGACCCCAGCCTCCAAATCTTACCCAGAGTGGCCCAGCCCACCAAATCGGACCCTGTGGGGCCCCGCCCACCAAATCGGACCCTGAGAGGCCCCGCCCACCAAATCGGACCCAGAGTGGTCCCGCCCACCAAATTGGACCCAGAGTGGTCCCGCCCACCAAATTGGACCCAGAGGGGCTCCGACCACAAAATCAGACCCAGAGGGGCCCCTTGCCACAAAATCAGACCCTGAGGGGCCGCGGCCACAAAATCGGACCCTGATGGGCCCCAGTCACAAAATTGGACCCTGATAGGCCCCGGCCACAAAATCGGACCCTGAGGGGCCCCAACCACAAAATCGGACACTGAGGGGACCCAACCCCAAATCGGACCCTGAGAGGCCCCGCCCACCAAATTGGACCCAGAGTGGTGCCGCCCACCAAATTGGACCCAGAGGGGCCCCACCCACAAAATCGGACCCAGAGGGGCCCCTGCCACAAAATCGGACCCTGAGGGGCCGCGGCCACAAAATCAGACCCTGAGGGGCTGCGGCCACAAAATCGGACCCTGAGGGGCCCCAACCACAAAATCGGACCCTAAGGGGCCCCACCCACAAAATCGGACCCTGAGGTGCCCCGGCCACAAAATCGGGCCCAGAGGGGCCCCACCCACAAAATCGGGCCCTGAGGGGTCCCACCCACAAAATCGGACCCTGAGGCCAAAGTGGCCCCTGAGAGGCACCCACAGTTAAAACGGATCCTGAGTTGAAAGTCTTGCAGGGACAGCAGGCAAGTCTCTCTTAAAGGGGCAGCCCGGGCACCATTTCAAACCACTGTCTGTACTTCCTTCAGGAAATACACATCTAGTTATAGTGGTTTGAAAAAACCACTATATTGTAATCCGAACGCTGCTAACTTATTCTTCTTATTATTATTATTATTAAGTTGATTTCCGCAATTAATACAGCCCGAACCGCTACACGCACAGACTCCGTTGAGGTGTCGTTTCGAAGCCAGCGCCCATGAGAGGTGTGCTAAGTATTTTTCATGTCGATCAGATTTGTTGTTTTTGCGCAATTTGCGTTCGAAAATTTTTTTTCCCGTCATTGGAATGCACTGTCTCCAATGCATTTGAATGGGAAATGGCAAAACGTGCCCTGAGGCGATTGAAATGGCAGTTGAGCTCATTGATATGCGCAGGCAGAACCAGTTACTATGCCAACGCCTACGAATGTCACATGACATCTCCAGAACAGAGCTTCTGCCACATAATATCAGCTCTTAAAGCGAAACCCACAGCACAAATGCAAATCTAGCTTCATCACATCACACATGCCCCTGAGAGAGAATGTGCGCCAAAGTGTATTTAGAAGCCCAGTGAGCCAAACTGGCTCTTAAAGGGCCGAAGTGCAAAAGTGACTGTTAAAGGGCCGGCGCACCGAAATGAGTCTTAAAGGGCCAACACACCAAATCGAAAGCTGAGTGACCACAGGCTCCAAATGGGAGGCTGATCGACCCCCCGGCCTCCAAATCGGAGGCTGAGCCACCCCGGCCTCCAAATTGGAGGTTGAGCCACCCCGGCCTCCAGATCGAAGGCTGAGCCACCCCGGCCTCCAAATTGGAGGCTGAGCCACCCCGGCCTCCAAATCGGAGGGTGATTGACCCCGGCCTTCAAATCGGAGGCTGATTGACCACGGCCTCCAAATCGGAGGCTGAGCCACCCCGGCCTCCAAATTGGAGGCTGAGCCACCCCGGCCTCCAAATCGGAGGCTGAGCCACCCCGGCCTTCAAATCAGATGCTGAGCGACCCCGGCCTCCAAATCGGAGGCTGAGCCACCCCGGCCTCCAAATCGGAGGCTGAGCCACCCCGGCCTCCAAATCGGAGGCTGAGCCACCCCGGCCTCCAAATCGGAGGCTGATCGACCCCGGCCTCCAAATCGGAAGCTCATCGACCCCTGTCTCCAAATCGGAGGCTCTATGACCTCGGCCTCCAAATCGGAAGCTCAATGACCCCGGCCTCCAAATTGGAGGCTGAGCGACCCCAGCCTCCAAATCTTACCCAGAGTGGCCCCGCCCACCAAATCGGACCCTGTGGGGCCCCGCCCACCAAATCGGACCCTGAGAGGCCCCGCCCACCAAATCGGACCCAGAGTGGTCCCGCCCACCAAATTGGACCCAGAGTGGTCCCGCCCACCAAATTGGACCCAGATGGGCTCCGACCACAAAATCAGACCCAGAGGGGCCCTTGCCACAAAATCAGACCCTGAGGGGCCGCGGCCACAAAATCGGACCCTGATGGGCCCCAGTCACAAAATTGGACCCTGATAGGCCCCGGCCACAAAATCGGACCCTGAGGGGCCCCAACCACAAAATCGGACCCTGAGGGGACCCAACCACAAAATCGGACCCTGAGAGGCCCTGCCCACCAAATTGGACCCAGAGTGGTCCCGCCCACCAAATTGGACCCAGAGGGGCCCCACCCACAAAATCGGACCCAGAGGGGCCCCTGCCACAAAATCGGACCCTGAGGGGCCGCGGCCACAAAATCAGACCCTGAGGGGCTGCGGCCACAAAATCGGACCCTGAGGGGCCCCAACCACAAAATCGGACCCTAAGGGGCCCCACCCAGAAAATCAGACCCTGAGGTGCCCCGGCCACAAAATCGGGCCCAGAGGGGCCCCACCCACAAAATCGGGCCCTGAGGGGTCCCACCCACAAAATCGGACCCTGAGGCCAAAGTGGCCCCTGAGAGGCACCCACAGTTAAAACGGATCCTGAGTTGAAAGTCTTGCAGGGACAGCAGGCAAGTCTCTCTTAAAGGGGCAGCCCGGGCACCATTTCAAACCACTGTCTGTACTTCCTTCAGGAAATACACATCTAGTTATAGTGGTTTGAAAAAACCACTATATTGTAATCCGAACGCTGCTAACTTATTCTTCTTCTTATTATTATTATTAAGTTGATTTCCGCAATTAATACAGCCCGAACCGCTACACGCACAGACTCCGTTGAGGTGTCATTTCGAAGCCAGCGCCCATGAGAGGTGTGCTAAGTATTTTTCGTGTCGATCAGATTTGTAGTTTTTGCGCAATTTGCGTTCGAAAATTTTTTTTCCCGTCATTGGAATGCACTGTCTCCAATGCATTTGAATGGGAAATGGCAAAACGTGCCCTGAGGCAATTGAAATGGCAGTTGAGCTCATTGATATGCGCAGGCAGAACCAGTTACTATGCCAACGCCTACGAACGTCACATGACATCTCCAGAACAGAGCTTCTGCCACATAATATCAGCTCTTAAAGCGAAACCCACAGCACAAATGCAAATCTAGCTTCATCACATGACACATGCCCCTGAGAGAGAATGTGCGCCAAAGTGTATTTAGAAGCCCAGTGAGCCAAACTGGCTCTTAAAGGGCCGAAGTGCAAAAGTGACTGTTAAAGGGCCGGCGCACCGAAATGAGTCTTAAAGGGCCAACACGCCAAATCGAAAGCTGAGTGACCACAGGCTCCAAATGGGAGGCTGATCGACCCCCCGGCCTCCAAATCGGAGGCTGAGCCACCCCGGCCTCCAAATTGGAGGTTGAGCCACCCCGGACTCCAAATCGGAGGCTGAGCCACCCCGGCCTCCAGATCGAAGGCTGAGCCACCCCGGCCTCCAAATTGGAGGCTGAGCCACCCCGGCCTCCAAATCGGAGGGTGATTGACCCCGGCCTTCAAATCGGAGGCTGATTGACCCCGGCCTCCAAATCGGAGGCTGAGCCACCCCGGCCTCCAAATCGGAGGCTGAGCCACACCGGCCTCCAAATCGGAGGCTGAGCCACCCCGGCCTCCAAATCGGAGGCTGAGCCACCCCGGCCTCCAAATCGGAGGCTGAGCCACCCCGGCCTCCAAATCGGAGGCTGAGCCACCCCGGCCTTCAAATCGGATGCTGAGCGACCCCGGCCTCCAAATCGGAGGCTGAGCCACCCCGGCCTACAAATCGGAGGCTGAGCCACCCCGGCCTCCAAATCGGAGGCTGAGCCACCCCGGCCTCCAAATCGGAGGCTGATCGACCCCGGCCTCCAAATCGGAGGCTGATCGACCCCGGCCTCCAAATCGGAGGCTGAGCCACCCCGGCCTCCAAATCGGAGGCTGAGCCACCCCGGCCTCCAAATCGGAGGCTGAGCCACCCCGGCCTCCAAATCGGAGGCTGAGCCACCCGGCCTCCAAATCGGAGGCTGAGCCACCCCGGCCTCCAAATCGGAGGCTGAGCCACCCTGGCCTCCAAATCGGAGGCTGAGCCACCCCGGCCTCCAAATCGGAGGCTGAGCCACCCCGGCCTCCAAATCGGAGGCTGATCGACCCCGGCCTCCAAATCGGAGGCTGATCGACCCCGGCCTCCAAATCGGAGGCTGATCGACCCCGGCCTCCAAATGGGAGGCTGAGCCACCCCGGCCTCCAAATCGGAGGCTGAGCCACCCCGGACTCCAAATCGGAGGCTGAGCCACCCCGGCCTCCAAATCGGAGGCTGAGCCACCCCGGACTCCAAATCGGCGGCTCTTTGACCTCGGCCTCCAAATCGGAAGCTCATCGACCCCGGCCTCCAAATCTTACCCAGAGTGGCCCCGCCCACCAAATCTTACCGAGTGGCCCCGCCCACCAAATCGGACCCAGAGAGGCCCTGCCCACCAAACCGGACCCTGAGGGGCCCCGCCCACCAAATCGGACCCTGTGGGGCCCCACCCACTAAATCGGACCCAGAGTGGTCCCGCCAACCAAATCGGACCCAGAGTGGCCCCGCCGACCAAATCGGACCCAGAGGGTCTCCGCCCACAAAATCAGGCCCTAAGGGACCCAACCCACCAAATCTGACCCTGAGGGGCCCCAACCACAAAATCGGACCCTGATTGGTCCCAACCACAAAATCAGACCCTGAGGGGCCCCGGCCACAAAATCGGACCCTGAGGGGCCCCGGCCAGAAAATCGGACCCTGAGGGGCCCTGGCCACAAAATCGGACCCTGAGGGGCCCAACCCACATAATCGGACCCTGAGGTGCCACGGCCAGAAAATCGGACCCTGAGAGGATCCGGCCACAAAATCAGACCCTGAGGGGCCCCGGCCACAAAATCGGACCCTGAGGGGCCCCACTCACAAAATCGGAACCTGAGGGGCCCCACCCACAAAATCGGACCCTGAGGGGCCACACCCACAAAATCAGAGCCTGAGAGATCCCCGCCAACAATTCAAGCCCTGAGGAGCCCAGGCCAAGGAATCGGATCCTGAGGGGCCCCACCCACCAAATCAGACCCTGAGGCCAAAGTGGCCTCTGAGAGGCACTCACAGTTAAAACGGATCCTGAGTTGAAAGTCTTGCAGGGGCAGCAGGCAAGTCTCTCTTAAAGGGGCAGCCCGGGCACCATTTCAAACCACTATCTGTACTTCCTTCAGGAAATACACATCTAGTATTATTATTACTATTCAGTTGATTTCCGCAATTAATGCGGCCCGAACCGCTACACGCACAGACTCCGTTGAGGTGTTGTTTTGAAGCCAGCGTCCACGAGTGGTGTGCTAAGTATTTTTCGTGTCGATCGGATTTGTAGTTTTTGCGCAATTTGCGTTTGAAATTTTTTTTTCCCGTCATTGGAATGCACTGTCTCAATGCATTTGAATGGGAAATGGCAAAACGTGCCCTGAAGCGATTGAAATGGCAGTTAAGCTCATTGATATGCGCAGGAACACCCAGTTACTATGCCAACGCCTACGAACGTCACATGACGCCCCCAGGACAGAGCTTCTGCCACATAATATCAGCTCTTAAAGCGAAACCCACAGCACAAATGCAAATCTAGCTTTATCACATGACGCATGCCCCTGAGAGAGAATGTGCGCCAAAGTGTGCCCCCGCCCACCAAATCGGACCCTGAGGGGCTCCACCCACCAAATCAGACCCTGAGGGGCCCTGCCCACCAAATCGGACACAGAGGGGCCCCGCTCACCAAATCGGACCATGAGGGGCCCCGCTCACCAAATTGAACTCTGAGGGGCCCCGCTCACCAAATCGGACCCTGAGGGGCCCCGCCCACCAAATCGGACCCTGAGGGGCCCCGCCCACCAAATCGGACTGAGAGATCCCGCTCACCAAATCGGACCCTGAGGGGCCCCACTCACCCAATCGGATTCTGAAAGGCCCCAACCACCAAATAGGACCCTGAGGGGCCCCACCCACCAAATAGGACCCTGAGGGACCCCGCCCAGAAAATCGGACCCTGAGGGTCCCCGCCCACCAAACCGGACCCTGAGGGGCCCCACCCACCAAATAGGACCCTGAGGGACCCCGCCCAGCAAATCGGACCCTGAGGGGTCCCACCCACCAAATAGGACCCTGAGGGACCCCGCCCAGCAAATCGGACCCTGAGGGTCCCTGCCCACCAAATCTGACTCTGATGGGCCCCGCCCACCAAATCGGACCCTGGGGGCCCTGCCCACCAAATCGGACCCTGAGTGGCCCCGCCCACCAAATCGGACCCTAAGGGGCCATGCCCACCAAATAGGACCCTGAGGGACCCCGACCAGCAAATCAGACCCTGAGGGCCCCCGCCCAACAAATCGGACCCTGAGGGTCCCCACAAACCAAATCGGACCCTGATGGGTCCCGCCCACCAAATCGGACCCTGAGGGGCCCCACTCACCAAATTGAACTCTGAGGGGCCCCGTTCACCAAATCGGACCCTGAGCGGCTCCACCCACCAAATCAGATTCTGAAAGGCCCCAACCACAAAATCGGACCCTGAGGTGCCCGCTCACCAAATCGGACCCTGAGGGGCCCCGCTCACCAAATTGAACTCTGAGAGGCCCCGCTCACCAAATCGAACCCTGAGGGGCCCCGGTCACCAAATTGGAGCCTATGGGGCCCCGCTCACCAAATCGGATTCTGAAAGGCCTCAACCACAAAATCGGACCCTGAGGGGCCCCGGACACAAAATCGGACCCTATGGGGCTCCACCCACAAAATCGGACCCTGAGGGGCCCCAACCACAAAATCAGACCCTGGGGGGCCCCGCCCACCAAATCTGATCCTATGGGGCGATGCTGACCAAATCGGACCCCGAGGTGCCCCGCTCACCAAATTGAACTCTGAGGGGCCTCGCTCACCAAATCGGACCCTGAGGGGACCAGCCCACCAAATCGGACCGTTAGGGGCCCCGCCCACCAAATCGGACCCTGAGTGTCCCCGCCCACCAAATCGGACCCTGAGGGGCCCCAGCCACCAAATCGGACCCTGAGTGGCTAAACCCACAAAATCGGACCCTCTGGGGCCCCGGCCACAAAATCGGACCCAGAGGGGCCCCATCCACCAAATCGGACCCTGAGGGGCCCCACCCACAAAATCGAACCCTGAGGGGCCCTACCTACCAAATTGGACCCTGAGGGGCCCCGGCCACAAAATCGGACCATGAGGGTCCCCAATCACAAAACCGGACCCTTAGGGGCCCTGGTCACAAAGTCAGACCCTGAGGGGCTCCAACCACCAAATCGGACCCTGAGGGGCCCCGGCAAAAAAATCGGACCCTGAGGGTCCCCACCCACCAAATCAGACCCTGAGGGGCCCCGGCCACTAAATCGGACCCTGAGGGGCCCCACCCACCAAATCGGACCCTGAGGGGCCCTGGCCACTAAATCGGACCCTGAGGGGCCCCACCCACAAAATCGGACCCTGAGGGGCCCTGGCCACTAAATCGGACCCTGAGGGGCCCCACCCACAAAATCGGACCCTGAGGCCAAAGTGGCGCCTGAGATGCACTCACAGTAAAATGGATCCTGAGTTGAAAGTCTTGCAGGGGCAGCAGGCAAGTCTCTCTTAAAGGGGCAGCCCGGGCACCATTTCAAACCACTATCTGTACTTCCTTCAGGAAATAAACATCTAGTTCTTCTTCTTATTATTATTATTAAGTTGATTTCCGCAATTAATACAGCCCGAACCGCTACGCGCACAGACGCAGTTGAGGTGTTGTTTCGAAGCCAGCATCCGCGAGAGGTGTGCTAAGTATTTTTCGTGTCCATCGGATTTGTAGTTTTTGCGCAATTTGCGTTTGAAATTTTTTTTTCCTCTCATTGGAATGCACTGTCTCCAATGCTTTTCAATGGGTAATGGCAAAACATGCCCTGAGGCGATTGAAATGGCAGTTGAGCTCATTGATATGCGCAGGCAGACCCAGTTACTATGCCAACGCCTACGAACGTCACATGACATCCCAAGGACAGAGCTTCTGCCACATAATATCAGCTCTTAAAGTGAAACCCACAGCACAAATGCAAATCTAGCTTCATCACATGACACATGCCCCTGAGATAGAATGTGCGACAAAGTGGATTTAGAAGCCCAGTGAGCCACCCTGGCTCTTAAAGGGCCGACGTGCCACAGTGATTCTTAAAGGGCCAGCGCACCAAAATGAGTCTTAAAGGGCCGGCACACCAAATCGAAAGCTGAGTGACCCCGGCCTCCAAATCGGAGGCTGAGCCAACCCGGCCTCCAAATCGGAGGCTGAACCACCCCGGCCTCCAAATCGGAGGCTGAGCCACCCTGGCCTCCAAATCGGACCCAGTGTGGCTCCGCTCAAAAAATCAGACCCAGAGTAGCACAGCACACCAAATCGGATCCTGAGGGGCCCCGCCCACAAATCAGACTCCGAGTGGCCCCGCCCACCAAATCGGACCCTGAAGGGCCCCGTTCACCAAATCGGACCCTGAGGAGCCCCGCCCACCAAATCAGACCCTGAGAAGCCCCACCCACCAAATCGGACCCAGAGTGACCCCGCCCACCAAATCGGACCCTGAAGGGCCCCGCCCATCAAATCTGACCCAGAGTGGCCCCGCCCACCAAATCGGACCCAGAGGGGCCCCGCCCATCAAATCGGACCCTGAGGGGCCCCGCCCACCAAATCGGAACCTGAGGAGCCCCGCCCACCAAATCGGACCCAGATTGACCCCGCCCACCAAATCGGACCCCAAGGAGCCCCGCCCACCAAATCGGACCCAGATTTACCCCGCCCACCAAATCGGACCCTGAAGGGCCCCGCCCACCAAATTGGACCCAGAGGTGCCCCGCCCACCAAATCGGAACCTGAAGGGCCCCGCCCACCAAATCGGACCCAGAGGGGCCCCGCCCACCAAATCGGACCATGAGGGGCCCCGCCCACCAAATCGGACCATGAGGGGCACCGCCCACTAAATCGGAATCAGAGTGGCCCCGCCCACCAAAATGGACCCAGGGGGCTCCACCCACAAAATCAGACCCTAAGGTGCCCACCCACAAAATCGGACCCTGAGTGGGCCCGGCCACAAAATCAGACCCTGAGGGGCCCCAACCACAAAATCGGACCCTGAGAGACCCTGGCCACAAAATCAAACCTAGAGGGGCCCCAGTCACAAAATCAGACCCTGAGGGGCCCCACCCACAAAACCAGACCCTGAGGGTCCCCAGCCGCAAAATAAGACCCTGAGGGGCCCCACCCACAAAATCGGACCCTGAGAGACCCCGGCCACAAAATCGAACCCAGAGGGGCCCCAGTCACAAAATCAGACCCTAAGGGGCCCAGGTCACGAAATCGGACCCTGAGGGGCCCCATCCACAAAATCAGATCCTGAGGGGCCCCGCCCACCAAATTAGACCCTGACGGGACCACCCTCAAAATCAGACCCTGAGGGGCCCCAGCCACAAAATCAGACCCTGAGGGGCCCCGGCCACAAAATCGGACTCTGAGGGGCCCCACCCACAAAATCGGACCCTGAGGGGCCCCACCCACAAATCCAGACACTGAGGGTACCCGGCCACAAAATCGGACCCTGAGAGACCCCGGCCACAAAATCAGACCCTGAGGGGCCCCAACCACAAAATCAGACCCTGAGGGGCACCAGTCACAAAATCGGACCCTGAGGGGCCCCACCCACAAAATCAGACCCTGAGGGACCCCAGCCACAAAATCAGAACCTGAGGGGCCCCAACCACAAAATCAGAACCTGAGGGGCCCCACCCACAAAATCAGACCATGAGGGACCCCACCCACAAAATCGGACCCTGAGGGGCCCCGCCCACCAAATTAGACCCTGAGGGGCCCCACCCTCAAAATCGGTCGCTGAGGGACCACACCCACAAAATCGGACCCTGAGAGACCCCGGCCACAAAATCGAACCCAGAGGGGCCCCAGTCACAAAATCAGACCCTAAGGGGCCCAGGTCACGAAATCGGACCCTGAGGGGCCCCACCCACAAAATCAGACCCTGAGGGGCCCCGCCCACCAAATTAGACCCTGAGGGGCCCCACACTCAAAATCAGACCCTGAGGGGCCCCAGCCACAAAATCAGACCCTGAGGGGCCCCAACCACAAAATCGGACTCTGAGGGGCCCCACCCACAAAATCGGACCCTGAGGGGTCCCACCCACAAATCCAGACCCTGAGGGGACCCGGCCACAAAATCGGACCCTGAGGGGCCCCACCCTCAAAATCAGACCCTGAGGGGCCCCAGCCACAAAATCAGACCCTGAGGGGCCCCAGCAAAAAAATCGGACTCTGAGGGGCCCCACCCACAAAATCGGACCCTGAGGGGTCCCACCCACAAATCCAGACCCTGAGGGGACCCGGCCACAAAATCGGACCCTGAGGGGCCCCGCCCACCAAATCGGACCCTGAGGGGCCCCGCCCACTAAATCGGATTCTGAAAGGCCCCAACCACAAAATCGGACCCTAAGGGGCCCCGCTGACCAAATTGAACTCTGAGAGGGGCCCCGCCCACCAAATCGGACCCAGAGTGGCCCGCCTACCAAATCAGAACTATAGTGGCCCCGCTCACAAAATCGGACCCCGAGGGGCCCCACCCACCAAATCGGACCCCGAGGGTCCCCGCCCACCAAATCGGACCCCGAGGGGCCCCGCCCACCAAATCGGACCCCGAGGGATCCCGCCCACCAAATCGGACCCCGAGGGGCCCCGCCCACCAAATTGGACCCTGAGGGGCCCCGCCCACCAAATTGGACTCTGATAGATCCCGCCCACCAAATCAGACCCTGAGGGGCCCTGCTCACCAAATCGGACCCTGAGGGGCCCCGCTCACCAAATCGGACCCTGAGGGGCCACACCCACCAAATCGGACCCTGAGGGGCTCCAGCCACAAAATCGGACCCTGAGGGGCCCCGGCCACAAAATCGGACCCTTAGGGGCCCCACCCACCAAATCAGCCCCTGAGGGGACCTGGCCACCAAATCGGACCCTGAGGGGCCCCACCCACCAAATAGGACCCTGAGGGCCCCACCCACAAAATCGGACCCTGAGGCCAAAGTGGCCCCTGAGAGGCACCCACAGTTAAAACGGATCCTGAGTTGAAAGTCTTGCAGGTGCAGCAGGCAAGTCTCTCTTAAAGGGGCAGCCTGGGCAGCATTTCAAACCACTATCTGTACTTCCTTCAGGATATACACATCTAGTTCTTCTTCTGCTTCTTCTTATTATTATTATTCAGTTGATATTCCGCAATTAATGCGGCCCGAACCGCTACATGCACAGACTCCGTTGAGGTGTCATTTAGAAGCCAGCGTCCACGAGTAGTGTGCTAAGTAATTTTCGTGCTGATCGGATTTGTAGTTTTTGCGCAATTTGCGTTTGAAAAAACATTTTCCTCAATGCATTTCAATGGGAAGATGTTGCCATAGGGAAAACATGCCCTGAGGCGATTCAAATGGCTGCTAAGCTCATTGATATGCGCAGGCAGACCCAGTTACTATGCCAACGCCTACGAACTTCACATGACCCCCAGGACACAGGTTCTGCCAGATAATTTCTGCTCTGACAGCGAAACCCACAGCACAAATGCAAATCTAGCTTCATCACATGATGCATGCCCCTGAGAGAGGATGTGCGCCAAAGTGGATTTAGAAGCCCAGTGAGCCAAACTGGCTCTTAGAGGGCCGACACGCCAAACTGATTCTTAAAGGGTCGGCGCACCGAGATGAGTCTTAAAGGGCCGGCGCGCCAAATGGAAAGCTGAGTGACCACAGGCTTCAAATCGGAGGCTGAGCCACCCCAGCCTCCAAATCGGAGGCTAATCGACCCTTGCCTACAAATCGGAGGCTGAGCCACCCTGGTCTCCAAATCGGACCCACAGTGGCCCTGCTCACTAGATCGGACCCAGAGTGGCCCCGCCCACCAAATCGGACCCAGAGTGGCCCCGTCCACCAAATCGGACCCTGAGAGGCCCCGCCCACCAAATCAGACTCAGAGTGGCCCCGCCCACCAAATCGGACCCAGAGTGGCACCACCCACCAAATCGGACCCTGAGGGGCCCTGCCCACCAAATCAGACCTGAGGGGCCCCGCCCAGCAAATCAGACCCTGAGGGGCCCCGACCACAAAATCGGACCCAGAGGGGTCCCACTCACCAAATCGGACCCTGAGGGGCCCCACCCACCAAATCGGACCAAGAGGGGCCCCGCCCACCAAATCGGACCCTGAGGGACCTCGCCCACAAAATCAGACTCTGAGGGTCCCCGGCCACCAAATCAGACCCTGAAGGACCCCGCCCACCAAATCGGACCTAGAGGGGCCCCGCCCACCAAATAAGACCCTGAGGGGCCCCGCCCACCAAATTGAACCCAGAGGAGCCCCACCCACCAAATCGGACCCTGAGGGGCCCCACCGACCATATCGGACACAGAGGGTCCCCACCCACCAAATCGGACCCAGAGTGGCACCCGCCACCAAATCGGACCCTGAGGGACCCCGGCCACAATATCGGACCCTGAGGGGCCCCACCCACAAAATCAGACCCTGAGGGGCCCCAACCACAAAATTGGACCCTAAGGGGTCACGGCCACAAAATCAGACCCTGAGGGGCACCACCCACAAAATCAGACCCTGAAGGGCCCGAGACACAATATCGGACCCTGAGGGGCCCCACCCACAAAATCTGACTCTGAGGGGCCCCGGCCACAAAATCAGACCCTGAGGGGCCCCGGCCACAAAATCGGACCCTGAGGGGCCCCACCCACTAAATCGGACACAGAGTGGCCCCGCCCACCAAATCGGACCATGAGCAGCCCCGCCCACCAAATCAGACCTTGAGCAGCCCTGCCCACCAAATCGGACACTGACGGGCCCCACCCACTAAATCTGACCCAGAGTGGCCCCACTCACCAAATCAGACCCTGAGCAGCCCCGCCCACCAAATCGGACCCTGAGCGGCCCCAGCCACAAAATCAGACCCTGAGGGGCCCCAGCCACAAAATCGGACTCTGAGGGGCCCCACCCACAAAATCGGACCCTGAGGGGCCCCCCACAAATCCAGACCCTGAGGGGACCCGGCCACAAAATCGGACCCTGAGGGGCCCCGCCCACCAAATCGGACCCTGAGGGGCCCCGCCCACTAAATCGGATTCTGAAAGGCCCCAACCACAAAATCGGACCCTGAGGGGCCCCGCTGACCAAATTGAACTCTGAGGGGCCCCGCCCACCAAATCAGACCCAGAGTGGCCCGCCTACCAAATCAGACCTATAGTGGCCCCGCTCACCAAATCGGACCCCGAGGGTCCCCGCCCACCAAATCGGACCCCGAGGGTCCCCGCCCACCAAATCTGACCCCGAGGGGCCCCGCCCACCAAATCGGACCCCGAGGGGCCCCGCCCACCAAATCGGACCCCAAGGGATCCCGCCCACCAAATCGGACCCTGAGGGTCCCCACCCACCAAATTGGACCCTGAGGGGCCCCGCCCACCAAATAGGACTCTCATAGATCCCGCCCACCAAATCAGACCTTGAGGGGCCCTGCTCACCAAATCGGACCCTGAGGGGCCCTGGCCACAATATCAGACCCTGTGGGGTCCCACCCACAAAATCAGACCCTTAGGGGCCCCACCCACCAAATCAGCCCCTGAGGGGACCCGGCCACCAAATCGGACCCTGAGGGGCCCCACCCACCAAATAGGACCCTGAGGGCCCCACCCACAAAATCGGACCCTGAGGCCAAAGTGGCCCCTGAGAGGCACCCACAGTTAAAACGGATCCTGAGTTGAAAGTCTTGCAGGTGCAGCAGGCAAGTCTCTCTTAAAGGGGCAGCCTGGGCAGCATTTCAAACCACTATCTGTACTTCCTTCAGGATATACACATCTAGTTCTTCTTCTGCTTCTTCTTATTATTATTATTCAGTTGATTTTCCCCAATTAATGCTGCCCGAACCGCTACATGCACATACTCCGTTGAGGTGTCATTTAGAAGCCAGCGTCCACGAGTAGTGTGCTAAGTAATTTTCGTGCTGATCGGATTTGTAGTTTTTGCGCAATTTGCGTTTGAAAAAACATTTTCCTCAATGCATTTCAATGGGAAGATGTTGCTATAGGGAGAACATGCCCTGAGGCGATTCAAACGGCTGCTAAGCTCATTGATATGCGCAGGCAGACCCAGTTACTATGCCACGCCTACGAACTTCACATGACCCCCAGGACACAGGTTCTGCCAGATAATTTCTGCTCTGACAGCGAAACCCACAGCACAAATGCAAATCTAGCTTCATCACATGATGCATGCCCCTGAGAGAGGATGTGCGCCAAAGTGGCTTTAGAAGCCCAGTGAGCCAAACTGGCTCTTAGAGGGCCGACACGCCAAAGTGATTCTTAAAGGGCCGGCGCACCGAGATGAGTCTTAAAGGGCCGGCGCGCCAAATGGAAAGCTGAGTGACCCCAGGCTTCAAATCGGAGGCTGAGCCACCCCAGCCTCCAAATCGGAGGCTGAGCCACCCTGGTCTCCAAATCGGACCCACAGTGGCCCTGCTCACTAAATCGGACCCAGAGTGGCCCCGCCCACCAAATCGGACCCAGAGTGGCCCCGCCCACCAAATCGGACCCTGAGAGGCCCCGCCCACCAAGTCAGACTCAGAGTGGCCCCGCCCACCAAATCGGACCCAGAGTGGCACCGCCCACCAAATCGGACCCTGAGGGGCCCTGCCCACCAAATCAGACCTGAGGGGCCCCGCCCAGCAAATCAGACCCTGAGGGGCCCCGACCACAAAATCGGACCCAGAGGGGTCCCACTCACCAAATCAGAAACTGAGGGGCCCCGGCCACCAAATCGGACCCTGAGGGGCCCCACCCACCAAATCGGACCAAGAGGGGCCCCGCCCACCAAATCGGACCCTGAGGGACCTCGCCCACAAAATCAGACTCTGAGGGTCCCCGACCACAAAATCGGACCCTGAGGGGCCCCACAAACCAAATCGGACCCTAAGGGGTCCTGGCCACAAAATCGGACCCTGAGGAGCCCCGCACTTCAAATCGGACCCAGAGTGGCCCCGCCATAAAATTGGACCGAGAGTGGCACCGCCCACCAAATCGGACCCTGAGGGGCCCCACCCTCAAAATCTGACCCTGAGGGGCCCCAACCACAAAATCGGACACTGAGGGGCCCCGGCCACAAAATCGGACCCTGAGGGGTCCCACCCACAAAATCGGACCCTGAGGGGCCCTGGCCACAATATCAGACCCTGAGGGGTCCCACCCACAAAATCAGACCCTGAGGGGCCCCGGCCACAAAATCATTCGCTGAGGGGCCCCGGCCACAAAATCGGACCGAGAGTGGCACCGCCCACCAAGTTGAACCTAGAGGGGCCCCACCCACAAAATCGGACCCTGAAGGACCCCGGCCACAAAATCAGACCCTGAGGGGCCCCGGCTACAAAATCGGACCCTGAGGGGCCCCACATACAAAATCGGACCCTGAGGGGCCCCAACCACAAAATCGGACCCAGAGGGGCCCCGGCCACAAAAATGGACCCTGAGGGGCCCCACCCACAAAATCGGACCCTGAAGGGCCCTGGCCACAAAATCAGACCCTGAGGGGCCCCAACCACAAAATCGGACCCTGAGGGGCCCCGGCCACAAAATCATACCCTGAGGGGACCCGGCCACAAAATTGGACCCAGAGTGGCACCACCCACCAAATAGGACCCAGAGGGGCCCCACCCACAAAACCAGACCCTGAAGGGCCCCTGCCACAAAATCAGACCCCGAGGGGCCCTGGCCACAAAATCGGACCCTGAGGGGCCCCACCCACAAAATCAGACCCTGAGGGGCCCCACCCACAAATTGGACCCTGAGGGACCACATCCACAAAATCGGATCCTGAGGGACCACACCCACAAAATCGGACCCTGAGGGATCCCGGCCACCAATTCAAGCCCTGAGAAGCCCAGGCCACCGAATCGGATCCTGAGGGGCCCCACCCACCAAATCAGACCCTGAGGCCAAAGTGGCCCCTGAGAGGCATCCACAGTTAAAATGGATCCTGAGTGGAAAGTCTTGCAGGGACAGCAGCTAAGTCTCTCTTAAAGGGGCAGTCCGGGCACCATTTCAAAGCACTATCTGTACTTCCTTCAGGAAATACACATCTAGTTCTTATTATTCAGTTGATTTCCGCAATTAATGCGGCCCGAACCGCTACATGCACAGACTGCGTTGAGGTGTCATTTTGAAACCAGTGTGCACGAGTGGTGTGCTAAGTATTTTTCGTGTTGATTGGATTTATAGTTTTTGCGCAATTTGCGTTTGAAAAAACATTTTCCCGTCATTGAAATGTATTGTCTCAATGCTTTTCAATGGGAAAATTTTGCCAAAGAGAAAACATGCCCTGAGGCGATTCAAATGGCAGTTAAGCTCATTGATATGCGCAGGCACACCCAGTTACTATGCCAACGCCTACGAACTTCACATGATGCCCCCAGGACACAGATTCTGCCAGATAATATCAGCTCTTAAAGCGAAACCCACAACAAAATGCAAATCTAGCTTCATCACATGACGCATGCCCCTGAGAGAGAATGTGCACAAAAGTGGATTTAGAAGCCAAGAACGCCAAACTGGCTCTTAAAGGGCCGACGCGCCAAAGTGATTCTTAAAGGGCCGATGCACCAAAATGAGTCTTAAAGGGCCAGCACACCGAGAAATCGAAAGCTGAGTGACCTCAGGCTCCAAATCGGAGGCTGATTGACCCCGGCCTACAAATCGGACCCAGAGTGGGGCCGCCCACCAAATTGGATCCTGAGGGGCCCCGCCCAACAAATCGGACCTTGAGGGGCCCTGCCCACCAAATCAGACCCTGAGTAGCCCAGCCCACCAAATCAGACTGTGAGGGAACCCGCCCACCAAATCGGACCCAGAGTGGCCCCACCCACCAAATCGGACCCAGAGTGGCCCCGCCCACCATATCGGATTCTGAAGGGCCCTGCCCACCAAATCGGACCCTGTGGGGCCATGCCCACCAAATCGGACACAGGTTGGCCCCGCCCACCAAATCGGACCCTGAGTGGCCCCGCCCACCAAATCGGACCCTGAGTGGCCCCACCCACCAAATCGGACCCTGAGGAGCCCCGTCCACCAAATCGGACCCAGAGTGGTCCCGCACACAAAATCAGACCCTGAGGGACATGCCCACCAAATCAGACCCTGAGGGGCCCCGCCCACCAAATCGGACCCTGAGGAGCCCCGCCCACCAAATCAGACCCAGAGTGGTCCCGCACACCAAATCGGACCCTGAGGGGCCCCGGCTACCAAATCAGACCCTGAAGGACCCCGCCCACCAAATCGGACCTAGAGGGGCCCCGCCCACCAAATAAGACCCTGAGGGGCACCGCCCACCAAATCGGACCCAGAGGGGCCCCACCCAAAAAATCGGACCCTGAGGGGCCCCACCGACCATATCGGACACAGAGGGTCCCCACCCACCAAATCGGACCCAGAGTGGCACCCGCCACCAAATCGGACCCTGAGGGGCCCCGGCCACAAAATCAGACCCTGAGGGGCCCCACCCACAAAATCAGACCCTGAGGGGCCCCATCCACAAAATTGGACCCTAAGGGGTCACGGCCACAAAATCGGACCCTGAGGGGCGCCACCCACAAAATCAGGCCCTGAAGGGCCCGAGACACAATATCGGACCCTGAGGGGCCCCACCCACAAAATCTGACTCTGAGGGGACCCGGCCACAAGTCAGACCCTGAGGGGCCCCGGCCACAAAATCGGACCCTGAGGGGCCCCACCCACTAAATCGGACACAGAGTGGCCCCGCCCACCAAATCGGACCATGAGCAGCCCCGCCCACCAAATCAGACCTTGAGCAGCCTCGCCCACCAAATCGGACACTGACGGGCCCCACCCACTAAATCTGACCCAGAGTGGCCCCACTCACCAAATCAGACCCTGAGCAGCCCCGCCCACCAAATCAGACCCTGAGGGGCCCCAGCCACAAAATCGGACTCTGAGGGTCCCCACCCACAAAATCGGACCCTGAGGGGCCCCACCCACAAATCCAGACCCTGAGGGGACCCGGCCACAAAATCGGACCCTGAGGGGCCCCGCCCACCAAATTGGACCCTGAGGGGCCCCGCCCACTAAATCGGATTCTGAAAGGCCCCAACCACAAAATCGGACCCTGAGGGGCCCCGCTGACCAAATTGAACTCTGAGGGGCCCCGCCCACCAAATCGGACCCAGAGTGGCCCGCCTACCAAATCAGACCTATAGTGGCCCCGCTCACCAAATCGGACCCCGAGGGGCCTCACCCACCAAATCGGACCCCGAGGGTCCCCGCCCACCAAATCGGACCCCGAGGGGCCCCGCCCACCAAATCGCACCCCGAGGGGCCCCGCCCACCAAATCGGACCCCGAGGGATCCCGCCCACCAAATCGGACCCCAAGGGTCCCCGCCCACCAAATTGGACCCTGAGGGGCCCCGCCCACCAAATAGGACTCTCATAGATCCCGCCCACCAAATCAGACCCTGAGGGGCCCTGCTCACCAAATCGGACCCTGAGGGGCGCTGGCCACAATATCAGACCCTGAGGGGTCCCATCCACAAAATCAGACCCTTAGGGGCCCCACCCACCAAATCAGCCCCTGAGGGGACCCGGCCACCAAATCGGACCCTGAGGGGCCCCACCCACCAAATAGGACCCTGAGGGCCCCACCCACAAAATCGGACCCTGAGGCCAAAGTGGCCCCTGAAAGGCACCCACAGTTAAAACGGATCCTGAGTTGAAAGTCTTGCAGGTGCAGCAGGCAAGTCTCTCTTAAAGGGGCAGCCTGGGCAGCATTTCAAACCACTATCTGTACTTCCTTCAGGATATACACATCTAGTTCTTCTGCTTCTTCTTATTATTATTATTCAGTTGATTTTCCGCAATTAATGCGGCCCGAACCGCTACATGCACAGACTCCGTTGAGGTGTCATTTAGAAGCCAGCGTCCACGAGTAGTGTGCTAAGTAATTTTCGTGCTGATCGGATTTGTAGTTTTTGCGCAATTTGCGTTTGAAAAAACATTTTCCTCAATGCATTTCAATGGGAAGATGTTGCCATAGGGAGAACATGCCCTGAGGCGATTCAAACGGCTGCTAAGCTCATTGATATGCGCAGGCAGACCC
The DNA here is from genome assembly GCF_039654945.1 of Dendrobates tinctorius. Classification (NCBI taxonomy): domain Eukaryota; kingdom Metazoa; phylum Chordata; class Amphibia; order Anura; family Dendrobatidae; genus Dendrobates; species Dendrobates tinctorius. The sequence goes on along the minus strand of NW_027361725.1, from coordinate 18,213,891 downwards.
AGTTACTATGCCAACGCCTACGAACTTCACATGACCCCCAGGACACAGGTTCTGCCAGATAATTTCTGCTCTGACAGCGAAACCCACAGCACAAATGCAAATCTAGCTTCATCACATGATGCATGCCCCTGAGAGAGGATGTGCGCCAAAGTGGATTTAGAAGCCCAGTGAGCCAAACTGGCTCTTAGAGGGCCGACACGCCAAAGTGATTCTTAAAGGGCCGGCGCACCGAGATGAGTCTTAAAGGGCCGGCGCGCCAAATGGAAAGCTGAGTGACCCCAGGCTTCAAATCGGAGGCTGAGCCACCCCAGCCTCCAAATCGGAGGCTAATCGACCCTTGCCTACAAATCGGAGGCTGAGCCACCCTGGTCTCCAAATCGGACCCACAGTGGCCCTGCTCACTAAATCGGACAGAGAGTGGCCCCGCCCACCAAATAGGACCCAGAGTGGCCCCGCCCACCAAATCGGACCCTGAGAGGCCCCGCCCACCAAATCAGACTCAGAGTGGCCCCGCCCACCAAATCGGACCCAGAGTGGCACCGCCCACCAAATCGGACCCTGAGGGGCCCTGCCCACCAAATCAGACCTGAGGGGCCCCGCCCAGCAAATCAGACCCTGAGGGGCCCCAACCACAAAATCGGACCCAGAGGGGTCCCACTCACCAAATCAGAAACTGAGGGGCCCCGGCCACCAAATCGGACCCTGAGGGGCCCCACCCACCAAATCGGACCAAGAGGGGCCCCGCCCACCAAATCGGACCCTGAGGGACCTCGCCCACAAAATCAGACTCTGAGGGTCCCCGACCACAAAATCGGACCCTGAGGGGCCCCACCCACCAAATCGGACCCTAAGGGGTCCTGGCCACAAAATCGGACCCTGAGGAGCCCCGCACTTCAAATCGGACCCAGAGTGGCCCCGCCATAAAATTGGACCGAGAGTGGCACCGCCCACCAAATCGGACCCTGAGGGGCCCCACCCTCAAAATCTGACCCTGAGGGGCCCCAACCACAAAATCGGACACTGAGGGGCCCCGGCCACAAAATCGGACCCTGAGGGGTCCCACCCACAAAATCGGACCCTGAGGGGCCCTGGCCACAATATCAGGCCCTGAGGGGTCCCACCCACAAAATCAGACCCTGAGGGGCCCCGGCCACAAAATCATTCGCTGAGGGGCCCCGGCCACAAAATCGGACCGAGAGTGGCACCGCCCACCAAATTGAACCCAGAGGGGCCCCACCCACAAAATCGGACCCTGAAGGGCCCCGGCCACAAAATCGGACCCTGAGGGGCCCCGGCTACAAAATCGGACCCTGAGGGGCCCCACATACAAAATCGGACCCTGAGGGGCCCCACCCACAAAATCGGACCCAGAGGGGCCCCAACCACAAAATCGGACCCAGAGGGGCCCCGGCCACAAAAACGGACCCTGAGGGGCCCCACCCACAAAATCGGACCCTGAAGGGCCCTGGCCACAAAATCAGACCCTGAGGGGCCCCAACCACAAAATCGGACCCTGAGGGGCCCCGGCCACAAAAGCATACCCTGAGGGGACCCGGCCACAAAATTGGACCCAGAGTGGCACCACCCACCAAATAGGACCCAGAGGGGCCCCACCCACAAAACCAGACCCTGAAGGGCCCCTGCCACAAAATCAGACACCGAGGGGCCCCGGCCACAAAATCGGACCCTGAGGGGCCCCGGCCACAAAATCGGACCCTAAGGGGCCCCACCCACAGAATCGGACCCTGAGGGGCTCCACCCACAAATTGGACCCTGAGGGACCACATCCACAAAATCGGATCCTGAGGGACCACACCCACAAAATCGGACCCTGAGGGATCCCGGCCACCAATTCAAGCCCTGAGAAGCCCAGGCCACCGAATCGGATCCTGAGGGGCCCCACCCACCAAATCAGACCCTGAGGCCAAAGTGGCCCCTGAGAGGCATCCACAGTTAAAACGGATCCTGAGTGGAAAGTCTTGCAGGGACAGCAGCTAAGTCTCTCTTAAAGGGGCAGTCCGGGCACCATTTCAAAGCACTATCTGTACTTCCTTCAGGAAATACACATCTAGTTCTTATTATTCAGTTGATTTCCGCAATTAATGCGGCCCGAACCGCTACATGCACAGACTGCGTTGAGGTGTCATTTTGAAACCAGCGTGCACGAGCGGTGTGCTAAGTATTTTTCGTGTTGATTGGATTTATAGTTTTTGCGCAATTTGCGTTTGAAAAAACATTTTCCCGTCATTGAAATGTATTGTCTCATTGCTTTTCAATGGGAAAATTTTGCCAAAGAGAAAACATGCCCTGAGGCGATTCAAATGGCAGTTAAGCTCATTGATATGCGCAGGCTCACCCAGTTACTATGCCAACGCCTACGAACTTCACATGACGCCCCCAGGACACAGATTCTGCCAGATAATATCAGCTCTTAAAGCGAAACCCACAACAAAATGCAAATCTATCTTCATCACAAGACGCATGCCCCTGAGAGAGAATGTGCACAAAAGTGGATTTAGAAGCCAAGAACGCCAAACTGGCTCTTAAAGGGCCGACGCGCCAAAGTGATTCTTAAAGGGCCGACGCACCAAAATGAGTATTAAAGGGCCAGCACACCGAGAAATCAAAAGCTGAGTGACCTCAGGCTCCAAATCGGAGGCTGATTGACCCCGGCCTACAAATCGGACCCAGAGTGGGGCCGCCCACCAAATTGGATCCTGAGGGGCCCCGCCCAACAAATCGGACCTTGAGGGGCCCTGCCCACCAAATCAGACCCTGAGTGGCCCAGCCCACCAAATCAGACTGTGAGGGAACCCGCCCACCAAATCGGACCCAGAGTGGCCCCACCCACCAAATCGGACCCAGAGTGGCCCCGCCCACCATATCGGATTCTGAAGGGCCCTGCCCACCAAATCGGACCCTGTGGGGCCATGCCCACCAAATCGGACACAGGTTGGCCCCGCCCACCAAATCGGACCCTGAGTGGCCCCGCCCACCAAATCGGACCCTGAGTGGCCCCACCCACCAAATCGGACCCTGAGGAGCCCCGTCCACCAAATCGGACCCAGAGTGGTCCCGCACACCAAATCAGACCCTGAGGGTCATGCCCACCAAATCAGACCCTGAGGGGTCCCGCCCACCAAATCGGACCCTGAGGAGCCCCGCCCACCAAATCAGACCCAGAGTGGTCCCGCACACCAAATCGGACCCTGACGGGCCCCGGCCACCAAATCAGACCCTGAGGGGCCCCGCCCACCAAATCGGACCCTGAGGGGCCCCACCCACCAAATCGGACCCTGAGGGGCCCCACAGACCATATCGGACACAGAGGGTCCCCACCCACCAAATCGGACCCAGAGTGGCACCCGCCACCAAATCGGACCCTGAGGGGCCCCGGCCACAAAATCGGACCCTGAGGGGCCCCACCCACAAAATCAGACCCTGAGGGGCCCCAACCACAAAATTGGAACCTAAGGGGTCACGGCCACAAAATCGGACCCTGAGGGGCGCCACACACAAAATCAGACCCTAAAGGGCCCGAAACACAATATCGGACCCTGAGGGGCCCCACCCACAAAATCTGACTCTGAGGGGCCCCGGCCACAAAATCAGACCCTGAGGGGCCCCGGCCACAAAATCGGACCCTGAGGGGCCCCACCCACTAAATCGGACCCAGAGTGGCCCCGCCCACGAAATCGGACCTTGAGCAGCCCCGCCCACCAAATCGGACACTGAAGGGCCCCACGCACTAAATCTGACCCAGAGTGGCCCCACTCACCAAATCAGACCCTGAGCATCCCCGCCCACCAAATCGGACACTGAGGGCCCCGCCCACCAAATCGGATACTGAGGGGCCCCACCCACCAAATTGGACCCAGAGTGGCACCGCCTACCAAATCGGACCTTCAGTGGCACCGCCCACCAAATTGTCCCAGAGGGGCTCCACCCACCAAATCGGACCCAGAGTTGCACCGCCCACCAAATTGGACCCAGAGGGGCCCCACACACAAAATCCGACCCTGAGGGGCCCTAGCCAAAAAATCAGACCCTGAGAGACCACACCCACAAAATCGGACACTGAGGGAAATCGGCCACCAATTCAAGCCCTGAGAAGCCCAGGCCACCAAATCAGATCCTGAGGGGCCCCACCCACCAAATCAGACCCTGAGGCCAAAGTGGCCCCTGAGAGGCACCCAAAGTTAAAACGGATCCTGAGTTGAAAGTCTTGCAGGGGCAGCAGCTAAGTCTCTCTTAAAGGAGCAGCCCGGACACCATTTCAAAGCACTATCTGTACTTCCTTCAGGAAATACACACCTAGTTATAGTGGTTTGAAAAAAACACTATATTGTAATCCGAGTGCTGCTATCTTATTGTTCTTATTATTATTATTCAGTTGATTTCTGCAATTAATGCGGCCCGAACCGCTACACGTACAGACTCCGTTGAGGTGTCGTTTCGAAGCCAGCGTCCACGAGTGGTGTGCTAATTATTTTTTGTGTCAATCGGATTTGTAGTTGTTGCGCAATTTGCTTTTGAAAAATTTTTTTCCCGTCATTGGAATGCACTGTCTCAATTCTTTTCAATGGGAAGGGAAAATATGCCCTGAGGCGATTCAAATGGCAGTAAAGCTCATTGACATGCGCAGGCACACCCAGTTACTATGCCAACACCTACGAACTTCACATGACCTCCCCAGGACACAGTTTCTGCCAGATAATTTCAGCTCTTAAAGCGAAACCCACAGCATAAATGCAAATCTAGCTGCATCACATGACGCATTCCACTTAGAGAGAATGTGCGCCAAAGTGAATTTAGAAGCCCAGTGAGTCAAACTGGCTCTTAAAGGGCCGACACAACAAAGTGATTCATAAAGGGCCGATGCACCTAAATGAGTCTTAAAGGGCTGGCGCGCCAAATCGAAAACTGAGAGATCCCAGACTCCAAATTGGACCTAGAGTGGCCCCGCCCACCAAATTGGACCCTGAGGGGCCCCGCCCACCAAATCAGACGCAGAGTGGCCCCGTTCACCAAATCGGACCCTGAGGAGCCCCGGCCACAAAATCGGACCGTGAGGGGCCCCGCCCACCAAATCAGACCCTAAGGGGCCCCGCCCACCAAATTAGACCCAGTGTGGCTCCACCCACCAAATCGGACCCAGAGTGGCCCGGCCCACCAAATCGGACCCAGAGTGGCCCCGCCCACCAAATCGGACCCTGAGGGGCCCTGCCCACCAAATCAGACCCTAAGGGGCCCCGCCCACCAAATTAGACCCAGTGTGGCTCCGCCCACCAAATCGGACCCAGAGTGGCCCGGCCCACCAAATCGGACCCAGAGTGGCCCCGCCCACCAAATCGGACCCTGAGGGGCCCCGCCCACCAACTCGGACTATGAGGGCCCCGCCCACCAATTCAGACCCTGAGGGGCCCCGCCCACCAAATCAGACTTTGAGGGGCCCCACCCACCAAATCGAACTATGAGGGGCCCCGTCCACCAAATCTGACCCAGATTGGCGCCACCCACCAAATCGGACCCAGAATGGCTCCGCCCACCAAATCTGACCCTGAGGGGCCCCGCCCACCAAATCAGACCCTGAGGGACCCCGCCCACCAAATCGAACCCTTAGAGCCCCGCTCACCAAATCGTACCCTGAGGGGCCCTGCCCACCAAATGGGACCCAGAGTGGCCCCGCCCACCAAATTGGACCCTGAGGAGCTCAGCCCACTAAATCAGACCCTGAGGGACCTCGCCCACCAAATCGGACCCAGAGTGGCCCCGCCCACCAAATCAGACCCATAGTGGCCCCGCCCACCAAATCGGCCTCTGAAGGGCCTTGCCCAACAAATTGGACCCAGAGGGGTCCTGCCCACCAAATCGGACCCTGAGGGGCCCCGCCCACCAAATCGGACCCTGTGGGTCCCCGCCCACCAATTAAGACCCAGAGGGGCTCCGCCCAGAAAATCAGACCCTAAGGCACCCCACCCACAAAATCGAACCCTGAGGGGCTCCAGCCACAAAATCGGACCCTGACGGATCCCGTCCACCAATTCAAGCCCTGAGGAGCCCAGGCAACCGAATCGGATCCTTAGGGGCCCCACCCAGCAAATCAGACCCTGAGGGGCCCCACATGCTAAAGTGGCCCCTGAGAGGCACCCACAGTTAAAACGGATCCTGAGTTGAAAGTCTTGCAGGGGCAGCAGGCAAGTCTCTCTTAAATGGGCAGCCCTGGCACCATTTCAAAGCACTCTCTGTACTTCCTTCTGGAAATACACATCTAGTTCTTCTTATTATTCAGTTGATTTCCGCAATTAATGCGGCCCGAACCGCTACACGCACAGACTCCGTTGAGGTGTCGTTTCAAAGCCAGCGTCCACGAGTGGCGTGCTAAGTATTTTTCGTGTCGATCGGATTTGTAGTTTTTGCACAATTTGCGTTTGAAAAAACATTTTCCCGTCATTGGAATGTATTGTCTCAATGCATTTCAATGGGAAAATGTTGCCATAGGGAAAACATGCCCTGAGGCGATTCAAATTGCTGCTAAGCTCATTGATATGCACAGGCACACCCAGTTACTATGCCAATGCCTACGAACTTCACATGACCCCCCAGGACACAGGTTCTGCCAGATAATTTCTGCTCTGACAGCGAAACCCACAGCACAAATGCAAATCTAGCTTCATCGCATGATGCATGCCCCTGAGAGAGAATGCGCCAAAGTGGATTTAGAAGCCTAGTATGCCAAACTAGCCGGGCACCATTTCAAAGCACTATCTTTACTTCCTTCAGGAAATACACATCTAGTTATAGTGCTTGAAAAAGCACTATATTGTAATCCGAACGCTGCTAACTTATTCTTCTGCTTCTTCTACTTATTATTATTATTCAGTTGATTTTCCGCAATTAATGCGGCCCGAACCGCTACACGCAGACTCCGTTGAGGTGTCGTTTCGAAGCCAGCGTCTGCGAGTGGTGTGCTAAGTAATTTTAGTGTCGATCGGATTTCTAGTTTTTGCGCAATTTGCGTTTGAAAAAACATTTTCCTCAATACATTTCAATGGGAAAATGTTGCCACAGGGAAAGCATGCCCTGAGGCGATTCAAATGGCAGTTAAGCTCATTGATATGTGCAGGCACAACCAGCTACTATGCCAACGCCTAAATACTTCACATGACCCCCCAGGACACAGTTTCAGCCAGATAATTTCAGCTCTTAAAGTGAAACCCACAGCACAAACGCAAATCTAGCTTCATCACATGACGCTTGCCCCTGAGAGAGAATGTGCGCCAAAGTGGATTTAGAAGCTCAGTGGGCAAAACTAGATCTTAAAGGGCCGACGCGCCAAAGTGATTCTTACGGCGCGCCAAATCGAAAGCTGAGTGACCCCAGGACCCAAATCGGAGGCTGAGCCACCCCGGCCTCCAAATCGGAGGCTGATTGACCCTGGCCTACAAATCGGAGGCTGAGCCACCCTGGCCTCCAAATCGGACCCAGAGTGGCCCCGCTCACCAAATCGGACCCAGAGTGGCACCGCCCACCAAATTGGAACCTGAGTGGCCCCGCCCACCAAATCGGACTCTGAAGGGCCCCACCCACCAAATTAGACCCAGAGTGGCCCCGCCCACCAAATAGGACCCTGTGGGGGCCCTCCCACCAAATCGGACCCAGAGTGGCCCTGCCCACCAAATCGGACCACGAGGGACCCCACCCACCAAATCAGACCCTGAGAGGCCTCGCCCACCAAATCGGACCCAGAGTGGCCCCGCCCACCAAATCGGACCCTGAGGGACACCGCCCACCAAATCGGACCCTGAGGGGCCCCGCCCACCAAATTAGACACATTGTGGCCCCGCCCACCAACTCGGACCCAGAGTGGCCCCGCACACCAAATCGGACCCTGAGGGGCCCCGGCCACCAAATCAGACACTGAGGGGCCCCGCCCACCAAATCAGACCCAGAGGGGTCCCGCCCACCAAATCGGACCCAGAGGGGCCCCGCCCACCACATTAGACCCTGAGGGGCCCACCCACCAAATCTTACCCAGAGGGGCCCCGCCCACGAAATCGGACCCTGATGGGCCCCGGCTACAAAATCGGACTCTGAGGGGCCCCACCCACAAAATCGGACCCTGAGGGGCCCCTCCCACAAAATGGGACCCCGAGGGGTCCCGGCCAGAAAATCGGACACTGAGGGGGCCCACCCAAAAAAAATCAGACCCTGAAGGGCCCCGGCCACAATATCGGACCCTGAGGGTCCCCACCCACCAAATCGGACCCAGAGGGGCTCCACCCACCAAATCGGACTCAGAGTTGCACCACCCACCAAATTGGACCCAGAGGGGCCCCACCCACGAATTCGGACCCACAGTGGCACCGCCCACCAAATTGGACCCAGAGGGGCCCCACACACAAAATCAGACCCTGAGGGGCCCTGGCCAAAAAATCAGACCCTGAGGGGCCCCGACCACAAAATTGGACCCTGAGGGACCACGCCCACAAAATCAGACCCTGAGGGATCCCGGCCACCAATTCAAGCCCTGAGAAGCCCAGGCCACCGAATCGGATCCTGGGCGCCCCCCGCCCACCATATCCGGACCCTGAGGGACACCGCCCACCAAATCGGACCCTGAGGGGCCCAGCCCACTAAATCAGACACATTGTGGCCCCGTCCACGTAATTGGACCCAGAGGGTCTCCGCCCATGAAATCAGACCCTATGGGACCCCACCCACAAAATCAGACCCTAAGCGGCCCCACCCACCAAATCAGACCTTGAGGGACCCCGCCCACCAAATCGGACTCAGAGTGGCCCCGCCCACCATATCGGACTCTGAAAGGCCCTGCCCACCAAATTGGACCCTGAGGGGCCCCGCCCACCAAATCGGACCCTGTGGGGCCTTGCCCACCTAATCGGACACAGGGTGGCGCCGCCCACCAAATCGGACTCTGAAGGGCCCCGCCCACCAAATCGGACCCTGAGTTGCCCCGCACACCAAATCAGACCCTGAGGGGCCCCACCCACCAAATCGGACCCTGAGGGGCCACACCCACCATATCGGACACAGAGGGTCCCCGCCCACCATATTGGACCCAGAGTGGCACCGCCCACCAAATCGGACCCTGAGGGGCCCTGGCCACAATATCGGACCCTGAGTGGCCCCACTAACAAAATCAGACCATGAGGGGCCCCACCCACAAAATCGGACCCTGAGGGGCCCCAGCCACAAAATCGGACCCTGAGGGATCCCGGCCACCAATTCAAGCCCTGAGAAGCCCAGGCCACCGAATCGGAACCTGAGGGGCCCCACCCACCTAATCAGACCCTGAGGCCAAAGTAGCCCCTGATAGGCACCCACAGTTAAAACGGATCTTGAGTTGAAAGTCTTGCAGGGGCAGCAGGCAAGTCTCTCTTAAAGGGGCAGCCCGGGCACCATTTCAATGCACTATCTCTACTTCCTTCAGGAAATACACATCTAGTTATAGTGCTTGAAAAAGCACTATATTGTAATCCGAACGCTGCTAACATATTCTTCTGCTTCTTCTTATTATTATTATTATTCAGTTGATTTTCCGCAATTAATGCGGCCCGAACCGCTACACGCAGACTCCGTTGAGGTGTCGTTTCGAAGCCAACGTCTGCGAGTGGTGTGCTAAGTAATTTTAGTGTCGATCGGATTTGTAGTTTTTGCGCAATTTGTGTTTGAAAAAACATTTTTCTCAATACATTTCAATGGGAAAATGTTGCCACAGGGAAAGCATGCCCTGAGGCGATTCAAATGGCAGTTAAGCTCATTGATATGCGCAGGCACATCCAGCTACTATGCCAACGCCTACGAACTTCACATGACCCCCCCAGGACACAGTGTCTGCCAGATTATTTCAGCTCTTAAAGTGAAACCCACAGCACAAACGCAAATCTAGCTTCATCACATGACGCTTGCCCCTGAGAGAGAATGTGCGCCAAAGTGGATTTAGAAGCTCAGTGGGCAAAACTAGGTCTTAAAGGGCCGACGCGCCAAAGTGATTCATAAAGGGCCGGCGCGCCAAATCAAAAGCTGAGTGACCCCAGGATCCAAATCGGAGGCTGAGCCACCCCGACCTTCAAATCGGAGGCTGATTGACCCTGGCCTACAAATCGGAGGCTGAGCCACCCTGGCCTCCAAATCGGACCCAGAGTGGCCCCGCTCACCAAATCGGACCCAGAGTGGCCCCGCCCACCAAATTGGACCCTGAGGGGCCCCGCCCACCAAATCAGACTCCGAGGGGCCCCAGCCACAATATCGGACCCTGAGGGGCCCCACCCACAAAATCGGACCATGAGAGACCCCGCCCACCAAATCAGACCCTGAGGGACCCCGCCCACCAAATCGGACCCTGAGGGACACCGCCCACCAAATCGGACCCTGAGGGGCCCCGCCCACCAAATTAGACACATTGTGGCCCCGCCCACCAACTCGGACCCAGAGTGGCCCCGCACACCAAATCGGACCCTGAGGGGCCCCGGCCACCAAATCAGACACTGAGGGGCCCCGCCCACCAAATCAGACCCAGAGGGGTCCCGCCCACCAAATCGGACCCAGAGGGGCCCCGCCCACCACATTAGACCCTGAGGGGCCCACCCACCAAATCTTACCCAGAGGGGCCCCGCCCACGAAATCGGACCCTGATGGGCCCCGGCTACAAAATCGGACTCTGAGGGGCCCCACCCACAAAATCGGACCCTGAGGGGCCCCTCCCACAAAATGGGACCCCGAGGGGTCCCGGCCAGAAAATCGGACACTGAGGGGGCCCACCCAAAAAAAATCAGACCCTGAAGGGCCCCGGCCACAATATCGAACCCTGAGGGTCCCCACCCACCAAATCGGACCCAGAGGGGCTCCACCCACCAAATCGGACTCAGAGTTGCACCACCCACCAAATTGGACCCAGAGGGGCCCCACCCACCAATTCGGACCCACAGTGGCACCGCCCACCAAATTGGACCCAGAGGGGCCCCACACACAAAATCAGACCCTGAGGGGCCCTGGCCAAAAAATCAGACCCTGAGGGGCCCCGACCACAAAATTGGACCCTGAGGGACCACGCCCACAAAATCAGACCCTGAGGGATCCCGGCCACCAATTCAAGCCCTGAGAAGCCCAGGCCACCGAATCGGATCCTGGGCGCCCCCCGCCCACCATATCCGGACCCTGAGGGACACCGCCCACCAAATCGGACCCTGAGGGGCCCCGCCCACTAAATCAGACACATTGTGGCCCCGTCCACGTAATTGGACCCAGAGGGTCTCCGCCCATGAAATCAGACCCTATGGGACCCCACCCACAAAATCAGACCCTAAGCGGCCCCACCCACCAAATCAGACCTTGAGGGACCCCGCCCACCAAATCGGACTCAGAGTGGCCCCGCCCACCATATCGGACTCTGAAAGGCCCTGCCCACCAAATTGGACCCTGAGGGGCCCCGCCCACCAAATCGGACCCTGTGGGGCCTTGCCCACCTAATCGGACACAGGGTGGCGCCGCCCACCAAATCGGACTCTGAAGGGCCCCGCCCACCAAATCGGACCCTGAGTTGCCCCGCACACCAAATCAGACCCTGAGGGGCCCCACCCACCAAATCGGACCCTGAGGGGCCACACCCACCATATCGGACACAGAGGGTCCCCGCCCACCATATTGGACCCAGAGTGGCACCGCCCACCAAATCGGACCCTGAGGGGCCCTGGCCACAATATCGGACCCTGAGTGGCCCCACTAACAAAATCAGACCATGAGGGGCCCCACCCACAAAATCGGACCCTGAGGGGCCCCAGCCACAAAATCGGACCCTGAGGGATCCCGGCCACCAATTCAAGCCCTGAGAAGCCCAGGCCACCGAATCGGAACCTGAGGGGCCCCACCCACCTAATCAGACCCTGAGGCCAAAGTAGCCCCTGATAGGCACCCACAGTTAAAACGGATCTTGAGTTGAAAGTCTTGCAGGGGCAGCAGGCAAGTCTCTCTTAAAGGGGCAGCCCGGGCACCATTTCAATGCACTATCTCTACTTCCTTCAGGAAATACACATCTAGTTATAGTGCTTGAAAAAGCACTATATTGTAATCCGAACGCTGCTAACATATTCTTCTGCTTCTTCTTATTATTATTATTATTCAGTTGATTTTCCGCAATTAATGCGGCCCGAACCGCTACACGCAGACTCCGTTGAGGTGTCGTTTCGAAGCCAACGTCTGCGAGTGGTGTGCTAAGTAATTTTAGTGTCGATCGGATTTGTAGTTTTTGCGCAATTTGTGTTTGAAAAAACATTTTTCTCAATACATTTCAATGGGAAAATGTTGCCACAGGGAAAGCATGCCCTGAGGCGATTCAAATGACAGTTAAGCTCATTGATATGCGCAGGCACATCCAGCTACTATGCCAACGCCTACGAACTTCACATGACCCCCCCAGGACACAGTGTCTGCCAGATTATTTCAGCTCTTAAAGTGAAACCCACAGCACAAACGCAAATCTAGCTTCATCACATGACGCTTGCCCCTGAGAGAGAATGTGCGCCAAAGTGGATTTAGAAGCTCAGTGGGCAAAACTAGGTCTTAAAGGGCCGACGCGCCAAAGTGATTCATAAAGGGCCGGCGCGCCAAATCAAAAGCTGAGTGACCCCAGGATCCAAATCGGAGGCTGAGCCACCCCGACCTTCAAATCGGAGGCTGATTGACCCTGGCCTACAAATCGGAGGCTGAGCCACCCTGGCCTCCAAATCGGACCCAGAGTGGCCCCGCTCACCAAATCGGACCCAGAGTGGCCCCGCCCACCAAATTGGACCCTGAGGGGCCCCGCCCACCAAATCAGACTCCGAGGGGCCCCAGCCACAATATCGGACCCTGAGGGGCCCCACCCACAAAATCGGACCATGAGAGACCCCGCCCACCAAATCAGACCCTGAGGGACCCCGCCCACCAAATCGGACCCTTAGGGTCCCCGCCCACAAAATCAGACCCAGAGTGGCCCCGCCCACCAAATCAGACCCTGAGTGTCCCCGACCACGTAATTGGACCCAGATGGGCTCCGCCCACAAAATCAGACCCTAAGGGACCCCACTCACAAAATCGGACCCTGAGGGGCCCCAGCCACAATATCGGACCCTGAGGGGCCCCACCCACAAAATAGGACCATGATTTCCCCCTCCCACCAAATCAGACCCTGAGGGGCCCCGCCCACCAAATCGGACCCTGATGGTCCCCGCCCACAAAATCAGACCCAGAGTGGCTCCGCCCACCAAATCGGACCCTGAGGGGCCCCAGCCACAATATCGGACCCTGAGGGGCCCCACCCACAAAATCGGACCATGAGAGACCCCGCCCACCAAATCAGACCCTGAGGGACCCCGCCCACCAAATCGGACCCTTATGGTCCCCGCCCACAAAATCAGACCCAGAGTGGCCCCGCCCACCAAATCGGACCCTGAGTGTCCCCGACCACGTAATTGGACCCAGATGGGCTCCGCCCACAAAATCAGACCCTAAGGGACCCCACTCACAAAGTCGGACCCTGAGGGCCCCGGCCACAAAATCGGACCCTGAGGGGCCCCGGGCACAAAATCGGACCCTGAGGTGCCCTGGCCACAAAATCGGACCCTGAGGGGCCCCACCCACAAAATAGGACCATGATTTCCCCCTCCCACCAAATCAGACCCTGAGGGGCCCCGCCCACCAAATCGGACCCTGATGGTCCCCGCCCACAAAATCAGACCCAGAGTGGCTCCGCCCACCAAATCGGACCCTGAGGGGCCCCAGCCACAATATCGGACCCTGAGGGGCCCCACCCACAAAATCGGACCATGAGAGACCCCGCCCACCAAATCAGACCCTGAGGGACCCCGCCCACCAAATCGGACCCTTATGGTCCCCGCCCACAAAATCAGACCCAGAGTGGCCCCGCCCACCAAATCGGACCCTGAGTGTCCCCGACCACGTAATTGGACCCAGATGGGCTCCGCCCACAAAATCAGACCCTAAGGGACCCCACTCACAAAGTCGGACCCTGAGGGCCCCGGCCACAAAATCGGACCCTGAGGGGCCCCGGGCACAAAATCGGACCCTGAGGTGCCCTGGCTACAAAATCGGACCCTGAGGGGCCCCGCCCACAAAATCAGACCCTGAGGGGCCCTGCCCACCAAATTGGACCCTGAGGGGCCACGCCCACCAAATCAGACACTGAGCGACCAGGCCCACCAAATCGGACCCTTAGGGGCCCCGCCCACCAAATCGGACCCTGAGGGGCCCCACAGGCCAAAGTGGCCCCTGAGAGGCTCCCACAGATAAAACTGATCCTGAGTTGAAAGTCTTGCAGGGCAGCAGGCAAGTCTCTCTTAAAAGGGCAGCCCGGCCACCATTTCAAAGTGCTATCTGTACTTCCTTCAGGAAATACACATCTAGTTAACTTTTGGTAACCCCTTCAACCCCAATTATTCAACCCATAGACATAACAAGAAATTCTGAAATTCTAGATAGGGGTAGGTAGATGTTCAAAAAGAAAACAGGCTGCAGTATAGGTGTAGCTTGTATGGTTGTCAAATTGGACTAGACATGCTCAGTTAAATAGCTAATTTTTTTTCAACAAAATTCAACCCCATTCTCAAAATTATAAAAATAAGAAATATTACGTAGGTACACAATTAAAAATCGAGCAGCTTTAACAGGGCACTGTATTGATGCAGAATACACAGATGTAAAAGTTAACCACTAAAAGAGATATAGAAAAAAATGCATATCACACATACTTTGCGATCAGGGGTGAACCTAGCCTCTCGGCTGCCTGAGGCGAACAGCAAAATGACGCCCCCACCCGCACACAAAGTAAATTTTTATATCTATATGTAAAACTGAGTACAATAGTGGATATTTTGATTTAGATAAATAGAAAAAAAGGTGTCCAAATACAAGGATGTCAGTGCCATGACACGCACATACAAGAACAGAGAAGTATCCAGAACAAAGGTCATTAATGGCAATGGTAGGCCTGGCACAGGGCCTGACTGCCGGACTGGGACAAAAATGCAGCCCTGCCACACAAATCCCACCAGCCCACAAACTATAACACTCATCAGCCCCAATCAGTGATTTTTTTTGCTATACTTTGTCGTCCCCTCATCACTCTCTTAAAGGAGTTACTTGAAGAGCCACATGTGAATGGCGCCACAGTGTATATGATTGACCACAGCTCCATTTACATGGTGCTCTTCAAAGCTAAGTTTCCCAGGATCATGGGAGTCCCAGCGGTCAGATCCACAACAAACAGAAAGTCATCCCTTACCCCCACATACTGCTCCATACAGTATTATGGGCCCCATATATTACTGCTTTCAGTATTATGGGCCCCATATAATGCTCCATACAGTATATTGGGCCCCACATATTACTTCATACAGCATAATGGGCCCCAGATATTACTTCATACAGCATAGTGGGCCCCATATATTACTTAATACAGTATAATGAGCCCCATATATTACTTCATACATTATAATGGGCACCATATATTACTTCATACAGCAAAATAGGTCCAATATAATTCTTCTCACCATACCCCACTGCTCTGGTCTCCTCAGTGTATTCTGATCCTCCGCACTGCTTGGCACAGGGGCATCATTAACTTTACGTATGTAATTGTCCACTTGGACTGATAGTAATAGTGATTTATTTGTACCTTGTTGTCTGGGGCTGGCCCACTTTATGGGGGTGCTCAGGGCATATGATTATGCACCAGTAAAAAGTATGAAAGGCTCAATGTGACCAGTGCCACCTAGCTTCCTACCCCTCTTATTCTACCAGTACTGTGGGCACACTGACTGGTACTGAGGAAAAGAAAGAAAGAACAGAGAGAGAAAAAAGAAAACAGAGAGAGAAAGAAAGAATGAAGAGAGAGAAAGAAAGAGGGGAAAGAAAGAACACAGAGAGAAAGAAAAAAGAAAGAAAGAAAGAAGGAAAGAAAGAAAGAAAGAAAGAAAGAAAGAAAGAAAAAGAAAGAAAGAAAGAAAGAAGAAATAAAGAAGCAGATAAAGAAAGAGGGGAATAAAAAAAGAACAGAGAGAGAGAAAGAAAGAGGGGACAGAAAAAAAGAACAGAGAGAGAGAGAGAGAAAAAAAGAAAGAGGGGAAAGAAAGAAAGAAAGAAAGAAAGAACAGAGTGGGAGAGAGAAAGAAAGAGGGGAAAGTATAGAGAGAGAAAGATAAAGAAAGAAAGAAAGAAAGAAAGGGGAAGAAAAAACAACAGATAGAGAAAGAAAGGGGAAAGAAAGAACAGAGAGAGAAAGAAAGAGGGGACTAAAAAAAAGCAGAGAGGGAGAGATAACGAAAGAGGGGAAAGAAAGAACAGAGAGAAAGAAAAAAGTGGGGAAGAAAGAACAGGGAGAGAAATAAAGAGAAATAAGGAAAGAACAAAGGAGAGAGACAGAAAGAATAGAAAGAAAGAAAGAGAGGAAGGAAAGAAAGAAAACAGAGAAAGAAAGAAAACAGAGAGAAAGAAAGGAAAAACAGACAGAGAGAACAGAGAGAAAGAAAGATTAGAGAGAGAAAGAAAGATTACAGAGAGAAAGAAAGAGGGGAAAGAAAGAGAAAGAAAGAACAGAGAAAAATAGGGGAAAGAAAAAACAGAGAGAGAGAGAAAGAAAGAGGGAAAAGAAAGAAAGAACAGAGAGAAAGAAAAAAGAAAGAAAAAGAACAGAGAAAGAGTGGACAGAAAAAAAGAACAGAGAGAGAAAGAAAGAGGAGAAAGAAAGAAAGAACAGAGAGGGAGAGAGAAAGAGAGGGGAAGTAAATAAAAAACAGAGAATGAAAGAAAGAGGGGAAAGAAAGAACACAGAGGGAGAAAGAAATAGGGGAAAGAATGAAGGAACAGAGAAAGAGAAAGAAAGATGGGAAAGAAAGAGAACAGAGAGAGAAAAAGAACAGAGAGAGAAAGAGAGGAAAGAAAGTAAGAACAGAGAGAGAAAGAAAGAATGAGGGGAAAGAAAGAGAACAGAGAGAGAAAGGAAGAACAGAGTGAAAGAAAGGAAGAACAGAGAGAGAAAGAAAGAACAGAGATAGAAAGAAAAAGCAGAAAGAAAAAGAAAGATTAGAGAGAGAAAGAGGGGAAAGAAAGAACAGAGAGAAAGAAAGAGAGGAAAGAAAGAACAGAGAGAGAGAGAGAAAGAAAAATAGAAAGATTAGAGAGAGAAAGAAAGGAGAGCGAAAGAAAGATTCTATAAAGATACTATAGCAGCCCGGCTCCCATTGTAGAGCCCACCTAGTGCATCGGGAGGATGCCGGACATATCATGATCCGCTCACATGGCCGGAACTCCCGAGTCCAAGGCGATCCCGCTGTCCGCGCTGTCAGAGGACACAGTGATGGATCTGAAGCATTCCCCAAAGTGCCTCCATGGTTCCGTCACAATCTCCTCCTGAAATTACCTAATTTCTGGTCAGCTTCTAGCATGTCACTTCCGGTGGAACATCATGTGTGAATTTTAAAGTGCTCCTCGGGCCTCCGCCATGTACTCCTGTGTCCGTGGGAAAAGTAAGCTCCCGGCCAGGGCAGAGGGGCAGACTCTCTCTCAAAATCGGGACTGTCCCCCTGGGAGGTATGGATGCTCCCCACCATACACCTTGTACACGTATGGCTCCGCACACCTCATACACATGGTTCCACTTTTTATGCCTCGCACACACACGGCTCCGCTCTGGACACCTCTCACACACATGGCTCCGCTCAGTGCACACATGGCTCCACTCCGTAAACCTCGTACACATGCGGCTCTGCTCCGTTCACCTTTTACACACGTGGTCACGCTCCATAAACCTTGTACACATGAGGCTTTGCTCCATACACCTCGTACACATGCGGATCCACTCCATATACACGTGGTTCCACTCTGTACACACATGGTTCTGCTCCATACCCACACGGCTCTGCTCTGCACACACACGGCTCAGCTCTGTACACTTCGCACACACAGGGCTCCGTTTTGTATGCCCCATACACACACAGCTCCACTCCGTACAACCCCTACACACGCGGCTCCGCTCCGTACACCCGTAACACAAATGGTTCCTATCCGTACACCCTGTACACACGCGGTTCCACTCCGTTCACCCTGTACACACGCAGCTCCGCACCATGCACCCCGTACACATGCTGCTCTGCTCCGTATACCTCGTACACAAATGGCTCCACTCAGTACACACATGGCTCCACTCCGTAAACCTCGTACACATGCGGCTCTGCTCTGTACACCTTTTACACACGTGGCCATGCTCTGTACGCCTTGTACACACATGATCCGCTCCGTAAACCTTGTACACATGCGGCTTTGCTCCATACACCTTGCACACACGCAGCACCGCTCCATACACACGCGGCTCCACTCCGTACACACACGGCTCTGCTCCGTACACATGCGGCTCTGCTCCGTACACCCCATACACACGCTGCTCTGCTCCGTACACATGCGGCTCCACTCTGTACATCTTGCACACACGGCTCCACTCCATAAACCTCGTACACATGCGGCTCTGCTCCGTACACCTTTTACACACGTGGCCATGCTCTGTACACCTTGTTCACACATGGCTCCACTCAGTAAACCTTGTACACATGCGGCTTTGCTCCGTACACCTCGCACACATGCGGCTCCGCTTCATACACACGTGACTCCACTCCGTACACACAAGGCTCTGCTCCGCTCCATACACACATGGCTCAGCTCCGTAAACTTCGTACACACAGGGCTCCGTTTTGTACGCCCATACACACACAGCTCCACTCTGTACAACCCGTACAGGCGTGGCTCCACTCCGTACACCTTGCACACGCGCGGCTCCTCTCTGTACACCTCGCACATGCGTGGCTCCTCTCCGTACACCTCGTACACACATGGCTCCGCTCCGTACATCTCGCACACGCGTGACTCTGCTCCGTACAACTTGTACACACATGGTTCTGCTCCGTACACCTCTCACACGTGCGGCTCTGCTCCATACACCTCACACACGTGTGGCTCTGCTCCATACACCTCATACACGTGGCTCCAGTCCGTACACCTCACACACAAATGGCGCTGCTCCATACACCTCGCACACACACGGCTCCACTCCCTACACCTCGCACACACATAGCTCTGCTCTGTACACCTCGCACACATGCGGCTCTGCTACATCCACCCTGTAAACCCCCCTGACCCCACATATAAAACTTCCCTTATTCAGCATGCAGCACAGCAGAGGCTTGCATAGTACACTGAGGCCCCTGATCACAAAACAAATAAGATTGAATGAGTGGAATTCTTGGAATGAAAATGTCCTCTCCTTTGATACATCCTGTTTCTGAGCTATGTATCTAACCCTATCCTGTGTGATAATGTCTGCTGAGCTGTGTACCTAATCCTCTCCTGTGTGATACTTTCTGCTGAGCCGTGTAGCTAATCCTATCGTGTTTTACTGACTGCTCAGCCATGTATCTAATCCTATTCTGTGTGATACTGTCTGCTGAGCCGTGTATCTAATACTATTCTGTGTGATACTGTGTGCTGAGCTGTGTATCTAATCCTATCCTGTGTGATACTGACTGCTGAGCTGAGCTGAGTATCTAATCCTATCCTGTGTGATACTGACTGCTGAGCCATGTATCTAATCCTATCCTGTGTGATACCGTCTGCTGAGCCATGTATATAACCCTATCCTGTGTGATGCTGACTGCTGAGCCATGTATCTAATCCTCTCCTGTGTGATACAGTCTGCTGAGCCGTGTGTCTAATCCTATCCTGTGTGATACCGTTTGCTGAGCCATGTATCTAATCCTATCCTGTGTGATACTGACTGCTGAGTCGTGTACCTAATCCTATTATGTGTTACTGACTGTTCAGCCATGTATCTAATCATATCCTGTGTGATACTGTCTGCTGAGCCGTGTATCTAATCCTATCCTGTGTGATACTGACTGCTGAGCCGTGTATCTAATCCTATTCTGTGTGATACTGACTGCTGATCCGTGTATCTAATCCTATCCTGTGTGATACTGACTGCTGAACCGTGTATCTAATCCTATTCTGTGTGATACTGTCTGCTGAGCCAAATATCTAATACTATTCTGTGCGATACTGTGTGCTGAGCTGTGTATCTAATCCTATCCTGTGTGATACTGTGTGCTGAGCTGTGCATCTAATCCTCTCGTGTGTGATACAGTCTGCTGAGCTGTGTATCTGATCCTATTCTGTGTGATACTGTCTGCTGAGCTAAGTATCTAATCCTATCCTGTGTGATCTCACTGCTGAGCCATGTATCTAATCCTATCCTGTGTGAAACTGCGTGCTGAGCCTTGTATCTATTCCTATCCTGTGTGATACTGACTGCTGAGCTGTGTATCTAATCCTATCCTGTGTGATTCTGACTGCTGAGCTGCGTATCTAATCCTATCCTGTGTGATACTGACTGCTGAGCTGTGTTTCTAATCCTATCCTGTGTGATACTGCCTGCTGAGCCATGTATCTAATACTATCCTGTGTGATACTGACTGCTGAGCCGTGTATCTAATCCTATCCTGTGTGATACTGACTGCTGAGCCGTGTATCTAATCCTAAGCTGTGTGATACTGCCTGCTGAGCCGTGTATCTATTCCTATCCTGTGTGATACTGACTGCTGAGCTGTGCATCTAATCCTATCCTGTGTGATACTGACTGCTGAGCCGTGTATCTAATCCTATCCTGTGTGATTCTGACTGCTGAGCCGTGTATCTAATCCTATCCTGTGTGATACTACCTGCTGAGCCGTGTATCTATTCTTATCCTGTGTGATACTGACTGCTGAGCTGTGTATCTAATCCTATCCTGTGTGACACTGACTGCTGAGCTGTGTATCTAATCCTATCCTGTGTGATACTGCCTGCTGAGCCGTGTATCTTTTCCTATCCTGTGTGATACTGACTGCTGAGCTGTGTATCTAATCCTATCCTGTGTGATACTGACTGCTGAGCCGTGTATCTAATCCTATCCTGTGTGATACTGACTGCTGAGCTGCGTATCTAATCATATCCTGTGTGATACTGACTGCTGAGCTGTGTGTCTAATCCTCTCCTGTATATCACTTCTTATGTAACTCATTTCTTGTACTTTCATGCGCTGCTTGACATAATACACAATCCAGTTATATTAAAAGAACAATCATTCAATGCGTTTCGAAGTGGAAAACACTTCTTCTTCAGGGAATGACAAATAATATAATGAATATTTGTCATCCCCTGAAGAAGAAGTGTTTTCCACTTCAAAACGCTTTGGGATAAATGAGAATAAATGATTGATCTTTTAATATAACTGGATAGTGTATTATGTCAAGCAGAGCATGAAAGTCCAAGAAATAAGTTCCATAAGAAGCGATATACTGGTGGTCACTTGTTTGACCATTTGGACGTGCAGCAGCTGACCATTTCCATATGCCTGATCTCTCCTCTAGTGGGTGAGTAGATTTTATATATCTTTATACGTTTATCACCAGATAAGACCCTATTGCGCTTCTTTGTTCCTTTAGTGTATTTTAATCCTCTCCTGTGTGATACTGACTGCTGAGCTGCGTATCTAATCCTTTCCTGTGTGATGCTGACAGCTGAGCTGTGTATCTAATCCTATCCTGTGTGATACTGCCTGCTGAACCATGTGTCTAATCCTCTCCTGTGTGATACTGACTGCTGAGCCGTGTATCTAATCCTATCCTGTGTGACACTGACTGCTGAGCTGTGTATCTAATCCTCTCCTGTGTGATACTGACTGCTGAGCTGTGTATCTAATCCTCTCCTGTGTGATACTGACTGCTGAGCTGTGTGTCTAATCCTCTCCTGTGTGATACTGACTGCTGAGCTGCGTATCTAATCCTATCCTGTGTGATACTGACAGCTGAGCTGTATATCTAATCCTATCCTGTGTGATACTGCCTGCTGAGCCATGTGTCTAATCCTCTCCTGTGCGATACTGTCTGCTGAGCCGTGTATCTAATCTTCTCCTGTGTGATGCTGACTGCTGAGCTGTGTATCTAATCCTATCGTGTGTGATACTGACTGCTGAGCTGTGTATTTAATCCTATCCTGTGTGATACTGCCTGCTGAGCCGTGTATCTAATCCTATCTTGTGTGATACTGACTGCTGAGCCGTGTATCTAATCCTATCCTGTGTGATACTGGGCTCCCCCTGCAGTCTGTGTCAGAGGGTGGTCTGTGTTGGCACGGTAATAAATTGTGTTATTTCCAGCTTTACAGAAGGATGATAACACCATAGAAATGATAAGAATAATAGGCCTCAGTTACCACAACTGTCTACAAAGAAAACTGTTGCTGATAGCAACCAATCACAGCTCATTTTTCATCTTTTAAACAGCTCTGGGACAGCGTGGCGAGTTTTGAGTGGCGACTTTTGTGTTTCAACTTTTATGTGGCGAGGTTGGTGTATGTGTGGTGAAATGTGTGCTGAGGGTGGTATATGTGTTGAAGCACGTGGTAGAGTGTGGCGCATTTTGTGTGTGTGTTCATATCCCCGTGTGGTGAGTATCTCATGTCAGGGCCCCACCTTAGCAACTGTGCGGTCTATACTGTTTGGCGCCATCGCTCTCATTCTTTAAGTCCCCCTTGTTCACATCTGGCAGCTGTCAATTTGCCTCCAACACTTTTCCTTTCACTTTTTCCCCATTATGTAGATAGGGGCAAAATTGTTTGGTGAATTGGAACGCGTGGGGTTAAAATTTCACCTCACAACATAGCCTATGACGCTCTCGGGGTCCAGACGTGTGACTGTGCCAAATTTTGTGGCTGTAGCTACGACGGTGCAGATGCCAATCCCGGACATACACGCACACACATACATACACACACGCACACATACATACATACATACATACATACATACATACACACATACATACACACACACACTTACATACATACATACATACATTGAGCTTTATATATTAGATGTCTAGTTGTAGAGGATAAGAAAAACATTGTTACTTTCTCTATAAACAGCGCACCATATGTCCATGGTTTGTTTCCGGTATTGGGTCTGAGCTGCAATACATTATACAACCTGTGAACAGATGTGGCAAAGCTTCAGGAAAATGTGTTTTTGTAATGCTTTCCAACCCCTTTAATGTCTCATAATACAAACATGTCTATTCCATATTCCACATGCCCTATTTAAAAGTATTACAAATGTGAAGAACTATATTGAAAAGAAACAGATTACATGAACCACTGCTGCTTTTTAACCTGTTGTGACAGACTTGAATTAAAGGGAATAGGGAAAATTCTTTACGGCAAAATACATACCCAGAAGCGGAGAATTGTATTTTGTAGAGATGCCCTCGAAACGCTCTCACACCAAACAGCTGCAGTCATGGGTTACATTAAACGAGATATAGTGCAGCCAGAAAGGATAATACCAGATTCAAGAGTGTCGTCAATGTGTCAGGACTCGAGGCTGTAAGCCCTTCCTGTATTAAACTTCAAAACATATCTCTGATGACTACCTTGCCCTCGTTTTTCTTTCCTGATTATGGTTGGGTGTAATAACCAGGAGGTCATTTTAGTTTCAGGCTGTATTTCTGTCATATCCTCAGTCCTCACCTGATACCCCCTCATCTCTTGTCTTCGTACATGGTAGTTGTGAGCGAGGAAAGACACATGATATGGGAAAAATAAGCTGCTTCTTTTTATCTCTTCCAAGCACCAATCAGCCAGGACTTTCAGTCTTTCCACAACTACCAGCTTGCCCACTTGATCCTGGATGGCAGGCAGAGCCGCAGCTGGTACTAACTTTATGCGCCATGTTCCCAAACAAGTTCCCTGGGGAGAAACTGAGGTTTCACGGAATGTCAATTACAGAGCCAGGACCAGTTTATGTCACCAGAGGAGCTATGATTAATTGTACACTTGGTGCTATTTAGTTTAAGTAAGATCCCCGGACCTGTATTATCAAGGGCAGTTTCAGGTCGCACAGAGAATATCTGAAGAAAGATTGCTTTAGTTGCCAGAGCTATACTTAGGAATAGTATTTGTCCTGAAGGTTTTGTTTCATTAATTCTTTTCTAGTGATCACCATCTGAAAACCAGCGCTTCATGTTTTATGACCAATGTTCTCTAGTTCTAGTGATAATCTGTTTCACCTGCCTTGAGCCTGGTCAGAGGAATACATACAATACTGTTTTGTACATTTTGTGTATAGAACTTAGGAGCAGAGCAACATAATAATAATAATCTTTATTTATATAGTGACAACATATTCCGCAGCGCTTTACAGTTTAACAGTTTCAAAACACAAGTCATAAGTAACAACATTAACAATACAATAATTAAAGCAAAATAATACGTGATAGATATATATATATATATAGTATATACCGTATATATACTTGTCTTGGCAATGTCCCCTTTATCAGACCAGAAGCAATAGTAAGTTTTATTGGAAGATAGGCAGCTGCCCGATAGGTTTAGCTGTGGCTTTTATACCTCTCCCCAGAGAATTGCATCAATCTTGTCAGGATTGACTTTGAGTTGAATTTCATGAAATTTACAGGTCCCTGTAAGTTCAAACAATCTGTAATTAGATTGTGTTTCTGTGAATTGATTTATCTATGCTATATTGTAGTAACAGCAACTTAAAGGGAATCTGTCACCGGAAGTTGCAGACCTATGTAAATGGCCTGGGTCTGGTTCGATGGGCGGTGTTTGCTCTTCTTTCTCTGTGGGGAAGGTGACTTGACGGACGGACTTGACTGAAGGGAGAAGGGACGGTTTGTGCACTATAGACGGATGTTTGTAATGACAGAAGGGAAACAGCTGGGGAAAATGGAAAAGAAGTGCAGTACCTAAGTTTGACCACAAGATGGCAGGGGGGAGCGTAGTTCAGGACTTGACAGCAGCTTAGGGCTTTAGAAACTGCTTAGTCGTGGGGGGCTGGGAGATAGGAACCCAGGAGGGAAATTCCCGAGGAGGGGGATAAATAGGACAGGACAGGGTTCCAGACGGTTCCAGTCCCGGGAGGAGCTCAGGAGGAGAAGAATCAGTACAGAGAACTGACAACGGTGGAGAGCTCGACCAGGGGACTGATAGGAAGAGACAGTCAGGGGGGTGGCCCTGACACAACCGCAGGACAGTCGAGGCCCCGGGGGTACCAATTGGACAACGACCTTGGACTGGTGAAGCGCTGTTGGTAGATAGACCTAGGGCAGCCCCAGGGAAAGATCCGCGAGGAACGTCACTATGACTAAAGGAAGGTGAAGGTATCCGGGCCTGAATACGGAGAGCTGTAAAGGAGCTGTGGTGTATGGCTACGGTTGTCAGGAGGACGGCCAATAAAACTCGAACCTGTTGCAACCAAAATCTGCCTCCGTCTGGTGTCTGTGTCATCTGGTCATGGTAAGCAGTGGACCACCCCCCAATCTGGGCCCCTACCACATCTCCACCCCATCTGTGGCCCCATCCGTGATCTTCTCCAGTATTAGATTAGTTCTTCTCCATAGTTCGCATGTGCGCAAAGCAATCTTGCTTCGCGCATGCGCAGTATGCTTTGCCCAACTGCGGGCAAAGCCGATAATCATTACTGCACATGCGCCGGTACACTATGTCCTGGAACACAGCAAAATACTGTACGCGTGAACTATGGAGAAGAGCTAATCTAATACCGGAGAAGATCGCGGACGGGGGCCACTGATGGGGAGGAGAAAGAAGAAGAAACACCGCCCATCGGACCGGACCCAGGCCATTTACATAGGCCTGCAACTTCTGGTGACAGATTCCCTTTAATAACTGCCTTTTTTTACTCTTTAAGCACTGCAAGCAAGGAGGGGCAGTATTAAACCCCTCAGTGCTAATTTTGTCACTAAACCAAAATCGTGAAACCAATACTTGAGTGTCACAGAAAGTTTGCCTCCTGAATTGTTAGATGGAGAAACCATATTTTTAAAAAAAATTTTATAATCCTAAAAAAATATTCATTATCACTGGTTTCCATCCGCTTTTCCCTAGAGAGATAGGTTTACGTCATTTGGACTCTAATAAGGCTGTGATGGCATTAAAGAGCTCAAAATGGATTCTGTAAAGAATTAGGAGAACTGAGATAGTTATACACATATTTGCTGGTCAATTAGAAGTTTTTCAGTATTGCAATTTGCAGAAATTGTTTTCACCACAAAGTTTGTGAATTTGCATTTTAATTGATCATCTCAGCTTTACACCTTATTCAAGTAAATATGCATTCCAAGGCTATCAATGCATGCAAAATTATGGTGAAGCCAAGTGAATAGTTTGTACCCTACTGTTATTACAACGGAATAGTCAACTATAATCCAGGAGTCCTACTGAATTTTTTCAATTTATGTGATAAAGCTGTGAGTAGTGTTGAGCATTCCGATACCGCAAGTATCGGGTATCGGCCAATATTAGCGGTATCGGAATTCCGATACTAACTTCCGATACTTTTGTCATGTCGGATACCGGAATCGGAAGTTCCCATCATGCTATGAGCCTGCTTGCTTTGATTAAGCCAATGGGAATCCTCCGAAGTGTGGGCACATCCTGTTAGGCATGTAGGCATGTTAACTATTGGCATGGCTGTGATTGGCTGACGAAATGATGTCATGATGCACTATAAAAGCCACCGCAGCCACCATTTCTGGTTCACTCTGCTGTGAATTCAGTTAGGGACAGGCTGCTGTAGAAGACTGTGAGGGACAGTTAGAAATAGCGATTCCACCAAACATCTAGTGCTTTACCCAGGCTACATAAACCACCACTGTAGCCTTCTTTGCCCTAGCAGCAGTGTTCACAGCTGTCTGCAAGGGCTGTGTGAGTGCAGCTCACGCTGTGGAGTGGGTCCTGCAGCCACGTCAGGCTGTAGGCCACCCAGTGTGATCACTGCTGCCTCATACATCTTTTAATTTTTGAGCTGCATTTTTTACATAATTTCAATCTAGTGTGCTTCCATCCGTATCCATATACATTGGTTGCAAACACTAGTAGTAGACAGCGGAGCCTTTCTGCAGCCTTTCAGTGCTAGTGTCCACTTTGCTGCACTGTTCACGGCTGTCTGAGAGGTCTCTGACTGTGTGTGAGTGCAGCTCACGCTGAGTAGTGTGTCCTGCAGCTACGTCTGGTTGTAGGACGCTCAGCGTGCGTCAGTGCCTCACACATATTTGTATTTGAGTGCAGCTCATTTTTTCTTCTATTAGTGTGCATCCATCCGTCTCCATCTACGGTGGTTGCAAACACTAAATAGGAGTACACAGCGGAGCCTTTCTGCAGCCTGTCAGTGCCAGTGCCCACTTAGCTGCACTGTTCACGGCTGTCTGAGAGGTCTCTGACTGTGTGTGAGTGCAGCTCATGCTGAGTAGAGTGTCCTGCAGCTACGTCTGGTTGTAGGACGCTCAACGTGCGTCACTGCGTCACACATATTTGTCTTTGAGTGCTGCTCATTTTTTCTTCTCCTGTTAGTGTGCATCCATCCGTATCCATCAACATTGGTTGGTTGCAAACACTATATAGGAGTAGATAGAGGAGCCTTTTTTCCTGGCTTGTGCCCTGCCGGCGCAGCCAGATTAGTATTACCCAATTTTTTTGGAGCCTCATCTTTTGCATTGTAGGTTACCTGCCTGCATTGTAATAGCTCCAAAAAGTTGGTGATACTATCAGTTTCAATTCTTTGTTCACATACTTTGAGTTTGTTTCCAACAAAGAAACCACAAAAAAAGTTCACCAAACACTACATTTGGAACTTGTGTAGGCCACATCAGCTCCTATTAAAGTGTAGTCCACACACACACACTTCATAAAATTAGTGTTTCTTGTACCTGTAACCAGCTGTTCAGGAATAAGCACACTAAGGCCCCCCTTTGTACTTTTCTGCCTATCTTAAGCAGTCTGGCAAGATGAAGAAGGCAGGGAGTAAGGCGCGTGGGCGTGTTCGTGGAGTTTCAGCAGGGAGAGGACGTGGGGATTCTGCAGGGAGAGGACGTGGGGATTCTGCAGGTAGAGGACGTGGGGATTCTGGGCCTGCTGCGGGCACCAGTGGATCAGCATCCCCCAGTTTTAGCAGGCAACAGTCCTTTATGCGCAGCTTTGTAGGACCTCAACGTACCCCACTGCTGCGGGAGGAACAAATTGAAGCCGTTGTCGGATGGATGGCAGCTAACGCATCGACTTCAATTACTTCCACAGCCTCTCAGGACCAGAGCACCGAAGAGCAACCATCTGTCTCTTCACCACCTGCCAAAGTGCCCAGGCAGTCAGAGAGACATGGACAGGAGCCATCACAGTCTCTACTTCTGTTCTCGGAATCTGTTGGCTTGGAAAGAGGGGGCCAGCCAAGCAGCATTCCTGAATGTGAAGAAGAGGGAGTATGCAGTGATGCGCAACTTCTTTGTCCCTCTGAATCTGAAGAGGCGAGTGGGCCAGTGCCTATGGTCAGCACACCTCAGTACGCATCAGATGATGACGAGATTCAGTTGCCACTTTCTGGTGCGTACGGTGCTGGCGAGACAACCCCGGAGAAGCAGCTGTTTGAAGAGGGGAGTGAAGATGATGAGGTCCTTGACCCATCATGGCATGAGGAACAGGAAGGTGGTGGGAGCAGCTCGGAGGAAGAGATTCCCCTACCGGCCAAAACAGGAGGCAGAGGGAGGGGGAAGACTTGGTTGCCTGTACCCTCCACTTCGGCACCCGTTAGGAGCATTCCTCATTCCAAAGGCAAAACGGGCGCTCCCAAGACTTGCAGTGCGTGGTCCTTTTTTGACACAGTTGCAGATGACATTTGCTTTGTCAAATGCAAGCTGTGTCATCAGAAAGTCAAAAGAGGGAGAAATGTCAGCAACCTCAATACCACAAATATGTGGAAACATGTGCGCACCAAGCACGAGTTGGAGTTGCAGAGACACCCTGAAGATGTAGGCCAACGTACAGCACCACCTACCACCTCTTCAGTTCGTGTTGGGGCCTCTTCCTCCAGCTCACACACTGCTGGTTCGGCTTCCTCACAGGATCGCCAAGGAAGAAACTCTGCCACTGTTGTCCGGAGACCCTGTCAGATTCCACCCATAGCAGCATGTTCCCATCCATCACAGCCATCGGTAGCACAGGCATGGGATAAAAGGCGCCCTTACTCGGCAAACCATCCCCGAGCACAGTCTCTGAATGCTGGCATTGCCAAACTTCTGGCAGTTGAAATGCTGTCATTCAGGCTGGTGGACACTGACACCTTCCGGGACTTAATGGCATTGGCAGTCCCCCAATACAACGTGCCTAGCCGCTTTTATTTCAGCAGGCGAGCCGTCCCTGCCCTGCAGAAACATGTTGAGGGCAAAATAAAACATGCGCTACTAAACGCCGTTAGTAGCAAGGTCCACCTGACCACCGATGCGTGGACCAGTAACCATGGACAGGGACGATACCTTTCCCTCACTGCCCACTGGGTCAATGTTGTGGAGCCGGGTACAGATCTGGAGAGTGGCGCTGTACGTGTTCTTCCAACGCCACGGATTGCAGGACTCCAGTCTGTACACATAGACTCCTCCTCCTACTCAAGTTCCTCAGAAACAGCAGAGCAGGAGCCTGTTACGACTGATATGAGCACAGCCGTTGCCAAACGTCAACAGGCTGTACTCAAATTAATTTCTTTGGGGAATCGAAGCCACACAGCGCAGGAGCTCTGGAATGCTATCAAGCAGGAGAGCGATGTGTGGTTTGGGCCAGCGAATCTCCAGCCGGGCTTGGTAGTGTGTGACAATGGCCGAAATCTGGTGGCAGCTCTTGGCCTAGGCAACCTCACACACATCCCATGTCTGGCACATGTGCTTAACTTGGTTGTGCAGAGCTTTCTGAGGGACTATCCGGATCTTAATGCACTGTTGCACAAGGTCCGCATAGAGTGCGCTCACTTGCGGCGTTCCAGCATGGCAAGATCGCGCCTCGCTGCTCTGCAGCGACGATTTGGCCTTCCGGAACATCGCATCATATGTGACCTACCCACCCGGTGGAATTCAACGTTACATATGTTGGAGCGGTTGTGTGAGCAGCAGGCAGCAGTCATGGAGTACCAGCTGCATCAGGCGCAAACAAGTCGCACTGTGCACCGTTCACACTTCAGCACCATTGAGTGGGCCTCTATGAAGGACATCTGCCTCGTTTTGCGTGCCTTCGATGAATCCACGCGGATGGCGAGTGCAGATGATGAACTAGTCAGCATGACTGTCCACCTTATCTGCCTGCTTCAACAAACACTGCAAGCACTAAGGGATGAGGTTTCGGAAGAGGTGGAGGATGAGGAGTCCCAAATGCCATCTGCTTCTGGACAGTCTGCGCTACGTGTTTCCTCACAAAGGCCTAGGCAGGGGACACTTTGTGAGGAGGATGAGGAGGAGTCGATGGAGGAGGAAGACATCTCTCCAGAGGAGGAGGTACACAAACCTCTACTCAGTATGTACAGCGAGGGTGGGGTGATGCAGAGCAGGCCGAGGTCATGCCTCAAACAGGGGACAGCGGTTCTTTGGCAGTTGGGAGTCTGCAGCACATGGTTGATTTCATGCTGCAGTGCCTGAGAAACGACCGCCGCATCGCCCACATTCTCGTCTCGGCTGATTATTGGGTGTACACCCTCCTAGATCCTCGCTACAGGGACAGCGTACAAAGGCTCATACCAACGTTGAAACGGGAGCGTAAACTGCGGGAGTACGAAGAGTCACTGGTGCAATCCATAATGTTTTCCATTCCACCCGACAGCATTGTTGCTAGTGCTTTACAAAGCAGCTCTGTGCGTCGAGGCAGTGGAGGAAACTCTGCACAAAGAGGGAGCAGAGGCAGCGCCGCAGCACAAGGCAAGACCACTATGGCCCAAATGTGGCAAAGTTTTGTGTGTCCACCACAATTGTCTACACCATCAGCGACGCCTCGAGTCAGCAGGAGGCAACGCTTCCGTCAGATGGTGTCAGACTACATGTCTTGCCCTGTCGCTGTACTCCCAGATGGCTCTTCCCCCTTCAAGTTTTGGGTCTCTAAGCTGGATACATGGCCAGAGCTTAGCCAGTATGCATTGGAGGTGCTGGCTTGCCCTGCTGCCAGTGTATTATCGGAACGCGTCTTTAGTGCCGCAGGTGGTGTACTAACAGACCGTCGCACGCGACTATCTTCCGATAATGTTGACCGGCTGACTTTTCTGAAAATGAACAAGGCCTGGATCTCCAAAGACTTTGCCATTCCTCTTACAGACTAAATTAGTGGTTGGCAACTGTATCCAGGTCTGCTGGTGTGTTCATTTTTCTACCACCTGAACTATAATCCCTGTGCTTCAACACAGCCAGTTGTCGCTCAGATGTGTCGTCTGCACAGAGAAACACACTAGCTCCTGTGTTAGTGGGGTTCAGTAACGCCAGCTGATCCCCTGCTGTGTGGACGGCAAAGTCACCAGCTCCATCAACATTCAAACCACTACTGATTTTTAACCGTGCCCAACTTAGGTCTCTGGCTCCACTGTCTCTACTATTTCCCCTGGCCTCCAACCCCGCCATCTACATCTCTGAAGTGGCGTCAGCACAATCTACACTTGTTCCTGTGGCTCAGTCCCATCAGTTTATCCCCTGATGTGTGTCCGGCAAGGTCTCCTGCTCTGTCCACATTCCCATAACCAGTAGTGGGAATGAGGACAGAGCTGGCGAACATAGAATCATAGAATCATAGAATCATAGAATCGTAGAGTTGGAAGGGACCTCCTGGGCCATCTGGTCCAACCCCCTGCTCAAAGCAGGATTCGCTAAATCATCCCAGTCAGATGTCTGTCCAGCCTCTGTTTGAAGACTTCCATTGAAGGAGAACTCACCACTTCTCGTGGCAGCCTGTTCCACTCATTGATCACTCTAACTGTCAAAAAGTTTTTTCTAATATCTAATCTGTGTCTCCTCCCATTCAGTTTCATCCCATTGCTTCTAGTCTTTCCTTGTGCAAATGAGAATAAAGTTGATCCTTCTACAATGTGACAGCCCTTTAGATATTTGTAGACAGCTATTAAGTCTCCTCTCAGTCTTCTCTTTTGCAAACTAAACATTCCCAAATCCTGCAACCTTTCCTCATAAGACAGGGTTTGCAGACCGGTCACCCTTCTGGTCGCTCTTTTCTGAACTTGCTCCATGCCGGACAAACTTGCTCCATGCCGGACAAACATCAGGGGATCAACTGACGGGACTGAGCACCAGTAACACAGGAACAAGTGTAGATTGTGCTGACGCCACTTCAGAGATGTAGCTGGCGGGGTTGAAGGCCAGGGGAAATAGTAGAGACAGTGGAGCCAGAGGCCTAAGTGGAGCATGGTTAGAATCAGTAGTAGTCAACAACCTCCATAAAAACCACTGCCCATTGGCCTCTGCATGCGGCATGCGTAATCCTGGGCTCCAACAGCGTCAGTTGGTGTTCAGAAGTGTCGTCTCCACAGAGCCAAACACATTCGTTCAAGTGTTAGTGGGGTTCAGCACTGCCAGCTGTTCCCCTGCTGTGGAGATGGCAAGTCTCCTGCTGCCTACACCAGCCAAAATCCAGTAGGCCCCAGCCTGCTCCACGCCTGATCCTGGGCTCCAACAGCATCAGTTGGTGTTCAGAAGTGTCGTCTCCACAGAGCCAAACACATTCGTTCAAGTGTTAGTGGGGTTCAGCACTGCCAGCTGTTCCCCTGCTGTGGAGATGGCAAGTCTCCTGCTGCCTACACCAGCCAAAATCCAGTAGGCCCCAGCCTGCTCCACGCCTGATCCTGGGCTCCAACAGCATCAGTTGGTGTTCAGAAGTGTCGTCTCCACAGAGCCAAACACATTCGTTCACGTGTTAGTGGGGTTCAGCACTGCCAGCTGTTCCTCTGCTGTGGAGATGGCAAGTCTGCTGCCTACACCAGCCAAAATCCAGTAGGCCCCAGCCTGCTCCACGCCTGATCCTGGGCTCCAACAGCGTCAGTTGGTGTTCAGAAGTGTCGTCTCCACAGAGCAAAACACATTCGTTCAAGTGTTAGTGGGGTTCAGCACTGCCAGCTGTTCCCCTGCTGTGGAGATGGCAAGTCTCCTGCTGCCTACACCAGCCAAAATCCAGTAGGCCCCAGCCTGCTCCACGCCTGATCCTGGGCTCCAACAGCGTCAGTTGGTGTTCAGAAGTGTCGTCTCCACAGAGCCAAACACATTTGTTCAAGTGTTAGTGGGTTTCAGCACTGCCAGCTGTTCCCCTGCTGTGGAGATGGCAAGTCTCCTGCTGCCTTCACCTGCCAAAAGCAACAGGCCCCAGCCTGCTCCTCGCCTAATCCTGGGCTCCAACAGCGTCAGTTGGTGTTCAGAAGTGTCGTCTCCACAGAGCCAAACACATTTGTTCAAGTGTTAGTGGGTTTCAGCACTGCCAGCTGTTCCCCTGCTGTGGAGATGGCAAGTCTCCTGCTGCCTTCACCTGCCAAAAGCAACAGGCCCCAGCCTGCTCCTCGCCTAATCCTGGGCTCCAACACCGTCAGTTGGTGTTCAGAAGTGTCGTCTCCACAGAGCCAAACACATTTGTTCAAGTGTTAGTGGGTTTCAGCACTGCCAGCTGTTCCCCTGCTGTGGAGATGGCAAGTCTCCTGCTGCCTTCACCTGCCAAAAGCAACAGGCCCCAGCCTGCTCCTCGCCTAATCCTGGGCTCCAACAGCATCAGTTGGTGTTCAGAAGTGTCGTCTCCACAGAGCCAAACACATTCGTTCAAGTGTTAGTGGGGTTCAGCACTGCCAGCTGTTCCCCTGCTGTGGAGATGGCAAGTCTCCTGCTGCCTACACCAGCCAAAATCCAGTAGGCCCCAGCCTGCTCCACGCCTGATCCTGGGCTCCAACAGCGTCAGTTGGTGTAAAGAAGTGTCGTCTCCACAGAGCAAAACACATTCGTTCAAGTGTTAGTGGGGTTCAGCACTGCCAGCTGTTCCCCTGCTGTGGAGATGGCAAGTCTCCTGCTGCCTACACCAGCCAAAATCCAGTAGACCCCAGCCTGCTCCACGCCTGATCCTGGGCTCCAACAGTGTCAGTTGGTGTTCAGAAGTGTCATCTCCACAGAGCCAAACACATTCGTTCAAGTGTTAGTGGGGTTCAGCACTGCCAGCTGATCCCCTGCTGTGTGGATGGCAAAGTCTCCTGCTGCCTACACAGTCCTACTACTACTGATTTTTAACCGTGCTCCACTTAGGCCTGTGGCTTCACTGATTTTCGTATTTCCCCTGTCCTCCAACCCCGCCAGTTACAGCTCCGAAGTGGCGTCTGCACAATCCACACTTGTTCCTGTGTTCCAGGTGTTCAGTCCGGTCAGTTAATCCCCTGATGTGTGTCCGGCAATGTCGCCTGCTCTGTCCACATTCCCATAACTAGTTGGGAATGTGGACAGAGCAGGCGACATTGCCGGACACACATCAGGGGATTAACTGACCGGACTGAACACCTGGAACACAGGAACAAGTGTGGATTGTGCAGACGCCACTTCAGAGCTGTAACTGGCGGGGTTGGAGGACAGGGGAAATACGAAAATCAGTGAAGCCACAGGCCTAAGTGGAGCTTGGTTAAAATTAGTAGAAGTCTACAACCGATCTTAAAATTTCTTCAATGCAGCCTCAGCCTGCTCCGTGCTTGTCCCTGGGCTTCAACACAGCCAGTTGTAGCTCGGAAGTGCCGTCCACACGGAAAGAGACACTTGCTCCCGTGTCTCATTGGGGTTCAGTAACGTCAGCTGTTCCCCTGCTGTGTGGATGGCAGTCTCTCCTGCTGTCTCCACATTCCAAAGACAGTAGGCCTCTGCCTACACCCTCCTATTTCCTGGGCTTCAACACAGCCAGTTGTAGCTCGGAAGTGCCGTCCACATGGAAAGAGACACTTGCTCCCGTGTCTCAGTGGGGTTCAGTAACGCCAGCTGTTCCCCTGCTGTGTGGATGGCAGTCTCTCCTGCTGTCTACCCATTCCAAAGACAGTAGGCCTCTGCCTACACCCTCCTATTTCCTGGGCTTCAACACAGCCAGTTGTAGCTCGGAAGTGCCGTCCACACGGAAAGAGACACTTGCTGCCG
The DNA here is from genome assembly GCF_039654945.1 of Dendrobates tinctorius. NCBI lineage: Eukaryota > Metazoa > Chordata > Amphibia > Anura > Dendrobatidae > Dendrobates > Dendrobates tinctorius. The sequence goes on along the minus strand of NW_027361725.1, from coordinate 18,178,810 downwards.
TGTCTCAGTGGGGTTCAGTAACGCCAGCTGTTCCCCTGCTGTGTGGATGGCAGTCTCTCCTGCTGTCTACCCATTCCAAAGACAGTAGGCCTCTGCCTACACCCTCCTATTTCCTGGGCTTCAACACAGCCAGTTGTAGCTCGGAAGTGCCGTCCACACGGAAAGAGACACTTGCTCCCGTGTCTCAGTGGGGTTCAGTAACGCCAGCTGTTCCCCTGCTGTGTGGATGGCAGTCTCTCCTGCTGTCTCCACATTCCAAAGACAGTAGGCCTCTGCCTACACCCTCCTATTTCCTGGGCTTCAACACAGCCAGTTGTAGCTCGGAAGTGCCGTCCACACGGAAAGAGACACTTGCTCCCGTGTCTCAGTGGGGTTCAGTAACGCCAGCTGTTCCCCTGCTGTGTGGATGGCAGTCTCTCCTGCTGTCTCCGCATTCCAAAGACAGTAGGCCTCTGCCTACACCCTCCTATTTCCTGGGCTTCAACACAGCCAGTTGTAGCTCGGAAGTGCCGTCCACACGGAAAGAGACACTTGCTCCCGTGTCTCAGTGGGGTTCAGTAACGCCAGCTGTTCCCCTGCTGTGTGGATGGCAGTCTCTCCTGCTGTCTCCGCATTCCAAAGACAGTAGGCCTCTGCCTACACCCTCCTATTTCCTGGGCTTCAACACAGCCAGTTGTAGCTCGGAAGTGCCGTCCACACGGAAAGAGACACTTGCTCCCGTGTCTCAGTGGGGTTCAGTAACGCCAGCTGTTCCCCTGCTGTGTGGATGGCTGTCTCTCCTGCTGTCTCCACATTCCAAAGACAGTAGGCCTCTGCCTACACCCTCCTATTTCCTGGGCTTCAACACAGCCAGTTGTAGCTCGGAAGTGCCGTCCACACGGAAAGAGACACTTGCTCCCGTGTCTCAGTGGGGTTCAGTAACGCCAGCTGTTCCCCTGCTGTGTGGATGGCAGTCTCTCCTGCTGTCTACCCATTCCAGAGACAGTAGGCCTCTGCCTACACCCTCCTATTTCCTGGGCTTCAACACAGCCACTTGTAGCTCGGAAGAGCCGTCCACACGGAAAGAGACACTTGCTCCCGTGTCTCAGTGGGGTTCAGTAACGCCAGCTGTTCCCCTGCTGTGTGGATGGCAGTCTCTCCTGCTGTCTCCGCATTCCAAAGACAGTAGGCCTCTGCCTACACCCTCCTATTTCCTGGGCTTCAACAAGCCAGTTGTAGCTCGGAAGTGCCGTCCACACGGAAAGAGACACTTGCTCCCGTGTCTCAGTGGGGTTCAGTAATGCCAGCTGTTCCCCTGCTGTGTGGATGGCAGTCTCTCCTGCTGTCTACCCATTCCAAAGACAGTAGGCCTCTGCCTACACCTTCCTATTTCCTGGGCTTCAACACAGCCAGTTGTAGCTCGGAAGTGCCGTCCACACGGAAAGAGACACTTGCTCCCGTGTCTCAGTGGGGTTCAGTAACGCCAGCTGTTCCCCTGCTGTGTGGATGGCAGTCTCTCCTGCTGTCTACCCATTCCAAAGACAGTAGGCCTCTGCCTACACCCTCCTATTTCCTGGGCTTCAACACAGCCAGTTGTAGCTCGGAAGTGCCGTCCACACGGAAAGAGACACTTGCACACATCAGGGGATTAACTGACCGGACTGAACACCTGGAACACAGGAACAAGTGTGGATTGTGCAGACGCCACTTCGGAGCTGTAACTGGCGGGGTTGGAGGACAGGGGAAATACGAAAATCAGTGAAGCCACAGGCCTAAGTGGAGCTTGGTTAAAATTAGTAGAAGTCTACAACCGATCTTAAAATTTCTTCAATGCAGCCTCAGCCTGCTCCGTGCTTGTCCCTGGGCTTCAACACAACCAGTTGTTGCTCGGAAGTGCCGTCTTCACAGAGTAAAACACTAGCTCCTGTGTTTTTGGGGTTCAGTAACGTCAGCTGTTCCCCTGCTGTTTTGATGGCAATCTGTCCTGCTGCCTCCCAATTGACAGCACATCAGGCCTCAGCCTGCTAAGTGCTTGTCCCTGGGCTCCAACATCGCCAGTTGCTGCTCATAACTGACTTTGGCACGGGTACTCCCTCCTGCCCAGCTTGGTTCCAGCCCTGCCTGCTGTTTCCGGGAAGTGTCAATGTCAGTTTGCCACCCCAAGTTGCCATGTCGTGTTGCGGTTGGGTTAGCCGAGGCTAGGGTGCCAGCAGTTTAGGTGCTTCCTATGTGGACTGCGGGTTCTGGTAAGAAAGGCTTGTTCCGTAGTTCCAGTAGGACAAGAACCCCCTGTAGGACTGTGTGATTCGGTAACTGCGGCCAGCTTGCGGCATGCCAACTTTGCTTTTCAGGGGTAACTTCAACTGCCCCTCCGGGTTCCAGCACCGTCAGCTGGTTCTCGGCAGAGCCTTTGGCCTAGGTGCCTCCATCTCGGTATCCGAGTTCCGGCAACGTCTGCTGGTCCTTGGTAGTGCTTTGTAGCACAGGTACCTCCTGCTTAGTAACCGGGTTCCAGCACCGTCAGCTGGTCCTCGGTTGTGCCATTGGCTCTTATTCCTTCTGCTGCCCCTCCGGGTGCCAGCACTGTCAGCTGGTCCTCGCTATTTCCATTTGCTCTTGCAGCTTATGCTACCCATCCGGGTTCCAGCACCGTCAGGTGGTTCTCGGCAGAGCCTTTGGCCTAGGTGCCTCCATCTCGGTATCCGAGTTCCGGCAACGTCTGCTGGTCCTTGGTAGTGCTTTGTAGCACAGGTACCTCCTGCTTAGTAACCGGGTTCCAGCACCGTCAGCTGGTCCTCGGTTGTGCCATTGGCTCTTATTCCTTCTGCTGCCCCTCCGGGTGCCAGCACTGTCAGTTGGTCCTCGCTATTTCCATTTGCTCTTGCAGCTTATGCTACCCATCCGGGTTCCAGCACCGTCAGCTGGTTCTCGGCAAAGCCTTTGGCCTAGGTGCCTCCATCTCGGTATCTGAGTTCCGGCAACGTCTGCTGGTCCTTGGTAGTGCTTTGTAGCACAGGTACCTCCTGCTTAGTAACCGGGTTCCAGCACCGTCAGCTGGTCCTCGGTAGTGCCATTGGCTCTTGTTCCTTCTGCTGCCCCTCCGGGTGCCAGTACCGTCAGCTGGTTCAAGAGGACAAAGAACAGAAAGACAACCACCAAGATGCAGAACAACAAGAGAGAGAAGACAAAGAAGCATAAAAAAACAAAGCAGAAGAACATTAAGCATAAGACTAATACTCTGAGCAAATGATATTATCTTATTTATAAGCAGAAGAAGACTAAGCAGTGTATGGGGGTGAGTCCGTTCCTCCTCGTGGTGCCCCTGGAAAAGGCCTGCTGCTGCAGGCCAAACTGAACGCGGACAAATCCTGTTGTAAATCTTTTGTGACAGGCAGAATGGAAGGTGTAAACTTCTAACTTCTCTAGATAACAACTACAGGAATGCCTGACACAAATAAGAATATGATGAAGAAGAATAGGAAGAAGATGAAGAAGTTGAATATGTAGAATAATAATTATTGAATAAGAAGAATATGAAGAATGTAAGAAAAGGAAGAAGAAGAAGAATGTAAAAAAAGGAAGTAGAAGAATTTAAAAAAAGGAAGAAGAAGAATGTAAAAAAAGGAATAAGGAGAAGAATGTAAAAAAAGGAAGTAGAAGAATGTAAAAAAAGGAAGAAGAAGAAGAAGAATGTAAAAAAAGGAATAAGAAGAAGAAGAAGAAGGTAAAAAAAGGAAGAAGAATAAGAAAGAAGAAGAAAGAAGAAAGAAGAAGAAGACATACATGTCTGGCAAAATATAAATGAGGCTAACATAGTCAATATCTTTGTAACTCCTAACGTCTTTAAAAAAAAAGTTTAATTCCTGCTATTCCATTTGATTGGGCTAAACCTCTATGGCTTTAATGTCTCCTCCACCTCCCACAATACTTTCTACATTATTCTTAGTTGTTTTTCTTCATGTAGAATTAACCTACAAGGAAAGAAAGGGTTTTTTTTAATTCCGATATTTTGGCCCCATTGACTTGCATTGGTTCCCGGTATCGGAATCGGCGATACCGATACTTTTTTTTAAGATCGGCCGATCCATTCCGATCCGATATTTTCAAGTATCAGCTGGTATCGCTCAACTCTAGCTGTGAGTATAAGTTAAAAAAAAGTGAGCCTAATATTGTGGCTCACTTACAATGTCCATACTTCTTTAAGACTAGGCATCTTAACATCTAAATTAGTCCACGTGTACTCGTTGAATATTTACTTTGTTTTTTACTTCAGTATTTGTAAGCTAAAACCAGGAGTGGATGAGAAATACAGATGTGGTGATGTGTTTCTATTATTATTTTCCCTTGATTGTTCCACTCCTGGTTGGTTTTCGTTTACAAATAATGAGGTGAACACTCACCAAAAACTCAATGTCTGCACATGACTTTAAACAACTATCCTAATATACCAAAAATATCTGTGTATTTCAGTGTGAAAGATAAATTTGGATCAACTCATTATAATTTCACAAGTTATTTGTGGTTTATACTAGTTCCAAGCTGCTGGGTGGTAGCTCATTTACTTCTTTTGGATGTCCTAAAAAGACTGAATATATTTTCCGGTTTCTCTACTTGACCTTTTGCCTTCAGAATGGTCCATTGTCATTTTATGCTTCATGAAAAAAAGAAAAGAGTGCCGCCAAAATCTACAACCGGCCACATCAGGTCAGTGAAAAAGTAATACTTAAAGAAGTTGTCCTTTACTTTTTTCATTAATGACCTATCCTTAGGATAGGCCATCAATTTCTGATTGGTCAGGGTCTGACACCCTGCATGCCCACAGATCTGCTTAGTGATGGTGGAGCCAGTAGGAACTGCTTGATTGCGGAGCTATTCCATCTTATGATAGTGGCCATGGGCTCGATTCACCATCTCTTCTGTCTTGATTGACATGTCTGACTTCTCCTATGTCATCTACTGTCTGTCCAGCTCTCGCACTTGCACAGGAGGGAACAGGAGCTGCGCATCGGAACAGACTGTGGATGACCTAGGAGACTTAAACCACACCAGTAAATGCAAGAGGATGGCAATCGTGGGGTCAGAGGTGGCAATTAGCAGAATCCATAGACACTTATCTGACTGGATGCTGCTGATTAGCTTACGAGAAGGAGAATGATTAATTATTTTCTTAAGTTTGCTGGAATCTTGCAGGATGGCTTTTATTGGGGCTAAAAGATGGTGGCTACAGGTCTAACAGATTAAAGGGAACCCGTCCCCTTATAAGGTCCTGCCAGCATCTGTATGCCCTCACATACAGTGTTCTAGAATACTTTCTATATATCCCCAATCCTCTTTGCAAGGCACAAAAAAGAGCATTTTTATACTCACAGATGGCACGGTCCGGGCACCTCTAGGACGTTTTTTGATCCGGCACCTACTTTCTTCTTGCTTCGATTGCTGTCCCGCTTCGTGTGGAAGATGCATCCTACATCATGCATTCAGTGTCCTCTATCACGCTCCTGCGCAAGCTCACTTTGCCCTGCTGAAATCACAGCACAGTATTGTAGTGTGCATGCGCCGGCTTTACTTCCAGGTCATCAGCGCTCTTCGGCCTTTCCCAGCGCATACACACTACAGTACTTAGCTCTGCACTCAGCAACCCGGAGAGAAGGGTGCCGGCACAAGAGCGCGATGGGTGACACTGTAGATGACATAGGACGTGTCATCCATATGAAGCAATAATGGAGGACCGCAATCTTAAGTCAAGACCACCTATGCCTTGGTGAGCGCCGTTGGTGAGTATAATGAGAGGTCATTCCAGAATTCTTTAACAGAGGGCTTAAAGGGGCTGGCCATATTTTTTATGGTGAAACCTGGTGACTAGTTCCCTTTAACATATTTGTCTGAACTGCAACTCCATCTTTGAGTCCTTCGCATAACAATCAATGACTTGCAAAACCAGCAAATACCTGGTGTATTGTGTGTAGCAGAACCCGCCAGGAGCAGAGTGCTAGCAAACATGTAAAAGGGCTGCTGCAATCAGAAGAAAGCTGTCAGGATATTCATGCTGCTCACCCCACGGGTAGTATGAAAGAATCACCCTTTAACCTCCGTCACCTAGTTATATATCATTTTCACAAGACTGGTGTGTGATGGTGCAGTGTGTTTTGGGGCCATGCTTTTAATTTTGCCCAAGGCCCCACTTTGTCTAAAATTGGCCGTAGTCGGACCCCAACCAATTAGACGTTTATGATGTAACATAAGGATAGATCGTCAATGAAAAAGTAGTGAACTACCTCTTTAAAGGAAATCTGTTAGCAGGTTATTGCTATGTAATCTGAGGGCATCATGAGGTTGGTGTTGAGACACTGATTTCAGCAATGTGTTACTTAGGCTGTGTGCTGTGGTTTCAATGCAATAAGTGTTTTATCAGCAAACGATTAGCATTGTTATCACTGCCGGTTCTAGCTGCCCATGTGCCTCCTAAACCAATCAAGCTCCCAACACTGATTAGCAGCTTACTGTCAATATAAAATGTACACAAGAACCTGTGCTGTGGGCAGGGTTAGGTCTCTGAGCACTGGTACATCTACAGCAGAGAAAACTCTGATTGTATGACAAATGCTGCTCCCAATAAAGTAATACATCACTAGAATTAGGGTCTCTGTCTAAAGATAGGTAAACCCGAACAGTAAAGTACAGGGTCCGTACCAAATATCTAGTGTTTGGGCACAGCCCCTGAATACGGACTTCTGCAGGAAGCCTGTGTTACTGTTTAGGTTTGGCAGTCCGAATATCGGCTGTTTCTCATGCTGTCATCTGAATGACACTGAGAAACACCAATGGCTCTAGTCGTCAGTAAGATCATTACCATTGGTTAGAGAGCTGCAGTTCCCACCACTGTGAGATGACAGCATGAGCCACCAGCTGTGACAGGTGGTAAAAAGGTTACTTCCGGTCAGAGGCATCGGTCAACTGATCAGAAAGTACTACTCCCATCAGCCTACGCCTGTTGTCGCTGACAATGTCTGTTGTCACAGATGATTTGAAAAAGTTCACCTGAGATCAAAGATGATGAACCCTGGTTATCTCACTTATGTCACCGCTCGCTGCATGAGAACTTTCTCCCACAGAGAGCAATGCCATAATTGAGGTCACTGAAGTTCATCAGATTTTAACTCCAATGAACTTTCTCAAGGCAGCTCAGCACTAGTTAGTGCAGGAGCGATTATGCTCCTTTCATTGTGAGCCTACTGATGTGGACAGCAGTCACTGATGTAACTGCTTTCCAAATCATCAGGATCGCCATGGAACAGTATGGATTATGTCTCTCGTTGGACAGGTGAGGGATATGGTTGTTTACTAACTTCAGTTTTTTTCCAGGGGACACAGGCATCAGTGGTTTAGGCATAAGGTTCTTTTTTTATTTCAAATAAAGAAATCTGTGTCTTTATTTCAATTAAAGTACTGTATTCAGGCTGTGTCTTTTTTACAATTTAACTATGGTGTTAGTAATGGAGATTTTTTATAGACGCCACTCCAGTACAAACCTGTGTGACTCTTGTCAGTGGCCATAAAACAGCTGACATCAACCCCACAACCCCACTTGCCACAGCACTAAATCAAATGAGAAGAGCCGGGCAAAGCGCCAGAATTGGTGCATCTAGTAATTTTAGGCTGAGAGAGGCCAATACACATGGTACGTTACCAGCCTGAGAATACCAGCCTCCAGCTGTTTGCTTTAGCTTGGCTGGTTGTCAAAAATGGGGGGGACTCCACGCTGTATTTTTAAATTATTTATTTAAATAATTTTAAAAATCTGCATGGGAACCCTCTATTCGTGATAACCAGCCATGGTAAAGCTGACAGCTTAGGGTTGCAGCATGCAGCTGTCAATTTTGCCTGTGCTGATTAAAAAAATAGGAGACACCCCAAGTCATTTTTTTATTCATATATAGGGCACAGGTGCCTGTTGATGAATATTCCCATCAGCGTCTCCTGCTCTCGCTGTTATCAGCGACAACAGGCATAGGCTGATGGGAGTAGTACTTTCTCATCAGCCTACGCCTGTTACCAGAAGTAACCTTTTTATTGCTGTCTTAGCTCCTGGCTCACATTGTCTTCTGACAGTGTAGGAACTGCAGCTCTCTGACTGGCAATATTGATCTTACTGCCAATAAGAACCTGTGTATGCCACGCTGTCATATAGATGACAGCATGGCAAACAACGGATGTTAAGACACCCCTTTCATCTGAATGGAGTCGTCCGAATTTGGGTTCAGGATCAAGTACCGTTCTAGTACCCGAACCAAACTTTTTTTAGCTGTTCGGCCGAACCCACCGGAATCGAACATTTACGGGTTCACCCATCACTATCTCTGTCTCTACATTATGCTGCTCTTAGATGAGGTTGCAAAAACCTGGTGACAGATTCTCTTTAATTCCAGTCTCCAACTAAAGACTGTAATGCGATTTTGTGAAGAAGCTTAAATTGAACCTGTCATGTAAAATAACACTGTTAACCTGCAGATATGGGGTTAATCTGTAGGATAGTAGAGTACAGACACTGTGTGGCATTGGTGGTGAGAGCAATGCTGCTGGAAGGAAATGAACTTTATTCTGTCACCTTTCAGTAAACCGAGAGCTGCCGCTGTAACTGCGCCCCGACATTGACTAACAGTAAGTTCAGAATTAATGCCAACAGACAGTTAATGATTGGGGACATGGTTACAGCCACAGTTCTCAATACATTGAGCACTAACTGTTAACATGCCGGCAGCACCCATGTGACTAGAATCCAAACACTGTCGGGGTAATAAGTTTAATTTCCTCCCACCATAGGGGTTCTCAGTACTGGCACCACGTGTTGTCAAAATGCTATTAACCTGTGGATTAACCAATTATCTGCCGGTTAATAGAGTTATTTTACATGGCAGGTTCCCTTTACTGAATAAACTAGAACATGGCCTTTCCCCTTGCGAACTCAACATTAATAGTATAACTATACAAGCTCTCTGGTTATTTCAGGCAAGTATCAGAGGAATGGTAGGCACGGTACCGCATAGGGAACGTGTATCTGACTGCAGAGCCCCCATGTAATTAAGTTAGAAAGGAACTCTGTGCAGTGCTGCTTCCCCCTCCCACTAACCCCCCAGGTGATGCCATAATTAGGACGCCCAACTGACCAATGGGAAGAAGGAGGAAGGAGCATCTGGCCACACCCTCAGGGGTTAAATTCAGGTGCTAGGGTCAGGGACTTCCTCTTTCTCCCCGACTGACCCTTAGAAGCTTTTGTCTCCAGGCATTCTGCAGCCATGCTCGAAGCACTGATCGCGACCCTGCTGCAGAAAGCAGAACAGAAAGGTGAGCAATGGGTTAAAGACCTCTTATCTGACCTGGATGCTCACCCTCCTGTGCTCTCTCTTAAACCCCTATCTTTGCCGCAGGCCTCCCCTTTATCTCCTGTAGCCCAATTCTCTCCTCGGCCCCAGGCCTCTTCGTCACCCCCTGCAGCTCAATTACTGCCCATACAGCATGCTGCCGCTGCAGCCATCGATACCCCATCCTCACCCGACCCTTGCTCTGGCCATCCGGTGTCACACCCCATCTGTGCTGTCCTCTTCACAGCAGCCTCTAGACGGCCAGGCACCTGGCTTCACTGGGGCCACTCCCACCTCCTCTACTGATCCTATGGCATGTTCTGGCAGGCGCTCCTCCCGCTCATCACGCCCGCCAGAGCGACTTCATGTGGGCGGTGGCTCGATGTTCCTGAGCTGCCGCGCCCGTGCCGCTGTTCCGGTCCCCGTCTTTTCCCTGCGTGCTGCGGCCGACACTGCCGCATGCAAGCCGCAAGCCAAGATGACATTAGCAGGCCTCAGGCGTCTAAGCAGGCCGAAGGCCCCGCCCACTTCCAGCTCATGTCACAACACTTCGGGCTCCCCGCCCGTTGTCGTGCCCACTCCCATTCACAGAGTGACCAGGCCTGTGCCATCACCGCAGCCCCTGGAGAAGCACAATCGTCCCCCAGTTCCTGCAGCAGACATTGCTGCTGAAACTTTTAATGCACCACCCATCAACCATCGGCCGGTGCAGCCGGCTCAAACGGGCACGCCCCAGGCCTGTTAGTTTTGGGAGCCCCGGATATCCGACTGGCCTCCAGGCAACGGAATCGGGAGTCTCGAATCAGGCCCTCCAATGATAATTCCCCCGCCTGCCAACCAAACCTGATCTCCGCGCATCTCCCCTGTGGGCGCAGCATTGCCGCCAGCGCGGGAAGCCGTGAGATTAGGCATCAGAATTAACAATGCTGCTGAGTGCGCTGTCCAGTCCAACCTGACCGTTCAGCACGCTCTGCAGCAAAAACAGTATGAATCACGTAACACAAGCACAGCACACTATACACCGCCAACCCCCCAATGACCCAATCGTGCTCGTCGCACTCTACTCCATTGGCGGATAGAACGTCATCCCCCTCATTACGCGCTACACAGCCAGTACTCCACCATAGCCATAGCCTACTAAATAACTCCGTTCCACTTAGTCTACCAACCTGCATACACCCAACCACTAGACACCACATAACCATAGTGGTCGTAGGTACATGCGTCGCAGATCCTCAACACCCTCCTCGGAGGATTGCCACCGCCACTCTCGCTGTCCCTCTGTCTGTCGCTGTTCCTGTTACAGGCAAAGGCGCAGCTCCATCAGGAGCCATCACAGGTCACGGTCCTCCAGATGGCACTCGCCCTCCACATTGGGATGGTCCGATGCATCCGAAGGTTGCAGCAGGCGTTCTTGGGAATCCAACAGAAGACGGTGCACGAGATCTCCATCCCAGACTGCCAGTCGGAGAGTCGCCTCTACACCACTTAGGGCCTCCAGCCTGATCGGCAGTCAAGAAGGAGCTGGAGTGCCACTATCTGCAGCAGCCACTTTGCCTCTGGCACACAACAGCCATCAGCTGCCACGTGCACCATCTTTGTCTACAAGCCGAGGACATCCATCCCTATCCATCGCAGCCACCAACATCGACCCAATTCCTTTACTGAAACAGGCATTCTGCCACGTTCTGCTATGAAAGGGATCTCAAAGCCATCTCAGGCCACCAGCCAGGAGCAGGACATTGCCACCGCAGGAGCTGGGGTACCTCCATCACCAGGAGATACTCAATCGGTGACAGACAGCGGTGAGTTTTGTTTAATCAACAAGCTTAACAAAGTACACAACACAGAAGAGAGCGAACTGGCATCTGCCATCAGGGCAGTAGTTGACCACTTAAATCAGCCTGTAGGTCACACCGTCGCCAGGAATATACCTCAATCAGCTAGACTACACAAAGATGCTTTTTTTCTGGGAATTAGCCCGCTAGGTACACACACAGACCTAGAGACAAAAGAAAAAATCTGGAATAATGACTATGTCGACATATGGTCACTCTTAGCAGACCAACAGTAAGTAGATAAGGAAAGGAGGACTGGCGAATGGTCGAATGATAGAAATAGAGGTAAAATAGCCCATACAATGAACAACTGGCGGCAGGCCTTCACAGTCCTAGGATGCATTATGGGTCAAAAACACCCAGAACGCTGCTCTGAGTTATTCATATACCAGGATTTAATTTACAACTCTTATAAATCTCATGGTGGTTTCGCATGGAGGTGCTATGACGAGGACTTCCGCTGGAACCAGATCTAGGATGGGGAGTAAAAGCGACAGAAGTCTGGCTGCGACTTATGCTTACACAAAAAAATGCTCCCTTTTCAGCATCGGCCACTAGTTTCTCAACAGCCGCAGGCCAGAACTCAGTGGTCGTATGGAGACTAGGGGCCTGCCTCTTACGCATATAATGACGGAAACTGCCGCTTCCAGGCGTCATGTTTATAAAGACACGACTGCTCAGCCTGTGGAGCCATCATCAGCAAAAAAATATAAAAGTTATAGCTCGCAGAATAAAGCAATGCAAAAATAATTATTTTTTATATAAAATTGTTTTTATTATATAAAAGCACCAAAACATAAAAAAAAATAAATGAGGTATCGCTCTAATCGTACTGACCTGAAGAATAAAACCACTTTATCAATTTTACCACATGCAGAATGTTGTAAACGCCCCCCCAAAAAAGAAATTCATGAAATGCTGGTTTGTTTTTGTTCATTCTGGGTCCCAAAAATTGGAATAAAAAGCAAACAAAAAATGTCATGTGACTGAAAATGGTACCAATAAAAATGTAAACTCGTCCCGCAAAAAACAAGACCTCATATGACTCTATGGGTCAAAATACGGAAAAATTATAGCTCTCAAAATATGTTGAAGCAAAAACTATTTTTTGTAATAAAAATCGTCTTTTAGCGTGAGACAGCTGCCAAGCATAAAAACCCGCTACAAATAGTAAATCAAACCCCCTTAGTTAGGGAGAAATAATAAAATAAAATAAAAAATTATTTCCATTTTCCCATTAGGGTTAGGGCTAGGGCTAGGGTTAGGGCTAGGGTTAGGGGTGAGATTAGGGTTAGGGGTGTGTTGGGTTAGGGTTGAAGTTAGATTTGGGGGGTTTCCACTGTTCAGACACATCAGGGGCTCTCCAAACGCTGCATGGCATCTGATCTCAATTCCAGCCAATACTGCGTTGAAAAAGTCAAATGGTGTTCCTTCCCTTCCAAGCTCTGCCATGCGCCCAAACAGTGGGGTATCAGCCTACTCAGGAAAAAATGCACAATAACTTTTGTGGTCCAATTTCTCCTGTAACCCTTTGGAAAATAACGTTATAAACTTCTGTGAAACACTTGGGGGTTCTAAGTGCTCATCATACACCTAGATAAGTTCCTTGGGGGGTCTAGTTTCCAAAATAGGGTCACTTGTGGGGGGTTTCCACAGTTTAGACACATCAAGGGCCCTCCAAATGTGACATGACACCCGCAGACCATTGCATCAAAGTCTGCATTCCAAAATGACACTACTTGCCTTCCGAGTCCCGACGTGTGCCCATACAGTTGTTTTCTCCCACATATGGGGTATCAGCATACTCAGGACAAATTGTGCAACAACTTTTGGGGTCCAATTTCTCCTGCTACCCTTGGGAAAATAAAAAAATTGGGAACTAAAAGATCATGTTTGTGGAAAAAATATGATTTTTTTATTTTCACGCCCGGGCGTTATAAACTTCTGTGAAACACTTGGGGGTTCAAAGTGCTAACCACACATCTAGATAAGTTCCTTGGGGGGTCTAGTTTCGAAAATGGTGTCAGTTATGGGGCGTTTCCACTGTTTAGGCACATCAGGGGCTCTACAAACATGACATGGCGCCCGATCTCAATTCCAGCCAATTTTGCATTGAAAAAGTGAAACAGCGCTCATCCCTTTCGAGCTCTGCCATGCACCCAAACAATGGTTTACCTCCACATATGGGGTATCAGCGTACTTAGGATAAATTGCACAATAACTTTTGAGGTCCTGTTTCCCTTGGGAAAATAAAAATTGGGGGTGAAAAAAATCATTTTTTTGTGGAAAAAAATGAGATTTTTTTAATTGTACAGCTGTACGTTATAAACTTCTGTAAAGCCCATGGGGGTTCAAAGTTCTCACCACATATCTAGATAAGTTACTTGGGGGGTATAGTTTCGAAAATGGGGTCACTTGTGGGGGGGTTTCCACTGTTTAGGCACATCAGGGGCTCTCTAAATGGTACATGACGTCCGATATCAATTCCAGCCAATTTTGTGTTGAAAAAGTCAAACGGCACTCCTTCCCTTCCGAGCTCTGCCATGCGCCGAAACAGTGTTTCCCCCCACATATCAGGTATCAGCGTACTCAGGACCAATTGCACAATAACTTTTTCAGTCCAATTTCTCCTGTTATCCTTGGTAAAATAAATTAAATTGGACCTGAATTAACTTTTTTTGTGAAAAAAAGTTAAATGTTCTTTTTTTAAACATTCAAAAAATTCCTGCGAAGCACCTGAAGGGTTAATAAACTTCTTGAATGTGGTTTTGAGCACTTTGAGGGGTGCAGTTTTTAGAATGGTGTCACTTTTGGGTATTTTCAGTCATATAGACCCCTCAAAGTGACTTAAAATGTGATGTGGTCCCTAAAAAAATGGTGTAAAAATGAGAAATCGCTATTCAACTTTTAACCCTTATAACTTCCTAATAAAAAAAAATTTTGGTTCCAAAATTGTGCTGATGTAAAGTAAACATGTGGGAAATGTTACTCATTAAGTTTTTTGTGTGCCATATCTCTATGATTTAAGGGCATAAAAATTCAAATTTGGAAAATTGCCAAATTTTCAAAATTTTTGCCAAATTTCTGTTTTTTTCACAGATAAACGCAAGGTATATCAATGAAATTTTATGACTATCATGAAGTACAGTATGTCATGAAAAAACATTGTCAGAATCACTGGGATCCAAGGAAGCATTCCAGAGTTATTACCTCATAAAGGGACAGTATGAACAATTGTAAAAATTGGCAAAGTCATTAACATGCAAAGCACCCTTGCGGGTAAAAGGGTTAATGAGAAAAAAATGAACATTTTTGAATTTACCAAATGGCTGCAATGAAACAAGAGTGAAAAATTCAAAGGGGTCTAAATACTTTCTGCACCCACTGTATATACCGCCCTCATTGCAGAGTGCCCCGATAACCAGTATATGACAGGGAAGCCTCTCTGGTGACAACTTGTCCTAGGTGCAGTTCCCTGACTGACCTGAGGGTAAGGGGGCACTGGCAAGCTGTGACTGTGTAAGCTCCATCACAGATTGGTGATGGCAGGGGGATATCCGTATCCCCCGGCTCTTGCCTCATGTGTGTTTCCTTACAATAACCTTTTCCAGACTGATAGATCTTAATTACATTGCTTCATATTTGTTCCAGGATTTCTTTGGATCATGGCATGATATCTAGCTTTTGAGGATCTTTTGGTCTACATTTGCTTTGTCAGGCAGGTCCTATTTAAGTGATTTCTTGATGGAGAACAGGTGTGACCATAATCAGGCCTTTGTGTGGCTAAGGAATTTGAACTCAGCTTCCCAAAGATGTGATAAACCACATTTCATTGATGTTTTTAAGGGGGATCACTTTTTCACACGGGGCCCCATGTGTTTTGAATCTTTCCCCGTAATAAAAAAGAATTTCATTTAAAAACTGCATTTTGTGTTTACTTGTGTTATCTTTGTCTAATATTGAAATTTGTTTGGTGATCTGAAACATTTAAGTGTGACAAACATGCAAAAGAATAGGAAATCAGGAAGAGGGCAAACACTTTTTCACACAACTATATATACAGTGTGGGCCATTTATATGGATATGTGGCGCCCCTGAGGGTTCAGTCGCCACAGAGGTACTGCACCTCTGTACCAGCAGCAACAGATTGTAGTGCCACTAACAGCAGTACCACCTGAAATGACAGAACAATATCCCTTGGTACCAGCTGCAACTCCTGTAGAGTTACAGGCAGCAGAGATATCACCAGCAACAGTGGATGTGCTACCTATACCAGTAGATGCCAACCTCACTCCAGGAGAAAAGGAGTACCTGCAATTTGTAACCAGCCGAAAGGAAGAGGATGCCCTGAAGTGCTCCCCTGGAAGCAGCCAAAGACACCAGCTTCCACCACCCCAGGAGGAGACCACTACTAAAGAACATTTTCCAAATAACTAACTTTTGTTACCCTGGAGGGTATTAGCACCATTGTGCCTGTTTTTCTGTTTTTTTTGTTCATCATGTTTTTCCCGTTTAACTGTTTCCAGTTTTTGTTGCCCAGTCTAGTTGGCAACCTTTACACTTGAACTGTGGAGATCATGGACACTGAGTGATCCAGAACTTTCATGTAAATAGTTTGCACCTCTTTGGGTGCTCTCTCCTGGTTTTACATAAGACTTTCCTGGAATAAGGACTACCTCATTTCCTTGTTGAATAGGGACATTTCAAGACGTGTTGGCTGGACCAGTGTTTACTCTTTATAGAATTGCACTTAAAGAATGAAAAATGATGATGCTTAGTATTTTTGTAATAAAGAAATAAATAGTGATAGTGTTTACAGATTTTACAGAGAATGTTTTATAATGTTTAAGAAAAAGAGAGTCTGAATAAAGATTTAACATTTTAGGTGACGAACCAGGTAGACATGGTTGTCACTTAGGCTTTTAGAAAGTAGTAAATGTGAAGGAAAAGAGAAAGTGAAGAAGTGTGTTATACTTGAAGTGGTAGTGAGTTATTGCCAAAAGCACTTTTGAATTAGGTACTATAGTAAAGTATAGATATTTAGTTAAATTGTTTGTAAAGTTCAAGAATGAGTGCCTCCCACATTGTGATGTTTAGATAAGAACTGTTTATTGGTATTATAAACATTTTGTATGTTCCTGTATTTGTCAACCTTTGTTTTCTTGCAGCTCACGGACGTGCTGTGTTTAACGGGGGGTATGTGGTGCCCCTGAGGGTTCAGTCGCCACAGAGGTACTGCACCTCCTCCTGAGGTGTGGTACCCCACTATCCAGGTAAGGTGGAGACACCTGACCACACTCCAACACCTGCATCCCACACAACATAGTAGTGTAGCAAAGCACCCTTTGGTGGCTCCCTGCTTGGAACATGAAGCGTGCTGGGAGGCGGGTGGAGTTTAGTTTGCACTAAAAGAGCGGGAAGAGGATAGGATTTAGTCAGTAAGTCACAGGAGTCTGACGAGGTCAGTCTGTGAATGGAGATCCCCTGAGTGGGATGGATGAAGGAAGTGCTGCAGCCGATCTCAGTGATCTGGGTCCGCTGGCACAAGAAAGGAACATTGATAGAAAGCCTGACTCTCCATAGGAAGGAAAGAATTAGTACGGAATGTGAGTAGAAGAAGAGAACAAGGACCAGGGTTAGAGGAGAACCCTTCCCAAGTTATAAGTGCAAGGCCGGAGTCCAGTCCCAGAGGTTGTATGGATACTAATGGTCCTGCAGCAGACACCGGAGGAATAGAAGTTGTCACCACTTTATTCCCACACCAGACTTGGGGGCACAACAGCAACGATAGTAAGCAGGGACTAGGTAGTAAGGAGTCCCCAAAGCAGGCTACAGGTGTCTGCCGTACAAGTAGAATTCTTAGGAACATCTGACAGGAGGAACTTCAGTGTAGCTCAGTACTGTGAGTACTTCACTAAAGGTGCTAAGAGGGAGACGTTCAGTAAAGGCACATATGTTGGCGGAGTGTTGGAAAGGAGTACTTCATCTTGCCTGGAAGTTGGCTGAGTTCCTGACCCAGAGGACACGGCACGGATGCGGGCACCTGTATGCTTAACAGACTGTGAGTAAAGCTTTGGAACTACATGCCCTGGTGTCCTCCACTTATTCTTGCGTCAACCTGCCCGGCACTGCTACATCCCCTGCGCCCGACACTACATCATCTAAGTGTCACTTCACCTTCTCTGCCCTGGGACTACAGCCCTGCCTGTGGAGGGCTATAACATCATTGCTGCACCACACCATCTGTCCCAGAGGATCTGTCTGCAGCGTCGGCTCAACATCTTCATTGCCGAACACCACAGGTGGCATCACGACGCATTCATTCATAAACTCTAATCATCATAAGCACACTGAACATTCCCCCCTTTTCCAATGTGCGCCCAGGGCCACGGGTCGGGTCCCAGCTGCCGTGACATCTCCCATTAAAGCTCATCGGGACCGGTACCGAGTACCCCACTGCCCTGGGAGGGCGACCCAGATACACCTAAATAAAATGGTAATAGTTGGTGATATCGACTTCCTGTTTGTGGCACATTAGTATATGGGAGGGGAAAAACTTTTCAAGATGGGTGGGTGACCATGGCAGCCATTTTGAAGTCTGCCATTTTGGATCCAACTTTATAAATGGTCCACCCAGGCCTATCCATATAAATGGCCCACAGGGCTAAATTAGATGCACCTGCCTAGCATTTTACAAGGAACCATGGGCGGTGCTAAATAAATTGTTTATTTGTTGTGATACCTTTTTGTCCAGAAGAGGCAGTTTTTGATTTTGAATCCGATGGAGTTTTGTGAAAGCAATACTACTGCACCAGTTCGGACCAAACTGCATTGCTTGTGTGAATGCTGCATAATGCCTATATGAAAGTGTGAATCTCTGCAATATTTATATATATATATATTTTTACAGTATTCTTTTTATATGCCAAACTTTTTGGAAGAAGCTTCAGGAGTAGAGTTGCATTCACTTATAAGATGCATGCTTACTTTACAAAAGTTAATATTTTGTTAAAAGATGAATTTGATCTACTGTAGTTAATGTCTTATACTCTGCTGATATAAAGTAACTGCTGTATCACAAACCAAAAATAGAATGATAGTTGGTTAGCATACACCCACAGATAAGAGGGCAGAAGTGCTGTTGGCTTCCTATCATACCATGAGTCACTCATTTATAAAGTCCAGCAGCTGTTCACAACCTTGACAAGAGTCAACACAGCATGCACTTCAGAATGGCATTCTGTTCAAAAGCTACTGGATGACCAAGTGTCCCTTACTTGACCTGTACAATCTGCAATATGACTCTGGAATACTACAAGTCATTGACCATTGTTATACATGGCAAAAGACTGCTAAAGAAAATGCACAAGACTTCTCGATTTTTGCCAAAAAGACTGAAAATATTTTATTTGTCCTTTTCCACATTAGGTCATCTTATAGCACATTGGACTCTGAAAGGTCAAATTACCTGTTCTGCTGGAGCCAGTGCAGGATGAATCTATACGTGTGAGATCTGTGCTTGTATATTAATCCAGTGACCAGTGAGTTCTCATATATAAATTATCTACATTTATAAGTTAATTATGCCCTCCCTGTGCTACAGAATTGTATGGACGCCCAGAATGGGATAAGGGCTCATACTCACTAGCTAGAATGAATTCCTGGCACTGCCTATAGACTAGGAGGAAACGTACATAGTATCCATGTATTATAAAATATGGTCATTATATGAGCAGATCACGTTTTCATTCTGCATATACTTTACCTTTATTATTACTGTACATTGCTGCAACTTGCTTGCATACATTACATGTACTCAAAAGTGAAAAAGAAACTTCTCCAATCAGCTTTTTTTTCTCTTAAAAAAGAAACATATTAAATCCCTTTAAGCTTTTCTGTTTAATAGTTTATAGACTTAAAAAAATGCATTGAATGTTATCACTAAATAATTGCTCTGGTGTAAAACATAAAAAATTATGAGATGGCATTCATGATGAATTTTGTCTGTCCAGATTCTTTCCAAAATTATAAATATTTTAAAGAAAAGTCATATTTAATTTGTAGAACTATAAGTTAATGCTAGTGTGTTGCATTATAAAACTTACCCCGTTTCTTTATTTTGCAGACGAATATTAAATTCTAACATAACATAGCAAAATATAGCATTCTTCCTAACAATTGTCCAATACCTGTGTTGTAGCATAATAGCATAATTAGACAAAAATACTTTTCTGTACTAATATAGTCTGTATATTACAGATTTATACAGATTTTTTATTTAATATATTATTTTTTAACATTCTAATATTAGACTATATAAAAATATTATATATATATTTATATATACATATATACACACACACACACACTATATTGCCTGCTGAAGAATTAAATGTCCATCTTCAAAAAGCTTATCAGCAGAGAGAAGCATGAAGTGATCTAAAATATTCTGGTAGATGGCTGCGCTGACTTTGGTCTTGATAAAACACGGTGGACCTACATCAGCGGATGACACGGCTCCCCAAACCATCACTGATTGTGGAAACTTCACACTAGACCTCAAGCAGCTTGGATTGTGGCCTCTCCACTCTTTCTCCAGATTCTGGGACCTTGAATTCCAAATGAAATGCAAAATTTACTTTCATCTGAAAACAACACTTTGGAACACTGAGCAACAGTCCAGTTCTTTTTCTCCTTGGCCCAGGTAAGACGCTTCTGGCTCTGTCTATTGGTCATGAGTGGATTGACACAAGGAATGCGACACTTGTAGTCCATGTACAGGATATATCTGTGTGTGGAGGCTCTTGAAGCAATGACTCCAGCAGCATTCACTACTTGTGAATGTTCCCAAAAAATTTTAATTACCTTTTCTTAACAATCCTTTCAAGGCTGTGGTTATCCCTGTTGCTTGTACATCTTTTTCTACCACACTTTTTCCTTCCAACTCAACTTTCCATTAATATGCTTGGATACAGCACATTGTGAACAGCCAGCTTCTTTAGCAATGACCTTTTGTGGCTTACCCTCCTTGTGGAGTATGGCTGCTTTCAGGACATCTGTCAAGTCGGCAGTCTTCCCCATGATTGTGGAACCTACTGAAACAGACTAAAGGACCATTTAAACCCTTAGGAAGCCTTTGCAGGTGTTTGCTGTTAATTATTCTTATTTACTGAGATAATGACTTTTGGATTTTCATTGGCTGTTAGCCATAATCATCAACATTAGCAGAAATAAACTCTTGAAATAGATCACTCTGTTTGTAATGACTCTATATAATATGTGTTTCACTTTTTGTATTGAAGAACTGAAATAAATTAACGTTTTGATAATATTCTCATTTTGTGAGAAGCATCTCTATGCACCGTATATATATATATATATATATATATATATATAATTAATATTAAAATAATGATAAGTAAAGTGACTTTATATAATCACAAATTTATTATCTAAAATATTATACTTTGTTTAATATTACTATAACAGTTAAGTTTTTGCTGAATTAAAAAAAAGTGTATCCATGTCTATCTCTTCTTTGAGTAGAAGATACCACAGTTACATGATGAAAGCTCTAGTTTTTACAATAGATTGTACAAACATCTTGGTATCCATCTAGATTGGCATTCGTTACATTTTTATTTGCTTAAATGAAATAACTCTTTCTTGAAAACTTCACTTTTTTTTTACTTTGGGCTTTTTGTGTCTGAAACTATTTCATTGTCAGTGATAATTTAATATAACATTCCCCGCGCAGCTCCGAGTACATTGAATACATTGTCTTGCTCCAGACATCTGCATGAAGGCGAAGGAGATTTATTTCCAGCATAATCTTGAAATAGTGGCAGCATAATATATGTTACTCTTGGATAAAGTACAAAAAAACACAGAACCAGAATTTTTTTTTCTTTTTGATCCTGTTGTCAAATGGTTTCAGGTAATGAGATAAAAGACAGAAGAGCAGTGAGAAAATTTTACCGTACGTGGAATGTAAACCATGGGGAAATGTGTATCCAAATCCAAAAATCTTTTAAAAAAAATCAATGATTTTGGTAAAAGGAAATGGGTAAGTATGAGATTTTAAATATATGCCTAATATTATCCACTATTTTTTAATTAGTGAATTTAGATTTGAAATCGCGTTACAGTAAAATTATTTTAGTCGAACTCTCATACATTTCAGATAATATATTGTTGCATGGTGCTAACATTTTATACTATATATGCAAGGCACTCAATGAAATGATGTTGCGACTATAATAATTGCAAATACATAACATTTAGAAATTACTTAGTGTAAGGAGGAAATTGGTTAAAAACAACACCCAGTTTTATATAAATTTGCTTGAACTAAGATAAATATACTAAAGTGGGTTGTAAATGTTAATGCATGTATGGACTATAAAGAAGAATGTATAATGCCCTGCTCTTTTCGTATATACTATGATTTGAAATCTCTGGTACCAGTACTTGTAGAATGGCCATTTTTTTATTAGGTCTACATTAGCGCCATTTGTCCATGGAGAGAAACTGTTATGATGATGAAGTACATCCATAAACTTTAATATACAGAATGTATATACTGTATGAACTACTCTGCGTGGAGAAACTGTGCAGAACAATCTCTGTATACAGTCACTTAACTATAGCCAAATTAGATGTCACAGTCATATCGGACTCCTGGTGCTCGTGGGACCAAATAGCTCATTTGCCGCATAAGAGAACGGAAGTGCAGTAATGATGCACAAGAAGAAGATGTCATTGGTGCTTCATAGTAACTGCAAAATAAGTGTAGAAAAATCTTGTTTTCTTTACAATAGATAATTAATAATTTGTGTAGATTCTGTACAATATAATTATGGCATACAGTGGGATTTAATAGAGGATCCCGGTACAGGTTTTGCCCTTGGGATCAGAAGTCAGCTATGTCTCTGCTGATGTACAAGTAGTGGTACATGAGATCTCCTCTTTTCAATATTACTGTTGCGAAGCATTATACGTGCTTTGCTTTTAAAGCAGTGCTTGTATAAATGTTTACAACTGCCTAGGGCAAAAATGCTGCATACTATCTTCCTGATTGATACACACATTTCTAGTGACAGTAAAAAATAAAAAAAAGGTAACCTGAATAAATTACTGCATGATTTTTAAAATACTGCTCTGTCTCACAAGTTAACATTAGACAAATACTGAGGCTATAATCATCAGATAGACTGTTAGAAATGAAAAAAAATGATGACAAAAAGCAAGCATACTAGACTGCTCAGGTATTTTCATTAAGGTGACAAAACTAAAGTGGCCCTGTTATTTTCATCAGAAGGTAACAGAAACAACTTATACAGCACATTACCTAGGCCGTTCTGCCACTTTTTGTGCCTCCTTGTTTTTATGTCTCCTCAGCAGTGTGTGGGTATTGTGTTTGCTAGGTTTATTGGCAGTGCTTGCTCTAACTTCCCTTCCATTGGATCAAACAATGCATTGCTTGAATTCCTACTGTTGATCTGCTATAAGAAACAAGGGGGGAAGAGGCACTCACATGAGGAAGGGTTAGTTATTGTGAACAAGAGGTGGTGTTGTATTATTTGTTTATTGGAGAGCACTCCTCTGTTTATAGATGTTCTATTGTAAATAATCCTGGGAGGAGAAGAAACAAGCATAATACCAGTGCTAATGTGCTATAAGAAACAAGAAGGCAAGAATGTTACAGTACATATGAAGGAGAACTAGGTATTGTAACCCAGAGGTGGTAGTGCATTATTTGTTTAACATTGAGCACCCCTCTGTTTATAGGTGTTCTATTGTAAATAATCCTTGGGAGGAGGAGAAACAAGCATAATACAAGGGCTAATGTGCTATAAGAAGCAAGAAGGAAAGCCTTAGGCATCGGGTTTCCCCCACTGCACAGGAGGAATCTCAGGCCATGTCCTCTGCAGTCTCCCATTCTTCTTCAGCCGCAGATGTTCCTGCTCAGCAGAGACGTTGGTCCCAGCATCTTGCTCAGGCTAATGCTATGCGTCTGGTTGCTGCTGCCACCCCAGGCTCAGCTATGCCATTCTGCATTAGTCAGCAGCGAGCAGATGCTCCTGGGACTAAGTCCTGCTTTTCTCCATCTGAGCATGGTTGTGAGATGACCGCTCATTGGTGGTCGGAGGTCACAAGCTCAGATCCTCAAGCAGCTCGGATTGGGTCTTCAGGAAGGTCCCAGAAGGCTGCGGTTATAAAAGGATCGCATGACCGTGTGCTAGTATAGACAATATGGAGAGTGTGTTGTATGTACGTATGTATGTCTCTGGTGACTAACTCATTATGAAACCCCTACCCTTGGTAACCATGTGTTGATTCAGCCTTGCCAGGTGGTACACAAGCGCTGATTCTGCGGTGCCCTGTGACAGTTAACAGGGTACGGCTTCTGTGTTATGCGGTACCGTGGCTCTGTGAAGCAGCAGAGCCCATCACTATTACATACTGGGTGGTGTTTAACCCATGTGTGTCCAGTGCAATACCGCCATTACCGGGCAGCAGTTAACATCTCTGCACGGTGGACCCTGGGCTGCGAATGCACCTTAATACCATCTTATTATTAATTGGTGCATTCTGCCAGACCTAACAGCAAGAATAATACATATGAAGGAGAGCTAGGTATTGTAACCAAGAGGAGCTGGTGCATTATTTGTTTATTGCAGAGCCTCCCTCTGTTTATAGATGTTCTGTTGTAAGTAATATTTGGAGGAGAAGAAGCAAGCATAATACAAGTGCTAATATGCTATAAGAAACAAGGAAGCAAGTGGAATATTTTATTTATTTTACAAACTTATAAAGCTCCATTAATTTCATAGCGCTTTATGGACATTATCAGTAGAGTTGAGCGAATTTTTCAAAACTCGGTTCCGATTATGATCGGCGCTGACAATTGATTTTGCAATATTCGCCGAACACAGCCAAACGTCATTGGAGTCAGTAAGAGTAGAAATGAATGAATATGTTCGGAACCGATCATCAAACATAAAATCAGCACAAATAGAGTACCAATATGACAAATTCAGATTCGGCGACCGATTCAAACAAATTCACTCAACTCTAATTATCAGCACTGTCCCATTGGGGCTCACAATTTAAATTCCCAATCAGTATATCTTTTGGCGTGTGGATGAAACCCAGAGAACCTGAAAGAAAACCACATAAATTCATTGAGAACATACAAATTACTTGCAGATACCGTTCTTAGTGGGTTTTGAGTCCCGGACCCTAGGTTTGTAAGGCTACAGTGCTAACCGCTGAGACACAGTCAGCTAGTAGCCATTGCAAAAGGCTTAAGGGAGGAGAAAAGTGAAGAATAGAGCGGCTTGAATTTATAACCCGGGAAGTGACTATTAGAGACGAGCGAACTTTCCGGAAAATGTTTACCAATCACAAATACGGCACCAATGTAGCTCATTCAGATTTGTGTTCTGATTCCCAAGCATTTGCCCTCAAAGTCAGAAAATTTGAGCACAGTTCAGTAAATGATCGTGTTTCCACTAATTCTTTTTTAGGACTTTGGCTAGGATAGTGTTACTTAAAACCAACTACTTACAATAGTTGTTGTGTGAAGATTATTAAACCTATATAATGGAAACACGACTAAAGTAAATTTGAATATTTATTACCATAATCAAAATCAAACAATGAAAAAATAAGTCTCTCAACAGATAAATTGGGCAGTGGACGGGATATAATAAAGTACTTGTGCATAATACCTGATCATGAAAGCAGCCATAAATATTATATAAAGGGTAAAAAAAAGGTGCACAAAAATCACAGGTATATATCAAAGAAATAGTCATATGAATAAATATTTATACCAAATTAATGGACCAATAATCAGAAATAATTGCACCTTTGCCCCTGCTGTAAACAAAAATGTCTCAAACCAAGTGGAAAAGAGACACACCAAACTGGCAGAACTAGTTGTAAAAATATACAAAGTAATAAAGTGACTAGTGCACAGTATAAAGAATGGAAAATGCCAGAAAGTAATGGAGGCTGCTTACCTTCTCAGACAGCCGTGCCCAATGCGCTTTTTGCCGCAGCTTTCACAAGGGACCGCTCTCATGGCAGCACTTCCAATGAGTTTTACCTGGCTGGTTAAAAAACAATACAGGGGAACCTGCGCCTTTTTTTCATTTATTTATTTATAGCGCAGGCGGCAGGTGAGGAACACAACCATCAGTCGCTCCTACTCTCACTGTTATTAGCGGCAGTAGGAGTAGGCTGATGGGTGAAATAGTTCCAAAAACCGCTGCGTGCTGTCATTGTTCTCACTTCAATGCAGCTCTCATCATTTTCCCCTGCTCATGCTGATCACCGGCAGAGCAGGGGAGAATGATGAGACTCGTCTTCAGCACCAGGTGCCGTGGAACAGCGCTTACTGTACTGCTGCTTCCCTGGCACCCGCCAAGTGGTACTGATGCGGCACATGTATTTCACACATGGACACTGACTATTTTGACGTTAGCGCAAGTGCCAGTGGAAAAGTTTCTAATGGTGCTCGCGCTGACATCAGTTAGATGAAGTGAGTTCATTGTATGTGAACTCCCAGGACCTTTCTGAAAGCACCGCGAACATGAGAACTCCTGAATAAGAAGCGAAATGTGCGATGAGGCGACGGGGACGCCGCTGTGACTAGTTCAGATCATGTAAGTGCCCATTGGAGTTTTTCTTCATATTGGATCATGCCCTCTCAGTTAGTTTTATATTTGTGATTGTCTACACTGGTAGTTTGTACTACACATTAGATTATACTGGTGGCACGTTTCTATACATAGTTTTCCATGGATATTAATACAGGCTGTGCTTGTTATAATTGAAGTAATACAATATATTGTTTTTCCTGGATTAGAAACTGTATTAATTCTGTTTTTTGGGCAACGTGTAATATGGCTCCCTGTTTGGACAGCAGTATCCCTGTTATTATATCTTCTTGATATAATTAATTTTCTTGTATTTGCTTTTTATGTATAATAAAATTTGTATTTTATTTGCAATTTATACTGTGTTTGCTGTTTTGGATTAGTATTGATATTAGTTTTTGCTGCATTATTGTTATTTGGGGTTCTTTCGTGTTATTTGCAGTGACATCAGACATGTAAGGCCTCTTTCACACATCAGGTTTTCGCCGTCAGGCGCGATCCGGCGCTTTTGACAGAAACCGGATCCGGCGAAATGCAATGCCGGATCCGGTTTCCCCCCCATTGACTTGCATTTGCGCCGGATCGCGCCGGATTGCCATGCGTTTCATCCGGTTTTCGCCGGATCCGGCAATGTGTCGCAATGTGTCGCGATCCGGCGTCTGGAAAAAACGTCTACTGTAACGTTTTTTGTCTCCGGCGAAAAAGCCGGACACGCCGGATCCGGCTTGTCCGGCTTTTTCACACAATGAAAGCCTATGAGCGCCGCAATGCGCCGGATCCGGCGAAAGCCGGATCCGGTGGCCGGATCCGGTTTTTTTGGTCTGAGCATGCTCAGTAGCTCTGCCCACAGGAGATATATAAAAGCAAGACAATGGGACCCTCAGCCACACCCAACATGCCACCCAAGCCAAGAACCAGGAGCAGGAGAAGGCAGCAGACATCTGCAGCAGCAGCACCATCAGCAACACCCCAAATGGAGCAGCATGCTGAACGGGAGGGGAGTCCAGAAGCAGATGAGAGACGGTAATTATCAAATCCCCCATTCCTCCAAACTAGGGCCATGGAATATCAAGATATTCATTGGCCCTTTGTTTCTCTTTATTCAACAGCCGCCAAAGAGATGCAGCAGCAGCACCATCAGCACCACCCCAAATGGAGCAGCATGCTGAACGGGAGGGGAGTCCAGAAGCAGATGAGAGACGGTAATTATCAAATCCCCCATTCCTCCAAACTAGGGCCATGGAATATCAAGATATTCATTGGCCCTTTGTTTCTCTTTATTCAACAGCCGCCAAAGAGATGCAGCAGCAGCAGCAGCAGAAATGGCATCACTGGCAGCAGCAATACCCACAGCCATGGAGTCTGGCCATCAACAGGACAGCACATCTTCTTCTGGGAGCCCTCCCTCGCATCGTCAGCGTTTGACGGTAAGTTTTTATTTCCAAAATCCATCATCTCTGTATATGTCTATTCATTGCCTTTTATTTCAAAACAGGAATCACAAGATGAAGAGGAGCTCCCAGAAGAAGAAGGAAGGGGTGGACAGACACCTGGAGTGGGCTCACAATTGGTAAGTTTTTTGCATCAAACGCAGAAACACAACATCACACTACACACAACACATAGAAAACAATGTTCTGCAGACCACAAACAGCAAACAAATGCCTACATCCAAAGACATAACATTTTTTGTTTTCTTCTCTAGTATTCCCAAATCTGGTGCTCGGCCAAGAGGTCCTCGCAGTGCCTCCCAGGGTCGTCGGCGACAGCAACGCGGCGGTCACCAGCGTGTAAGTATAAATATTTTTGCTTTGTTTTTTTGCACTTTTTATTTCATTTCTTTTTTGGAGGCTAATTATGTTATTTTTGTCTTTTTCTTTAACAGCCTTCACAGCGTGCTCCAGACTCTGACGGTGAGGATGGAGGGATTGATGTGGACCACCTCATCGATCTCGTCAGAGAAAGGGAGCCGCTCTGGAATATGGCTGACCGCCGCCACGCTGACCTGATCATTACCCGACGATTCTGGGAGGAAATCTGTTCTCTCCTTGTGGGCCGCTGGGAGGACCTCGAAGCTCGGGCCCAGATTAAAGAGCGTAAGTATATACAGTAACGGTTGCTTGATGTAAACCAGTGTTTCCCGAACTCCAGTCCTCGTGGTCCCCACGGATCATGTGTTCAGGATTTCTATTTACTATGGAAATCCTGAAAACATGACCCCTGGGGACCATGAGGACTGGAGTTTGTGAAACACTGATGTTGTATACTAACCACTCCTTTCTCGTTTCAGGGAACAGAATTGTGAATCGGTGGCGGTCTGTGAGGGATCGTTTCAAGAAGGAGTTCAATAAAGAGATGCGGGCCCCGAGTGGATCTGGAGGACGCAGGAGCAAGTACAAGTACGCACAAGCCCCGTCGTTCCTCCGGGAAACAATGCTCACCAGAAGGTAAATATTACACACCACTAGTGTTGAGCATTCCGATACCGCAAGTATCGGGTATCGGCCGATACTTGCTGTATCGGAATTCCGATACCGACTTCCGATATTTTTTCAATATCGGAATTCGGCATCGGAATCGGAAGTTCAAAGTTGATTGACAGACTGACGTCATCATGATGCGCGGTGTGTGCGCATCATGATGCGCCGTCATTTCGGGCCTTCCGGGGGTCTCTGCCGGCCTGCCGGGGGGCTGTGCCGGCCTGCCGGGGGGCTGTGTGGACTGCCCGGGGTCTGTACCGGCCTGCCGGGGGACTGTGCCGGCCTGCCGGTGGTCTGTGCACCCTGTGGGGGTCTGTACCGGCCTGCCGGGGGGCTGTGCCGGCCTGCCGGTGGTCTGTGCACCCTGTGGGGGTCTGTACCGGCCTGCCGGGGGGCTGTGCCGGCCTGCCGGTGGTCTGTGCACCCTGTGAGGGTCTGTACCGGCCTGCCGGGGGGCTGTGCCGGCCTGCCGGGGGGCTGTGCTGATGTCCGGGGGTCTGTGCAAGCATCGTCCGATGGGACTACAAGTCCCATCGGGCGATGCCTGCTACCATGACAGTGATTGACACATTAGCCAATGATGGGACAGTAGTAGTCCCATCATCCGGCTAATGTGTTAAATGTTAAAAAAAAAAAAAAAAAAAAAAAAATACTACATACATACTACATGCATGCTACATACATACTACATGCTACATACATACTACATATATACTACATACATACTACATACATGCTACATACATACTACATGCATGCTACATACATACTACATGCATGCTACATACATACTACATGCTACATACATACTACATACATACTACATACATACTACATGCATGCTACATGCTACATACATACCACATACATACTACATGCTACATACATACCACATACATACTACATACATACTACATATATACTACATGCATGCTACATACATACTACATGCTACATACATACCACATACATACTACATACATGCTACATACTACATACATACTACATACATACTACATGCATGCTACATACATACTACATGCATGCTACATACATACTACATGCCACATACATACTACATACATACTACATACATACTACATGCTACATACATACTACATATATACTACATGCATGCTACATACATACTACATGCTACATACATACCACATACATACTACATACATGCTACATACATACTACATATATACTACATGCATGCTACATACATACTACATATATACTACATGCATGCTACATACATACTACATGCTACATGCATGCTACATACATACTACATACATACTACATGCTACATACATACCACATATATACTACATACATACAATACATTCATACAATACATACATAGACATACAGTACATATAACATAGAGTAACATACTTACCAATACTTGTCACATTGTTCCCCGAAGCCATTGTCTTTTCCGGAATAAATATTAACATAACAAACCACAAAAATACTCACCCACGATCCGAAGCAGTCCACGAGTGTGTCCCACGACGATCTTGGGTAGAGAACTGCAGCATCAGATGATGCTGCCGTTCTCTACGGGCTGCAGGAATCCAATGACGGAAGGTAGGTATCCTTCCGCACTGTATTCCTCCGCCACTTAAAAAAAAAAAAGTCCCTAGTCTCACTTTATGCCATTGCTGCGTGGGAAATTCCCACACAGCAATGGCATAAAGTGAGACTAGGGACTTTTTTTTTTTTTAAGTGGTGGAGGAATACAGTGCGGAAGGATACCTACCTTCCGTCATTGGATTCCTGCAGCCCATAGAGAACGGCAGCAACAGCTGATGCTGCAGTTCTCTACCCAAGATCATCGTGGGACACACTCGTGGACTGCTTCGGATCGTGGGTGAGTATTTTTGTGGTTTGTTATGTTAATATTTATTCCGGAAAAGACAATGGCTTCGGGGAACAATGTGACAAGTATTGGTAAGTATGTTACTCTATGTTATATGTACTGTATGTCTATGTATGTATTGTATGAATGTATTGTATGTATGTAGTATATATGTGGTATGTATGTAGCATGTAGTATGTATGTAGTATGTATGTAGCATGCATGTAGCATGCAGTATGTATGTAGCATGCATGTAGTATATATGTAGTATGTATGTGGTATGTATGTAGCATGTAGTATGTATGTAGCATGCATGTAGTATGTATGTAGCATGCATGTAGTATATATGTAGTATGTATGTAGCATGTAGTATGTAGCATGCATGTAGTATATATGTAGTATGTATGTAGCATGTAGTATGTAGCATGCATGTAGTATATATGTAGTATGTATGTAGCATGTAGTATGTATGTAGCATGCATGTAGTATATATGTGTTATGTATGTAGCATGTAGCATGCATGTAGTATGTATGTAGTATATATGTGGTATGTATGTAGCATGCAGTATGTATGTAGCATGCATGTAGTATATATGTAGTATGTATGTTGCATGTAGTATGTATGTAGTATGTATGTAGCATGTATGTAGTATGTAGTATGAATGTAGCATGTATGTAGTATGCATGTTGTATGTATGTAGCATGTAATTTTTTTTTTTTTTTTTTTTTTTTTTTACATTTAACACATTAGCCGGATGATGGGACTACTACTGTCCCATCATTGGCTAATGTGTCAATCACTGTCATGGTAGCAGGCATCGCCCGATGGGACTTGTAGTCCCATCGGACGATGCCTGCACAGACCACCGGCAGGCCGGCACAGCCCCCCGGCAGGCCGGCACAGCCCCCCGGCAGGCCGGCACAGACCACCGGCAGGCCGGCACAGACCACCGGAGCTTGCACAGACCCCCTGGCAGGCCGGCACAGCCCCCCGAAAGGCCCGTACAGACCCCAGAGAGGCTGTACAAGGGCAGGAAAGGGTTTTTCTTATTCCGATACCGGAAGTCCCATAGACTTGAATGGGACTTCCGGTATCGGAATCGGCGATACCGATACTTTTTTTAAAGATCGGCCGATACCATCCGATACGATACTTTGAAGTATCGGACGGTATCGCTCAACTCTACACACCACATGTGAAAAAAATGTTAGATGTAACTTTTTTTTTTCAGCCAGGGCCATACCATGTCAGCATTTTAATTGTTTTTTTTTCTCTTTATTACACAGCACGGTGAGCAGCACTCGGGAGCCTGCACGATTGGACCCTTCTGAGGCGATCCCTGAGGAGACCGGCACCGAGGGACACTTCGACCGCCCCGGTACATCTGCACCTTCCCAGCCTTCCCACACATTCGACCCATCTGTCCCATCCACCAGCACAGGAGCATCGTGGCCGCCTACATTACATGAAGCTGCTGGTGAGGAGATCGCTTTCCCTTTACCCCACCCTTCTGCCCCTGCCGCCTCTAGTACACCTGCGGGTACTGGGCGGCAGCGGCAGAGGGGTCAGGAAAAGAGTTATGCGCAAGAGTTATTGCATCTGAATGCATCTTTCCAGAACTGTCTCAAAGTCTTGTCAGAGCAAATCGCCGCAGGCTTTCAGCAGATCAACTCCAGCATTCTGGAGGTGAAGACACTTCTGCAAACCATGCATTCAGAAGCAAGATCTTCGCCAAACCACACCTTTTTCAGGTCTGTTGTGGAGCGCATGGCAACACTATCTCCTACCCAGCAGATGCATGTAATGCATTCGTGCCACGGTGCTCTACAGCAGGTTACCTCCCAACCTCCACCTCCCACCACTGTAGTTCCTCCACCTGCACCCCCTCCAGCCACTTTCCATCCTCCCCCTCCTATTACATCTGCACCCCCTCCAGCCACTTTCCATCCTCCCCCTCCTATTACATACCAGCAACCTCACCAGTACCAGACATCTCCCCACTTCCAGCAACCTGCCCCGTCCCAAACTCCTTCCCCGTACCAAACTCCTTCCCCGTACCAAACTCCTTCCCCATACAACTTTCCATCAACATCATCTGCTCCTACAGTCCCTGCCCAACCCTCCACTCCACCGCCCACCACCTCTTCTGCCTCCCACATGTCCACCCATTCTGTAGCTTTTTCCACACCTTCACCTCTAACTGTTCCTTCCCCACCACGATCCCAGTCCTCTCTCCCCACACCCAGTGTCGAAGTGTCCCGCAGCCCCTCCAGCAGTATTTCCACCCCACAGTACACAGATTTGTAATGTTTTTTTGTTGTAATAAAAATGCCCATTGGGTTTAAAACCTTTATTAAAAAAGTTTTTTGCACTTTGAAAACATAAAAAAAAAAAAAATTTAAATAAAAGTTAAATTCGTTTCACAATGGTTGTCTGTCATTTCTTTCTGCGGTGAACTATGTTTTAAAAAAAGGTTAAATACAGGGTATTTCAAAGGTAAAAAGGTATTCAAAACCAGGTATATAACTGTGGGTAAATTTTAGCTTTTTGCCACAGTTGTGTTCCTGGTTGTGTTTGAAGCAAAGTATTTCACCTAAAAAGTTGTGTTTATTGTTGGTGATTTCCTACCAATGTACACAACTTTTGTTAAAAGGTGAAATACTTTGCATAAAACACAACCAGGTACACACCTGTGGCCTAAAGCTAAAAATAGTAACACCATGACAAGATAGCCAACTTTGGTTGGCAAAGGTATATACTGTTGGTCCAGAAGGTACACAAGTTTAGGGCACAAATCTTTCACACTCTGTCATCCCAGTGTACTCTGCCTTGAGGTGACATAAAGTATAGTGGAAAATTGTCCCTGAAACCGTCACAGAACTTCTAGTGGTAATATTTCCAATGACAACATCCATCTTCGCCAGTAACTTGCTCTTCTCTCCAACCTGCACTTTCTTCTCTACAACCTGTCAAAGAAGGGCTGTAGGAACATGCTATATCTAGTTTTCCAGTAGCCAATCCCGTTCGGAAGGCCACAAGGGTCAATTTTAAAAACCGGATCCGGCGTAATCCGTCGAAAAACGGATAGAAAAACGGATAGAAAAACGGATGAACCGGATGAGACGGATCCGGTTTTGTCTGTCAAGAACAAGACGGATCCGGCAGAAAACCTGATCCGGCACTTCAGGTTTTACAAAACATTTGCCGGATCCGGCATTCCGGCACGACGCCGGATCGCGCCTGACGCCGAAAACCTGATGTGTGAAAGTAGCCTTATAGGAGTTCACCGCGAGACACTGGGTAGCAGTATCAGACTCTGATCAGTGTCTCTGCTGGATGTCAGGCTGTATGGTCTCATCATGCAACCATGCAGCCTGCCATCTAAATGTAGCAGAGCCAGACACAGGACAAATGGATTATTATCTTCTCTGTGGAAAGGTGAGGAATATTGTTTTTCATGTTAATTCTCTTGCAGGAGACAATTACGTCACTGGAATGGGTGATGAAGTAAGTATGGTTTAATTAAGATTTATTAACCCCTTCCCAACAGGCACCATACATATTCTGCTCTGCGAGTGGTGCGTTTCCACAAAGAGCAGTATATGTACAGTGGCACGATGGCGTGCCCTCACGCTGAGCACTCCGGAAAGGCTCTGGAAAAGTGAAATGGCTCCTCACCCCCAATAAAAATTCAGTAAATTCTCCTCTCCCAAATCCAAATGCCCCCCTCCCTTCTGAGCCCCAGTGTCCCTCAACCACATTTAGTACCCACATGTTAGGCATTTCTGTAGTGATGAGAGCCAGCCTAACTTATGGGTGCGTGCCTCCAGAAGCATAACTTGGGCACAATGTACTGGTGACTGTAACTTACTGGTCCCTACAGCATACTAGTCACTAAAAATGGCAGTTTGCAATTTTCACTCAGCAACATCCATTGCTGCTTTTTTCTGGAAAACACCCATGGAGTCAAAATTGTCACTTACATCTGTAAATAAACTCCCAAAGGGTTATAATTTCCAAAATGGGGTCACTTGAGGGGGCATTCTGCTTTTCTAGCATTTAGGGGCTCCTTATATGGAGTCCGCAAACTAGTCTAGGAAAATCTGCGCTCCAGGAGGCAAAAAACGCTCTGTCCCTCCCGAGTCACTCTGTATGGCAAAGTAGTACTGTTCTGTCCTCACTAAATGAAGCAGAATTCACGTAGCTTATACAGGCAACTAAACCACTATACCAGGGTCCAATGAGGAAACTGTAGGTTGAATCTGTGCTTAATTGAACGTGATGGTATACTGGCATGGTGAAACTGCAAACAAAACATATATGCATACAATCAATACTGGGTTCATCAGGGATTCATATACACATAATACATCATCTGCACTAATAGCTAACTAGGGGAGAACTAACTAAGCAGGCTAATATGAGACAGGAATTGGATACAGGAAACATAAATACATACCAGCGATGCTGTCACAAGGGGAGAAGAGAAATGAGATGCTTCCTGAATGCAGGCAGAAGTAAAATGGTGGACTGGAGAGAAAATGGGGGCTGAACTAACCATAATCCTTTGCGAAAAGCTACCAGGGTGCATTGCTACCTGCACTGCAAACAGAAATAGAAAGTGAAAGCAAAACACACAATAACACTGCGGTTATGACTCTGGTCACTACATTGAGCTAGAAAACACTGTAAACATTAACAAGCAGATAAAGAAGGATTATGAATTAAAAGTTGGAGACAGAACAAGTACTGTACATCCACATATCGGGTATTTCTACACTCACCAGAAATTTTGCGACAAATTTTGATGTTATTTTTACCCATTTTCCAGTGTGAAAATATAAATCTTGGGGCTAACATACAATTTTGGTGGTAAAAACATAAATTATTTATTCTTCACTCCCCAATGGTATAAAAGTTTGTGACACATCTGAGGTGTCAATATAATCTCTGCATCCCTAGGTGAATTCATTGAGAGGTTTAATTGGTAAAATGGGGTCACTTATGGGGGTTCTGCTTTTTTGGCACCTCCGTGACTCTGCAAATGTAACATGGCACTGTCAAAGAAGGGTGAACTCTGGAGAAATTGCGCAACAAACTTTGGGGTCCATTTTATCCTTTTGCCCTTGTACAACATTTGTAGCTAAAAAAGATTTTTGTGGGAAAAATGTGATTTTTTTTATTTTCACCCCTTAACATTAAATTCTGTGAAGTACCTGGGGGCTCACGGTGCTCAATACATATCTAGATAAGGTCTCAAAGGGGTCTAGTTTCTAAAATGGTGTCAATCATGGGGGGTTTCCACTGTTTAGGCACATCAGTGGCTCCTCAAATGCGACATGGCGTCCGCTAATTATTCCATCAAATTTTGCATTCAAAAAGTCAAATGGTGCTCCTTCCCTTCCAATCCCTGCCATGCGCCCAAACAGTAGTATTCCCCCACATGTGGTGTATCGGCTAACCCAAGAGAAAATGCACAACAAATTGTATGGAGCAATTTCTTTTGTTACCCTCAGGGCCGGATTATAGGCAGGGCAGGCGGGGCTTCAGCCCCGGGGCCCCCACCACAAGAGCTTCTAAGGGGGCCCCCACCACATTCCTGCTGGCTGCTGCAATGGCACTCCATCTTCTCCCCACCTAAATGTGAGTGACCGTGGGGGCGGCATTATGTGCTCTGCTACCAGCAGCATCTACAAGTAGCGTGAACGCTGATGCTGCTGGTAGCGTGCAAAGGCTTGTGATGAGATCACAGGAGGTAAGGTGTCAGGGCCCCCGATCATGTGACCCCTGTCTCCTCCCCTCCTGTGACCTCATCACAGGTCCTGTGCGCACAGCACAGAGCACTGAGAGCAGCCATTGTATGTGGAGTGCGGCTCTGCGGGTGGAGGTCGGTGCTGGAGGCTCCATTATTCTCTATGTGGAGTGCGGCTCTGCGGGTGGAGGTCAGTGCTGGAGGCTCCATTATTCTCTATGTGGAGTGTGGCTCTGCCGGTGGAGGTCGGTGCTGGAGGCTCCATTATTCTCTATGTGGAGTGAGGCTCTGCGGGTGGAGGTCGGTGCCGGAGGCTCCATTATTCTCTATGTGGAGTGTGACTCTGCGGGTGGAGGTCGGTGCTGGAGGCTCCATTATTCTCTATGTGGAGTGCAGCTCTGCGGGTGGAGGTCGGTGCTGGAGGCTCCATTATTCTCTATGTGGAGTGCGGCTCTGCGGGTGGAGGTCGGTGCTGGAGGCTCCATTATTCTCTATGTGGAGTGCGGCTCTGCGGGTGGAGGTCGGTGCTGGTGGCTCCATTATTCTCTATGTGGAGTGCGGCTCTGTGGGTGGAGGTCGGTGCTGGAGGCTCCATTATTCTCTATGTGGAGTGCGGCTCTGCGGGTGGAGGTTGGTGCCGGAGGCTCCATTATTCTCTATGTGGAGTGTGGCTCTGCGGGTGGAGGTCGGTGCTGGAGGCTCCATTATTCTCTATGTGGAGTGCGGGTGGAGGTAGGTGCTGGAGGCCCCATTATTCTCTATGTGGAGTGTGGCTCTGCAGGTGGAGGTAGGTGCTGGAGGCCCCATTATTCTCTATGTGGAGTGCGGCTCTGCGGGTGGAGGTCGGTGCCGGAGGCTCCATTATTCTCTATGTGGAGTGCGGCTCTGCGGGTGGAGGTCAGTGCTGGAGGCTCCATTATTCTCTATGTGGAGTGCGGCTCTGCGGGTGGAGGTCAGTGCTGGAGGCTCCATTATTCTCTATGTGGTGAGGCTCTGCGGGTGGAGGTCGGTGCCGGAGGCTCCATTTTTCTCTATGTGGAGTGCGGCTCTGCGGGTGGAGGTCGGTGCTGGAGGCTCCATTATTCTCTATGTGGAGTGCGGCTCTGCGGGTGGAGGTAGGTGCTGGAGATTCCCCATTACTGGGCAGAGGGGGCAGTAACCTTTTCAGAGCTGAGACTATCTTGGTGCTTTTTTGTTGTCACTGTCTAAGAATCATAGCATTTTGTTCCTTGTACATGTGACCCAAGTATGGAAAACAGGAAGTAACAAAACACATATTGCAATGTCCCTTTCCTGTCCCCACATACAGTATAATTTTCCCACAGTATCACGTCCCCACATACAGTTTAATGTTCCCACAGTATCACCATCCCCCCACATACAGTATAATGTTCCCCACTACCGTCACCCCCACACAGTATAATATTCACACAGTACTGCCATCCCCCACACAGTATAATGTTCCCCCAGTACCGCCATCCCCCCCATACACAGTATAATGTTCCCCCAGTACCCAGTATCAGCCCTTGGTTTATGCAGGACTCTGCTGTCTGTGCTGGTTCTCATCGTCCTGGATGAGGTGAAGTTTGTGTGGGGTCAGGGAGGGTTTACAGGGTGGATATAGCAGAGACGTGTGTGTACAAGGTGTACGGAGCAGAGCCGTGTGTGTGTGTGTATGAGGTGTACGGAGCAGAGCCGCGAGTGTGTGAGGTGTACTGAGCGGAGCCGCATGTGTACGGAGCTGAGCCCCACATGTGTGTATGGAGCGGAGCTGCGTGTGTGCAAGGTGTGTGGAGCGGAACCGCATGTGTACGAGGTTTGCGGAGTGGAGCCATGTGTGTACTGAGTTGAGCAGTGTGTGTGTGCAAGGTGTACAGAACGGAGCCGTGTGTATGAGGCATAAAAAGCGGAACCGTGTGTGTATGATGTATGCGGTGCCATACGTGTACAAGGTGTATGGTGGGGAGCATTCATACCTCCCAGCGAGACAGTCCCGATTTTGAGAGAGATACTGCCCCGGCTGGGAGCTTACTTTTCGTGCGGACACAGGAGTACACGGCGGAGCCCCGAGGAGCACTTTAAAATTCGCATGTGACGTTCCACCGGAAGTGACGTGCTAGAAGCTGACCGGAAATTAGGTAATTTCGGGAGGAGATTGTGACGGAACCATGGAGGCACTTTAGGGAATGCTTCAGATCCATCACCATGTCCTCCTCCAACAGCGCGGACAGCAGGATCGCCTTGAACTTGGGGATGTCGGCCATGTGAGCGGATCGTTATATTTCCTGCATCGGGAGGCTCAGGTGGGCACTACAGTGGGAGCCGGGCTGCTATAGTATCTTTATAGAATCTTTCTATCTCTGTTTCTTTACCTCTCTAATCTTTCTTTTTTTTCTCTCTCTCTCTCTCTCTCTGTTCTTTCTTCTTTCTTTTCTTTCTTTCTCTGTTCTTTCTTTCCATTCTTTCTTTCTCTCTCTCTGTTCTTTCTTTCTCTGTTTTCTTTTTTCTCTGTTCTTTCTTTCTGTCACGCCTCCTGTCCTGTGGATCTCCTCTGCCTGCTCGCCGCGTTCACGAGCATCGTGCGCCCGCCGCCTGCTGTGTACCCGCCAATCAACTCTGCAGCCCCACGGTGATTAACCCCCTTGCCTCCAGGCTCCAGCTAGCTATATATTGATCGGGGGAGCTGTATGCGCGAGAGGGGAGCTGTACACTTGGGCCTGTATACCTGGAGGAGGGAACTGTATAAAGACGAAACATTGGAGAACTGTATAACCTTGGGGGGGGGGACAGCTGCCTGTATACCCTTGTAGGGGGCAAGAGCTGTATACCCATTGGGGGGGAGTTGTATTCCCATGGGGGGGAAAGCTGC
Source organism: Dendrobates tinctorius (assembly GCF_039654945.1). Lineage (NCBI taxonomy): Eukaryota > Metazoa > Chordata > Amphibia > Anura > Dendrobatidae > Dendrobates > Dendrobates tinctorius. Next base: position 18,139,993 of record NW_027361725.1, on the reverse strand, counting down.
CTGTATACCCTTGTAGGGGGCAAGAGCTGTATACCCTTGCGTGGGGGGGGGGAGCTGTACTCCGGAGATAATACAATAGAGAGCATATTGTTATACAGTAGTTAGCAACAATTGCTGCCGGTGAAAACTTTCCCTTTCTGCATTTTTATTATTCCTTGGCTGTCTTAACATTGGGTTCAATAAAAAAAATGTGAGTAACTCTTTCTGTCTATAATTGGACTGCTTTGAGTTATCCTGGACTGTATCTCTATTGTAGTACTGTAAATCTGAATGTGGCAGAACAAAAGGATAAGATTAGATTGTACATCTGAGTGCTACAGTTCGCGCTCTACTGTTATGGCTAAAATGTTAATGATATGGGGGCCCCCACCAGATTTTCTGCCCAGGGGCCCCCACCAACCTTAATCCGGCCCTGGTTACCCTTATGAAAATGCAAAATATGGAGCTAAAAAAGATTTACCATATTTTTTAGATTATAAGATGCTCCGGATTATGAGACGCACCCCAAATTTTGAGGAGAAAAAAAGGAAAAAAAAAGGTTAAAATAAAATGAAGCTGCTTATTATAATCCATGCGTTTTGTTATTGATTACCAGGGGTGGTGGCTGGGGTGAAGTGGGGTCCCAGGGTCGCTGCTGGAGGAGGCAGGAGTGGGGTAATGCTGCAGACCACAAGGTGAAATGAGGGGATTTCAAATGTGCAGTGCGCTCCTGTGGGTGTCCGATGCTGTGTGTGTCCTCGACAGAGCTGCTGCCCGGGGTGTCTGCTGCTGCTGCCCAGTGTGTCTGCTGATGCTGTCCAGGGTGTCTGCTGCTGCTGCCCGTCGCCACTGCCCAGGGTGTCCGTGGCCGCCGCTGCCTGGGATGTCGGCTGCTGCCCGGTGTGTCCACTGCTGCTGCCCGCCGCCTCTGCCCAGGATGTCTGCCGATGCGGGGGTACTCTGCCGACATTTTGTGAAAGGTTAGAGCCCCCCGGCAGTTCTGTGGTTTCCTCCTTTGAGGTGGACTCCAGCAAAATGGCCGCCGGGGGCGGCACATGTGCAGGCGAAGATCTCGGCATCAAGATCTCGGGAGAAGAGATTTCAGCACTAAGAGGAGGAAACCACTGAACTGCCGGGGGGCTCTGGCCTTTCATGAAATGTTGGCAGAGCCCCCTGTAGCTGCGGACATCCCGGGCAGCGGCAGCAGCGGACGTAGACACCCTGTGCAGCAGCAGCAGACATCCCAGGCAGCGGCGGCGGGCAGCAGGAGAGCGGCGGCAACAGACACTCCCTCATCCCAGCCTGCAGCAACGGTACCGGTAAATGATTACCGGTATATTCGCATTATTAGAAGCACCCCATTCCCGCCCAAATTTGGGGGGAAAAAGTGCATCTTACAAAGCGAAAAATACAGTATTTGGGAAAAAGTGATTTTTTTTTTTTAAATTTCCACGGCTCTACGTTATAAGCGTCTGTGAAGCACCTGTAGGTTCAAGATGCTCAATACACATCTAGATAAGTTCCCTAAGGGATTTAGATTCCAAAATGGTATCACTTGTTGGGGGGTTTCCACCGTATAGGCACATCAGGGGTTCTCCAAATGCAGCATGGCAACCGCTATTTATTCCAGCATATTTTACATTCAAAAAGTCAAATGGCGCTCCTTTCCTTCCAAGCCCTGCCGTGCACCCAAACAGTTGTTTTTCTCCACATATTGGGTATCTGCGCACTCAGGAGAAATTGCACAACAAATTGTTTGGAACAATTTCTCTTGTCTCCCTTATGAAAATGCTAAATTTAGAGCTAAAAAAGATTTATCTGGGAAAAATGTGATTTTTTTTTTTTTTTATTTTTTTTTATTTTCACGGCTTAACATTATAAACTTCTGTAAAGCGCCTGTGGGTTCAAGGTGCTCAATACACATCTAGATAAGTTCCTTAAGGGGTCTAGTTTCCAAAATGGTGTCACTTGTGGGGAATTTCCACTGTTTAGGCACATCAGGGGCTCTCCAAACATGACATGGCGGCCCCTAATTACGGCAGCAAATTTTACATTCAAAAAGTGAAATGACGATCCTTATCCATCCGAGCCCTGCTGTGTGCCCAAACAGTAGATTTTCCCTGCATATCAGGTAATGGCATGCTCATGAGAAATTGCACTACAAAATTTATGGTCCATTTTCTCCTGTTACCCATGCAAAAGTTGAAAAACAAATAGGTCTAAAGGAAAATTTTTGTGAAAGAAAAGTAAATGTTTATTTTTTCTTTCCACATTCCAAAAATTCCTGTGAAGCACCTGAAGAGTTAATAAACTTCTTGAATGTGGTTTTGCGCTCCTTGAAGGGTGCAGTTTTTAGAATGGTGTCACTTTTGGGTATTTTCTGTCATATAGGCCCCTCAAAGTCACTTCAAATATAAGGTGGTCCCTAAAAAAATGGTTTTGTAAATTTTGTTGGAAAAATGAAAAATTGCTAATCAACTTAACCCTTATAACGACCTAACAAAAGATATGTTTCCAAAATTGTGCAGATGTAAAGTAGACATGTGGGAAATGTTGTTTATTAACTATTTTGTGAGACACAACTCTCTGATTTAAGGGCACAAAAATTAAAAGTTTTAAAATTGCAAAATTTTCGCCAAATTTCCATTTTGTTTCATACATAAATGCAAGTTATTGCAAAGAAATATTACCACTAACATGAAGTACAATATGTCACGAAAAAAGAATATCAGAATCAGTGGGATCTATTGAAGCGCTTAAGGGCTATAACCTCATAAAGTGACAGTGGTCAGAATTGTAAAAATTGGCTAGGTCATTAAGGCCAAAACTGGCTCAGTCTCTAATGGGTTAAATCTCCTCTCCTGGGGCCTAAATTCATATGCTCCTGTAAAGAGATGAGCGAACCTTTCAAGGTTGAGTTCAGTTCGATTCGCCGAATGTTTAGATTTTCACTGAATGTACCCGATCACCATTAGATTCAGTGGGGAGAGACACCATGAAAAGTAGCGTCAAGTAACCCACAGTAGAAACTTGCAAATGGAACAGGAGCAATCAGCCATGGGCTATGCATGAGGTATCAGGGTCTGACTCCGCATTTCCAGCTTGGAATTGAAGTTTCAGTGAGGACCTGGAGATCAACCCCTTTCCTACATTAAATGTACTATTCCGTCCATGTGACCTGGGACCTAAGTCCCAAGGACAGAACAGTACGTCTAGCGCGATCAGCTGCCCTCATGGGGAGAGCGCAGCTGATCGCAGCAGGATGTCAGCTGATTATCACAGCTGATACCCGGCACTATCTATCAGGGGCGGTCACGGACCGCCTCCGACACATTAACCCCTGGCACACTGTGATCAAACACGATCGCAGTGTACCGGGGGTTTAGAGAAGCATCGGCAGGGAGGGGACTCCCTCCGTGCTTCCCTGAGACCCCCACAGCAGCGCGATTTGCAGCGCTGCTGCGGGGGTCTCCTTCCCTGCAGGTCCCCGAATCCAAAATGGCGGCGGGGACCTTCGGGGGCCTGCAGGAAGGCAGCTTCCTCATGCCTGCAAAGCGCCGGCCCGGCATGAGGAAGCCTGCAGCACTGCCTGAGACAGATCGCTGATCTGTCACAGCGATCTGTGATGTGACAGATCAGCGATCTGTCACATGACAGTGATGTCCTCCCTGGGACACTGTAATAACGTTAAAAAAAAGTGTAAAAATAATTTTTACAAAAATCGCCAAATAAATAAAAAAAAAAATTCCCTAATAAAAAAAAAACAAAACAATAAAAGTACACATATTTGGTATCGCCGCATCCGTAACGACTCGCCCTATAAAACTGTCCCACTAGTTAACCCCTTTACTGAACCCCTTAAAAAATAAAAATAAAAAACGAAGCAAAAAATAAAGCTTTGTCATCATACCGCCGAAAAAAGTGCAATAACGCGCAATCAAAAAGACGGATATAAATAACCATGGTACCGCTGAAAATGTCATCTTGTCCCACAAAAAACAAGCTGCCACACAGCATCATCAGCAAAAAAATAAAAAGTTATAGCTCGCAGAATAAAGCGATGCAAAAATAATTATTTTTTATATAAAATTGTTTTCATTGCATAAAAGCGCCAAAACATGAAAAAAAGGTATAAATTAGGTATCGCTGTAACCGTACTGACCCGAAGAATAAAACCCCCTTTATCAATTTACCGCACGTGGAACGGTGTAAACGCACCCCCAAAAGAAATTAATGAAATGCTGGTTTTTGCTCATTTTGCGTCCCAAAAATTGGAATAAAAAGCGATCAAAAATGTCACGTGCCCGAAAATGGTACCAATAAAAACGTCAACTCGTCCCACAAAAAATAAGACCTCACATGACACAGTGGGTCAAAATATGGAAAAATTATAGCTCTCAAAATGTGGTGATGCAAAAACTATTTTTACAATAAAAAGCATCTTTTAGCGTGTGACAGCTGCCAAAAATAAAAACCCGCTGTAAATAGTAAATCAAACTCCCCTTTATCACCCCCTTAGTTAGGGAAAAATAATAAAATAAAAAAAAGTATTTATTTTCATTTTCCCATTAGGGCTAGGGTTAGGGCTAGGGTTACGGGTGGATTGGGGTTAGGGTTGGAGTTAGAATTGGGTGGTTTCCACTGTTTTGGCACATCAGGGGCTTTCCAAACGCGACATGGCGTCCGATCTCAATTCCAGCCAAAAAAGTCAAATGGCGCTGCTTCCCTTCCGAGCTCTGCCATGCGCCCAAATTAGTGGTTTACCCCCACAAATGGGGCATCAGCATACTCAGGACAAATTGCACAATATCTTTTGGGGTCCTGTTACTCTTGGGAAAATAATAATTTTTTGGAAAAAAATATGATTTTTTAATTGTACGGCTGTACGTTATAAACTTCTGTGAAGCCCTTGGGGGTTCAAAGTGCTCACCACATATCTAGATAAGTTCCCTGGGGGGTCTAGTTTCCAAAATGGGGTCACTTGTGGGGGGTTTCCACTGTTTAGACACATCAGGAGCTCTCCAAACTTGACATGACATCCGATCTGAATTCCAGCCAGTTTTGCAGTGAAAAACTCAAACGGCGCTCCTTCCCTTCCAAGCTCTGCCATGCGCCCAAGCAGTGGTTCCCCCCCCACATATCAGGTATCGGCGTACTCAGCACAAATTGCACAATAACTTTTCCAGTCCAATTTCTCCTGTTACTCTTGGTAAAATAAAAAAATTGAACCTGAAATAATTTTTTTTGTGAAAAAAAGTTAAATGTTCATTTTTTTTTAAACATTCAAAAAATTCCTGTGAAGCACCTAAAGGGTTAATAAACGTCTTGAATGTGGTTTTGAGCACCTTGAGGGGTGCAGTTTTAGAATGGTGTAACTTTTGGGTATTTTCAATCATATAGACCGCTCAAAGTGACTTAAAATGTGATGTGGTCCCTAAAAAATGGTGTAAAAATGAGAAATCGCTATTCAACTTTTAACCCTTATAACTTCCTAACAAAAAAAAAAATTTGGTTCCCAAATTGTGCTAATGTAAAGTAAACATGTGGGAAATGTTACTTATTACGTTTTTTGAGTGCCATATCTCTGTGATTTAAGAGCATAAAAATTAAAAGTTGAAAAATTGCAACATTTTCAAAATTTTCGTCAAATTTCCGTATTTTTCACAAATAAATGCAAGTTATATGAATGAAATTTTACCACTAGCATGAAGTACAATATGTCACAATTATTTATTTATTTTATTACCGCCACACTCAGATGGCACAAACATCAGTTTCATACAGTTCTATTGATAGAAAAATGTAAGGAAAGTAGCAAAAGTAACTGACTGGAAGTAAATAGAGGCCTTCTTGTATGGGAGTCCTACTTATACAAACAACCCAACAGATGGAGAGTTAAAAGTTGGAGTATCCACATTTCAAAAAAAATTGTCACACACCACTAAAGTGGCATTAATTTCCGCAGAGTAGAAACAGTATGACAGGCCTCTGACACACCTTCCACCACAGGCAACCCACCAGATGGAGATCAAGTTGAAGTCTCCATATGTCCAAAAATAATTGTCACACACCACTAAAGTGGTGGAGGAATACAATCAGTTTAATAGGCCTCTGACACACCTTCTGCTACCGGCAACCCACCAGATCTAGACCCAACTAAGAGTCTTGATATTTTAAAAAAATAATTGTCACACATTATTAACCCCTTAACGACCAGGGGTATTTTTGGTTTTGCATTTTGATTTTTTGATCACTTTCTTCCCTGACCCATAACTTTTATTTGGGTCAAAATGGCCATGTGAGGGCTTGTTTATTGCGGGACGAGTTGTACTTTTGAATGACACCATTGGTTTTACCATGTCGTGTAATACAAAACAGGAAAAAAAATTCACAAGTGGGGTGAAATTGCAAAAAAGTGCAATCCCACACTTGTTTTATTACTAGTTTCACTAAATGCTAAAATTGACCTTCCATTATGATTCTCCAGGTCATTATGAGTTGATAGACACCAAACATGCCTAGGTTCTTTTTTTTCTAAATGGTGAAAAAAAATTCCAAAGTTTGTAAAAAAAAAAAAAAAAAAAAGCTGCCATTATCTGAGACCCGTAGCATTTCCATTTTTCGGGATCTGGGGCTGGGTAGGGCTTATTTTTTGCATGATGGTCTGACGGTTTTATTAATACCATTTTGGTGCAGATATGATCTTTTGATCTCCGGTTATTGCATTTTATTGCACTGTTGCAGTGACCAAAAAAACGTAATTTTGGCGTTTCGATTTTTTTTCTTGCTACGCCATTTACCGATTGGATAAATTATTTTTATATATTGATAGATTTGGCGATTCTGAATGTGGTGATACCAAATCTATTCTATTATTTCTAAACACTGTTTTTCGGTGAATCCTTTGTATCCCCGTTCATACTGCACCCACACACACAAATGATACACCATTTGAAAGGTAAACTTGCCCCCTTAAGCAAAAAAATAGCCAAACAAACCACACATCCACGATTTGATCACAAAATACAGTTTTAACATTAATTTTCATAAGAACATAGAAAATCCTCATAAATAGCTAGGATCCCTTCACGTATAACCAATACCAAAAAGAGCAATTGAAGGACAAAGATTGAAATTACGAAAAAATATATAAAAATTCAATTGTATTAAATTACATAAAGAACTACATATAACAACACAATAAGATAGAATACCAAATAGTAGGGACCAATATTAACAGAAGCACACAGGGGGTATAACCCACAATGGAATAGTTGTGCAAAAATTTGTATCAAATACTCAGATGCATAAATACCTAGGCTGTCTAATATGCATATAGACAAATTAATTATGCAAAGGTATATATTAGATAATTAGATGTGTAAATACCTAAGCTGCCTAGTACAAAGACAGATAAATTATGCGAAGGTATATATTAAATAATTAGATAAATGCAGACCTAAGCTGTGTGGTACATATAGAAAGAGGATAAACAGTATTAGTAAAGAGTCACCTATCTATATAAATAGACATACATACAGTATAAATATACATATATACATATACATAAATGACATACTAGCTGAAGAGCCCGGCATTGCCTGGGCATAGTAACCAACTGTGGTTAGTTATAACAAATTATAATGATTATATTGCACATATAAACAGTGCGTCTAATCCTATCCTGTTGTGAATTCGCTTTCTGGTCTACCTCTGGTTAGTATGAAAAATGAGGATGAATGAACTCATGGAGATGAACATCCAACACTGCGGAGACACCATCACATGTTTCTCAACGCAGTGATTCTAGAGCAATGTGCCCCCATCCCTTATGGGAAATATGTAAAAACATGCAAAACACAAGCCGTGGAGACACCATCACGTTTCTCAACGCAAGAAATGACTAGCCAGGTCTTTCCCCGGGAAGGAGCAACCATGGGAAGGGCAGTCTCCAATGAAGAAAACCACCAATGCCAAAACATGGTATACATCCACAGACAGCTGTTTCGGGGTATTGCCCCTCATCAGTGTGGAGTAGGAAACTGGCCAGTAGGAGCAATGCCTAGTAGAAGACTGTGAAAAATGAGGATGAATGAACTCATGGAGATCAACATCCAACACTGTGGAGATACCATCGCATGTTTCTCAACGCAGTGATTCTAGAGCAATGCCCCATCCCTTATGGGAAATATGTAAAAACATGCAAAACACAAGCCGCAGAGACACCATCACATGTTTCTCAACGCAAGCAATGACTAGCCAGGTCTTTCCCTGGGAAGGAACAACCACGGGAAGGGCAGTCTCCAATGAAGGAAACCACCTATGCCAAAACATGGTATCCATCCACAGACAGCTGTTTCAGGGTATTGCCCCTCATCAGCTTTCTGGTCTACTGCTGGTTGCTAGCCCTCTGGTGGTTACTGGAGGTTATGGAGCTGATCTGATTAACAGAGGCTTGCCACCTGATAATGAAGAGGATGTTTGGAGATCTGGAGTTACTGACTGGATTTAAGACAGCCGACTCCCTCTATCCCTGCTGGTGATTTTTCCTGCCTCCTGAGGTCTTAGTTTCCAGCTCAGTCCCTGCATGCTCAGCTAAGTGTTCTTTTGCTATTGTTCACATTTTATCTGGTTTTGTCTATTTCAGTTTTGTGTGGTCAGCCAGCTCCGGCTGGGGCTGTGCTGAATCTCCATCCATGTGTTGCAGCTTGTGCCAGTTTGTTTTTGTCCCTTATTAGATTGGCCTCTTTTTGTTCTGCTTTCAGAATATACCAGAGTGCTGATATAGTGGGCGAAGTCGTGCGACTTCAGTATTTTTCTATCAGACGCGTTGGATATTTTTTGCAGGGTTTTTTTGCGTGATTGCAGACAGTGTCTTTCCTTTCCTGTTCTGTCTAGTTAGTGTGGGCCCCATCATTTGCTCAGTCTGTTTTCTTACCTGCGTTTGTGTTTTCATCTTGTCTCACCAGCAATATATGTTTGGGGGCTATCTATTCCTTTGGGGTCTGCTCTGGGGCAGTTTAGATTTCTCCTTTCTTGCTTTAGGCTTATTTAGCTCTCTGGCTGTGTCGAGGCGTCTAGGATCATCGTAGGTACGCTCCAAGGCTACTGCTAGTTGTGTGGATGTCAGAATTTATTTTTCATATATTATTTTTCCTCTTTTTCTCTGGGGCTGTAGGAGGATTGCTTTATCTTTAATGGAGATTAAGCCATTGTCTGATCGTGTTGAGCAGCTCGCTGCTGAAGTGTGGGGAATTTCCGCCTATCTCGCTCAATCATCTGCTGTTGAACCAAAAATCCGTACTCCTGATGTGTTTTCTGGGGATCGCTCTAAATTTTTGAATTTTAAGAATAATTGTAAACTATTTCTTGCCTTGAAGCCTAACTCATCGGGGAGCTCTGTGCAGCAGGTTAAAATTGTCATCTCCTTGCTGCGCGGCGATCCCCAGGATTGGGCTTTTTCTCTGACACCTGGAGATCCTTTTCTGACTAATGTGGACACATTTTTTCAAGCCTTGGGGTTGTTGTATGATGAACCTAATGCTATTGATCAAGCTGAGAAAACCTTATTGGCATTGAACCAGGGTCAGGATTCTGCAGAGTTATACTGTCAAAAATTCCGAACGTGAGAGGTCCTTACTAAAGTACATGGAGTGACAATGCCCTAGCAGCTCTCTTTCGGAAGGGTTTGGCAGAAACCGTAATCGATGTTATGGTGGGATTTCCTGTTCCCTCTGGTCTTGATGATTCTATGTCATTAGCCATTCAAGTTGATCGGCGTTTACGGGAGTGTAAAACTACATGAGAGGCGTTGCCAACTTTTTAACGAACGCCTGAACCCATGTAATGTGATAGGGTTTTGTCTAGGGAGCAACATCAGGAGTTTAGAAGGCGTAATAAGCTGTGTTTTTTCTGTGGACACACCTCTCATACTATTTCTGACTGCCCTAAACAAGAAAAACATTTTGCACACACATTTACTGTGGGCAGTGTACAACCTAAGTTCCTTTTGGCAATTACTCTGATCTGCTCCTTGTCTACATTTTCCGCTAAGGCTTTTGTAGATTCAGGAGCAGCTTTGAATCTGATGGATTTAGACTTTGCTAAACATTGTGATTTTCCAATGATACCCCTGCGGACACCTATCCCTTTGAGAGGTATTGATGCTACTCCTTTGGCGGAAAATAAACCCCAGTTTTGGACCCAGGTGATAATGCGAGTTGCCCCGGACCACCAAGAAAATTGAAAATTTTTGGTGTTGCACAATTTGCATGATACTATTGTTCTGGGTTTTCCCTGGTTGCAAACTCATAATCCTGTTTTGGATTGGAAATCTGTGTCTGTGGTGAGTTGGGGTTTTCAGTGTGTTCTTAGTGACACTCCTGTTTTCTCCACCTCTCCCCAGTCTCATGATATTACTGATAATTTGTCTGATTTTTCTGATGTATTTAGTGAGACTAAGTCTGCGTCTTTGCCTCCTCATAGTAGTTATGACTGTGCAATTGAGTTAATGCCCGGGTGTAAATTTCCCAAGGGTCGGCTTTTGAACTTATCGGTACCCGTACATGATGCTATGCGATCTTATATCAAGGAGTCATTGGAGAAGGGTCATATTAGACCATCCTGTCCACCTTTAGGTGCTGTTTTTATGTGGCCAAGAAAGATGGTTCATTAAGGCCTTGTATTGACTATCTTTCCCTTAACAAAATCACTGTTAAATATCAGTACCCGTTACCCCTGATTTCTGATTAAATTTCCAGAGTTAAAAGTGCCTGCTGGTTTACCAAGCTTGACCTCAGGGGGGCGTATAATCTTATTCGCATCAAACACGGGGATGAATGGAAGATGGCGTTCAATACTCCGGAGGGACATTTTGAGTACCTGGTGATGCCTTTTGGGCTCACTAATGCCCCCTCTGTCTTCCAATCTTTTATGAACGATATTTTCCAGGACTTTGTGGATAAGTTTTTGATCATTTATCTGGATGATATTTTGATCTTTTCCAGTGATTGGGATTCTCATGTGGAACATGTCTGGACTGTGTTCCGGACTTTGAGGGAAAATTCCCTGTATGTTAAGGGATTGAAGTGCCTCTTTGGTGTACAGAGGATTTCTTTTTTGGGATTCCTTTTGTCCCCGTCGGCTAGTGAAATGGACCCTGCCAAGGTACAGGCCATTTATGATTGGGTTCAGCCCACTTCTTTGAAGGCTCTCCAGAAGTTTTTGAGTTTTGCTGATTTCTATCGTAAATTTATAAGTAATTTTTCTGGTATTGTCAAACCACTGACTGATCTGACCAAAAAGGGGCGCTGATGTGTTGAATTGGTCTCCAGAGGCAGTCTTGGCATTTCAGGAACTTAAGCGGAGATTCACTTCTGCTCCGGTTCTACGGCAACCTGATGTCTCACTCCCATTTCAGGTGGAGGTAGATGATTCTGAGATTGGTGCAGGAGCCGTTTTGTCCCAAAAAGATCCGGTGTCTTCTAAAATGAATCCCTGTGCCTTCTTTTCTCGAAAATTCTCCCCATCTGAACGTAACTATGACGTGGGGAATCGGGAATTGTTGGCCATGAAATGGGCATTTGAAGAGTGGAGACATTGGTTGGAGGGAGCTAGACATCAAGTTGTGGTCCTCACCGACCACAAGAATTTGATTTATCTTAAATCAGCCAAACACTTGAATCATAGACAGGCTAGATGGGCCTTGTTTTTCACGCGTTTTAATTTTGTGGTCTCTTTTCTTCCGAGCACTAAGAATGTTAAGGCGGACCCCCTTTCTAGGAGTTTCTTTGCGGATTCTCTTATTGTTACCGAGCCTACTACCATTCTAAATGAGGGGGTAGTTCTTTCCGCCATCTCACCCGATTTGAGACGTGCCCTGGAGGAATTTCAGGAGGACAACCTTGAACGTTGCCCTATGGGAAAATTGTATGTTCCTGACCAGTGGAGGAAGAGAGTAATGCCTGAAATTCATTGCTCTGCGTTGGCTGGTCATCCAGGTATTTTTGGTACCAGAGATTTGGTGAGTCTGTCTTTTTGGTGGCCTGCCTTATCTCGTGATGTCAGGAATTTTGTGCAGTCCTGTGGGACTTATTCTCAGTCTAATCCCTGTTCTCGTTCAAGTGGGCTGTTGATGCCCCTGCCGGTGCCCAAGAGGCCATGGACCCATATCTAAATGGATTTTATTTCCGATCTTCCTGTCTCTCAGAGAATGACTGTTATCTGGGTGATTTGTGATAGATTTTCTAAGATGAACCATCTTGTACCGCTCCCAAAGTTGCCATCTTCTTCAGAGTTGGTGCCCTTGTTTTTACAACAGGTGGTTCCGTTGCATGGGATTCCTGAGAACATTGTGTCGAACAGAGGAGTCCAGTTTGTTTCCAGATTTTGGAGAGCTTTTTGTTCCAAACTGGGAATTCAGTTATCTTTCTCCTCTGCATTTCATCCTCAGACCAATTGGCAGACTGAGAGAACAAACCAGACTTTGGAGTCCTATTTGAGATGTTTTATATCTGCTGATCAGGATGACTTGGTCTCATTTTTGCCCTTGGCCGAATTCGCGCTAAACAATAGAGCTAGTTCTGCCACTTTGATGTCGCCCTTTTTCTGGACTTTGGATTTCATCCTCGATTTTCTTCAGGGCAAGTGGAATCTTCGACCTGCCCAAGTGTGGACACTGTGGTAGAGAGAATGCAGCAGATTTGGGACCAATTGTGGATAAGTTGTCCCTCTCTCAGGAAAAAGCCCAACGATTTTCCAACCGGCATAGGACCATTGGTCCCCGGTTTAAAGTGGGTGATACGGTTTGGTTGTCGTCAAAGAATATTCCTATGAAGGTTGTGTCTCCAAAGTTCAAGCCAAGATTTATTGGACCTTTTATGATTTTGGAGATTCTTAATCCTGTTTCTTTTCGATTGGCCCATCCGGTTACGCTTAAGATCCATAACATGTTTCATAAATCTCTGTTGAAAAGGTTTGTGGAGCCAGTAGTTCCTATGGCGGCGCCTCCTGACCCTGTATTGGTTAAAGGTAATGTGGAATATGAGGTAGAGAGAATATTGGATTCTCGTTTTGCTAGACGGTGACTCTAGTACTTGGTCAAATGGAAGGGTTATGGCCAGGAGGATAATTCTTGGGTCTCCGCTTTGACATTCATGCCGATAGATTGGTCCGTGCTTTTCACTGGGCCCATCCTGATCAGCCTGGTGGCATGGATGAGGGTTCAGTGACCCCTCCTCAAGGGGGGGTACTGTTGTGAATTCGCTTTCTGATCTACCTTTGGTTACTAGCCCTCTGGTGGTTACTGGAGGTAATGGAGCTGATCTGATTAACAAAGGCTTGCCACCTGATAATGAGGAGGATGTTTGGAGATCTGGAGTTTCTGACTGGATTTAAGACAGCCGACTCCCTCTATCCCTGCTGGTGATTTTTCCTGCCTCCTGAGGTCTTCGTTTCCAGCTCAGTCCCTGCATGCTCAGCTAAGTGTTCTTTTGCTATTGTTCACATTTGATCTGGTTTTGTCTATTTCAGTTTTGTGTGGTCAGCCAGCTCCGGCTGGGGCTGTGCTGAATCTCCATCCATGTGTTGCTGCTTGTGTCAGTTTGTCTTTGTCCCTTATTAGATTGGCCTCTTTTTGTTCTGCTTTCAGAATATATCAGAGTGCTGATATAGTGGGCGAAGTCATGCGACTTCAATATTTTTCTATCAAACGTGTTGGACATTTTTTGCAGGGTTTTTTTGCGTGATTGCAGGCAGTGTCTTTCCTTTCCTGTTCTGTCTAGTTAGTGTGGGCCCCATCGTTTGCTCAGTCTGTTTTCCTACCTGCATTTGTGTTTTCATCTTGTCTCACCGACAAAATATGTTTGGGGGCTATCTATTCCTTTGGGGTCTGCTCTGGGGCAGTTTAGATTTCTCCTTTCTTGCTTTAGACTTATTTAGCTCTCTGGCTGTGTCGAGGCGTCTAGGATCATTGTAGGTACTAGAGATGAGCGACTTTGCCTTTTTCTGGGTCGAGTCGGGTTTCATGAAACCTGACTTTCGCAAAAGTCGGGTCGAACGCAATCGGCCGCTTATCGTGAAAAGTCGAAGGCCGACTGAAACACGAAACCCAATGCAAGTCAATGGGGAAGAAAATTCGGCAGTGAGTGGAGGACAGGAAACACACCTACAGTGCCCATTTTAATGCCAAAAACATCAATTCTTATTACTTAAGCTTGTTAACCTTAATTTACTTTATAATAATAGTTAGGCATTGAAAATTGGGGGTTATTTGGCTAAAGTTGTGGGGGGTAGGGCTGGCTCCAGATTTTTGTGGGCCCAGGGCCAAAGAGTGTCACTGGGCTCCTTTAACACATGCCACAATTCATGATCCTCTGATACGGCAGGGAAATAGCAGTATAGTACAATGAAAAATACTTTACTTCTTACATCACATGATTGATATCCATTTTTAATTCTCCAATAGCTCCAAAAACGGACAGTATATTACTCTATTCAGTATTATGGCCACCGCATAGTGCGCCATACAGAGTAATGAGACCCATATATTTCCCCATACAGAATCATGGGTTCCATATAATGTTCGATAAAGTATATGATGAGCTCCACATAATGCTACAGTATATGTTGGTCCCCATGGATGAAGCTCCACTGTCTTATGGGCCCAAATAATGCTCCATATATAATGGGCCCCATTTCTAATGCTCCAGTGTATAATGGGCCCTGTAAATGCTGCTCCAGTGTCTGATGTCCCCCATTTGGAAAGCTCCAGCATATGATAGGCCTCACGGATGATGCTCTAGTGTACGATTGGTCCAAATAATGCTCCATATATAATCTGCCCCATTTACAATGCTCCAGTATATGATGGGCCCCATGGATGATGGTCCAGTGTCTTATGGGCCCAAATAATGCTCCATATATAATGGGCCCCATTTCTAATGCTCCAGTGTATAATGGGCCCTGTAAATGCTGCTCCAGTGTCTGATGTCCCCCATTTGGAAAGCTCCAGCATATGATAGGCCTCTCGGATGATGCTCTAGTGTACGATTGGTCTAAATAATGCTCCATATATAATCTGCCCCATTTACAATGCTCCAGTATATGATGGGCCCCATGGATGATGGTCCAGTGTCTTATGGGCCCAAATAATGCTCCATATATAATGGGCCCCATTTCTAATGCTCCAGTGTATAATGGGCCCTGTAAATGCTGCTCCAGTGTCTGATGTCCACCTTTGGAATGCTCCAGTGTACGGTGGGCCCCATATATCATTCTCCAGAGAATAGTGCTCCCCAAAAATTGCTCCCAACCTTTAAAACAATTAAAAAAGTCTCCTTGCTAGGGAATCCCTGTACTCTGGACTCCTCGTCATCCCCATATTCCATCTCTCTGAACTTCGACTGTTTAGGCAGAGGGCATACAGACGTAATGTCACCGCGCTCTCTGACCAGGATGTCACTGTCAGGAAACGCGGAAGACATCACGGCGGTGGAGCAGGGAGAGGTAAGTATTTCAACTTTGCAAGTGCTGTGATCCTGAGCAAGCAGGGGGGCCCACTCGTTGGCGACGGCACAGGGCCCCTCATAGTATGGCGATGTGTCTGACGGCAGGTGGGCCCTGCCACCGGCAGAGACACTTTTGCATACTAAGAGGGGCCTGTGCCAGTGCCCTCGCCCATGAGTATGCCCCCACATCTGCTCAAGGAACCTGCACTTTCATCTGCACCTTCCTCTTTGTCACCGTGTAAGGTGGTATATTGTGCAGGAATGGGAACCTGAGTTTCATCAGGGTCAGATTCTGGCTGTGTAGAGTACGAGGGGAATGTAGTGGTCTGGGTCAATGTACCAGCAGAATCATCTAGCAGTGGCTGGGCATCAGTGCACTTGTGGCGCCCCCAGGAGTACGGTCGCCACAGTGGCATTACCTTCCTCCTAGGGAGTGTGATGTGATGCTTGGGAGCAACGAAGGATCTCTCTAGCAGTTAAACCAACACACAACACAGTTCCCACTCCAGGCCATCAGGGAGAGCTCTGAACCTGACTGCTGAGGAGCTGCTCTCTGTGGTCGGGAGGAGGGAAGTTAGGGCAGTCTGTGAAGGGAAGGGGAAGTGTGTGGACGTGAGAAGGGGAGCTGGAGGATGAGCAGAGTTAAGGCTCACTCCTAGCTGGAGCGCATGGTCCGGATTCCGGTCTCCGAGTTTGTAGGGACACTGACGGTCCTGCAGCACAAACCGGAGGAAGTAGCAGCTGTAAATGCTCTGTTCCCAACTAAGGCTCGGAGGCCCCAGCAGCGACGTGTGTGAGCCAGAAGGAAAATGCTACGGCTGTCTGCCATACGAGAAAGTTCCAAAAGAGAGTCATTAGGGGGAACTTCAGTGAACTCAGTACTGCGAATACCTCAGATAAGCGCTGAAACGGAGGCCACATTAACTATCTGCAGAGAGAGAATTCCTAATTTGCTCCAGGCTGACCAACTCAATCCATCTGTTCTCTGGGTCCTGGACGGCACTTACCAAGTACAGGTAAAGGAACTGCAAGGTGTATATAGTATTGGGGAGAATTTGAATCCCCCTAGAGATTTTAGGAGGCTGAACTATTATCTCAGGCCCACTATAGATTACACCTCAATATAACAGGCTGAAATTGGCTGGTGTATGACAAGGTACAAGGTGTATATAGTATTGGAGAGAATTTGAATCTCCCTAGAGATTTTAGGAGGCTGAACAATTATCTCAGGCCCACTATAGATTACACGTCAATGTAACAGGCAGAAATAGGCTGGTGTATGAGAAGGTACAAGGTGTATATAGTATTGGGGAGAATTTGAATCTCCCTAGAGATTTTAGGAGGCTGAACTATAATCTCAGCCCCACAATAGGTTACACCTCAATTTAACAGGCTGAAATTGGCTGGTGTATGAGAAGGTACAAGGTGTATATAGTATTGGGTAGAATTTGAATCTCCCTAGAGATTTTAGGAGGCTGAACAATTATCTCAGGCCCACTATAGATTACACCTCAATTTAACAGGCTGAAATAGGCTGGTGTATGACAAGGTACAAGGTGTATATAGTATTGGGGAGAATTTGAATCTCCCTAGAGATTTTAGGAGGCTGACAATGACGCTCTCAGTCCAAGTATGGCAGCAGGCAGCCTAATAAGCAGGACTGCTGCACACAAAAGTGTGGAAAAATGAACGCTTGGTAACTGTGCAGAAAAGAGGAAGAAAAGTATTTTTGCTTTTAAAAAAGCAGTTTGCACAGCAGTGTGCAAACAACAATGCAGCTATCAGGGAGCCTTATAAGGCAGCCTAATAACCAACAGAGCTGATGCACAAAAATATATCCTCCCCTGTCACTGCACACAAACTGTTGTGTTGTACAGTGAAAATTGCTATCAGCAGAAGCAGTTTTTTTTCTTCTTCCCTGCCTAACTCTCTCCCTTATTCAGAATCAGCAGCAGCAACCTCTCCCTATGCTAAGATCGGCAGAAGTAAGATGGCGGTCGGCGTGCACGCCCTTTTATAGCCCCTGTGACGCCACACAAAGGAAGCCAATCACTTGCATGCCCTTCTCAAAGATGGTGGTGACCGCTGCCCATGTCATCGCATTGCCCACAGTGTGCGTCCTCCATCATTGGCTGAAAAAGGGCGCTGGAAGCATCATTTGAAACGTGACTTTGGCACTCTGGTCGCCGACCTCATGGCCGACCTCGCGCTATGGTGGGGTTTCGTTTAATGAAACCCGACTTTAGCGAAAGTCGGCGACTTATGAATTTGACCGACCCGTTTCGCTCAACTCTAGTAGGTACGCTTCACTGCTACTGCTAGTTGTGTGGCTAGGATCAGGGGTCTACAATCTACTTAATTACCAACCTCTCTGGTTTTCTGTGGCTTAGCTTGGTCTTGCTTTCCTCCTCGGTGACCCAATCATAACACTATCCTGTGTGATACTGACTGCTGAGCCGTGTATCTAATCCTATTCTGTGTGATACTGTCTGCTGAGCCGTGTATCTAAGGCCTGTTTCACACTTCCGTTTTTGACCATCAGTCAAAATCCGCCGTTTTGCAAAAAAACGGATCCGCCATTTTTTTTGCCGGATCCGTTTTTTCCCCATTGATTTGCATTACCGGCGGATCTTGACGGATAGCCATCCGTTGGATCCATTTTTTTGCGGATCCGTCTATTTTTTTGCGTCCGCCGACATGCCTGGACGGACCATGCAATGTTTTTTTTGCTGCAGGATCTGAGAGAGGATCTCTCTCTCTCTCTCTCTCGGACTGCGGTTCCTTTAAATTTCTTCATTCATCGGATCCATCAAAAAAACGGTCCGGTGGCATCCGTTCGCATCAGTTAGCAACAGATCTGCTTTCTGCCATTTTGGCGGATTTTAACTGACACAAAAAACTGATGTGTGAAACAGGCCTAATACTATTCTGTGTGATACTGTGTGCTGAGCTGCGTATCTAATCCTATCCTGTGTGATACTGACTGCTGAGCTGTATATCTAATCCTATCCTGTGTGATACTGCCTGCTGAGCCATGTGTCTAATCCTATCCTGTGTGATCCTGACTGCTGAGCTGTGTATCTAATCCTATCCTATGTGATACTGGGCTCCCCCTGCAGTCTGTGTCAGAGGGTGGTCTGTGTTGGCACGGTAATAAATTGTGTTATTTTCAGCTTGACAGAAGGACGATAACACCATAGAAATAATAAGAATAATAGGACTCAGTTACCACAACTGCCTACAAAGAAAACTGTTGCTGATAGCAACCAATCACAGCTCATTTTTCATCTTTTAAACAGCTCTGGGACAGCGTGGCGACTTTTGTGTTTCGACTTATGTGGCGAGGTTGGTGTATGTGTGCTGAAATGTGTGCTGAGGGTGGTATATGTGTTGAAGCATGTGGTAGTGTGTGGCGCATTTTGTGTGTTTGTTCATATCCCCGTGTGTGGTGAGTATCCCATGTCAGGGCCCTACCTTAGCAACTGTACGGTATATACTCTTTGGCGCCAGCGCTCTCATTCTTTAAGTCCCCCTTGTTCACATCTGGCAGCTGTCAATTTGCCTCCAACAGTTTTCCTTTCACTTTTTCCTCATTATGTAGATAGGGGCAAAATTGTTTGGTGAATTGGAACGCGCGGGGTTAAAATTTTGCCTCACAACATAGCCTATGACGCTCTCGAGGGGGGTTCAGACGTGTGACTGCAAAATTTTGTGGCTGTAGCTACGACGGTGCAGATGCCAATACATACACTTTTTCCCCATTATGTAGATAGGGGCAAAATTGTTTGGTGATTTGGAAGGCGAGGGGTAAAAATTTCACCTCACAAGATAGCCTGTGATGCTCTCGGGGTCCAGACGCGTGACTGTGCAAAATTTTGTGGCTGTAGCTACGACCGTGCAGATGCCAATACATACACTTTTTTCCCATTATGTAGATAGGGGCAAAATTCTTTGGTGAATTGGAACGCGCGGGGTTAAAATTTTGCCTCTCAACATAGCCTATGATGCTATGGGGGTCCAGACGTGTGACTGTGCCAAATTTTGTGGCTGTAGCTGCAACGGTGCGGATGCCAATCCCGGACATACATACATACATACATACACACACCCACATTGAGCTTTATACACTCACTGGCCACTTTATTAGGTACACCATGCTAGTAAGGGGTTGGACCCCCTTTTGCCTTCAGAACTGCCTCAATTCTTCGTGGCAGAGATTCAACAAGGTGCTGGAAGCATTCCTCAGAGATTTTGGACCATATTGACATGATGGCATCACACAGTTGGCGCAGATTTGTCGGCTGCACATCCCTGATGCGAATCTCCCGTTCCACCACATCCCAAAGATGCTCTATTGGATTGAGATCTGGTGACTGAGGAGGCCATTTGAGTACAGTAAACTCATTGTCATGTTCAAGAAACCAATCTGAGATGATTCGAGCTTTATGACATGGCGCATTATCCTGCTGAAAGTAGCCATCAGATGTTGGGTACATTGTGGTCATAAAGGGATGGACATGGTCAGCAACAATACTCAGGTAGGCTGTGGCGTTGCAACGATGCTCAATTGGTACCAAGGGGCCCAAAGAGTGCCCAGAAAAAATTCCCCACACCATGACACCACCATCACCAGCCTGAACTGTTGATACAAGGCAGGATGGATCCATGCTTTCATGTTGTTTACGCCAAATTCTGACCCTACCATCCGAATGTCGCAGCAGAAATCGAGACTCATCAGACCAGGCAACGTTTTTCCAATCTTCTACTCTCCAATTTCGATGAGCTTGTGCAAATTGTAGCCTCAGTTTCCTGTTCTTAGCTGAGAGGAGTGGTACCCAGTGTGGTCTTCTGCTGCTGTAGCCCATCTGCCTCAAAGTTCGACGCACTGTGCGTTCAGAGATGCTCTTCTGCCTACCTTGGTTGTAACGGGTGGCAATTTGAGTCACTGTTGCCTTTCTATCAGCTCGAACCAGTCTGCCCATTCTCCTCTGACCTCTGGCATCAACATGGCATTTCTGGCCACAGAACTGCCGCTCACTGGATTTTTTTTCTTTTTCGGACCATTCTCTGTAAACCCTAGAGATGGTTGTGCGTGAAAATCCCAGTAGATCAGCAGTTTCTGAAATTCTCAGACCAGCCCTTCTGGCACCAACAATCATGCCACGTTCAAAGGCACTCAAATCACCTTTCTTCCCCATACTGATGCTCGGTTTGAACTGCAGGAGATTGTCTTGACCATGTCTACATGCCTAAATGCACTGAGTTGCCGCCATGTGATTGGCTGATTAGAAATTAAGTCTTAACACACAGTTGGACAGGTGTACCTAATAAAGTGGCCAGTGAGTGTATATTAGATCACTGTGGCGTAAAACGCCAACAATAAACAGTAGCCTCATTAACCCTCAAGTAATCCTGCACCCATAACTGCTGAGATAGTATATCAACGGTATTTACCTGCAGTCATGATGCTTGTGGAGTAGCCACCTGTGATATATCACCTGTTCTTGTTGGCGTTTTATGCTATTATGTTAAACGCCACAGTCATCTATTTATATAGATAGGTGACTCTTTACTAATACTCCTTATCCTCTTTGTATATGTACCAGGCAGCTTAGGTATGCATGTATCTAATTATTTAATATATATCTTCGCATAATTTATCTGTCTTTGTACTAGGCAGCTTAGGTATTTACTCATCTAATTATCTAATATATACCTTCGCATAATTAATTTGTCTATGTATGCATATTAGACAGCCTAGGTATTTATGCATCTGAGTATTTGATACAAATTTTTGCACAACTAATCCATTGTCGGTTATGCCCCCTATGTGCTTCTGTTAATATTGGTCCCTACTATTTGGTATTCTATCTTATTGTGTTGTTATATGTAGTTCTTTATGTAATTTAATAAAATTGAATTTTTATATATTAATTTTCATAAACCTGCAGTAAGGAAAAATTACCTGCAGGTGGCACCACAGTACCCCAAAGCACACTACCAACACACTTGAAAACATGCTCTGCTTTTACGCCGATCACTTCGTCCCACACCCATCATACACCATTTGAAAGGTAAACTTGCTCCCTTCAGCAAGAAACAGCCAAACAAACCACACATTCATGATTTTATCACTAAATACAGTTAAAACATTCATTTTCATAAACCTTCAGAAAGACACACTGACCCTCATGTGGCACCTCAACTTGAAAATATTTTTTGGCCTCTACTTATCAACACAATTTATTGTAGTACCAATCTACATATATAAATACCTGTCGGTGTTCATCAGCTCATGAAATACATTTACATTTGACCAGCTTGATTTTTCTGAAATTGCCTGCGCCCCCGACGACCAATGTGCGAAAATTTCGCATGGGCCAAGCTAGTATGTATATATTTGATTTTTTTTATAGTTTTATTTTGAATGGGGCAAAAGGGTGTGATTTGAACTATTGAATTTGAATATTGTTAAAAACTTTTTTTTTTACTTTTCACTTGCTTCAATTGTCTGCATGGGAGACTAGAAGTTGCACTTGTTTAATCATTCCTGCTACATAGAGCAGGGCTGCAGCCCTGCTCTATGTAGCAGATATGCTCACTTGCTATGAGCTCCAACCACCAGGCGGTGCTCATATTGATCCAGCATTGACAACCACAGGGGTCTCCTGCTGAACCTGGGTTGTCATGCCAACCCATTGGCAACCTGCGGTCATAAGACACGAGCTCCGATGGGAGGAGGAACTTACGAGCTTCCAGCGCGTGCATGTTAAATGCCACTGTCAGCCTTTGATAGCGGCATTTAACATGTTAACAGCCACGGGTGAATCACGATTCCACCCACGGCTGTCGGGGGCACATGTCATCTGATCAGATCAGCTGTCATGTAATAGAAAAGATGCGGGCTCATCGCTGGAGCTCGCACCAAACGGGGAGGTGTCCAATGACGGACTCTGTCCATCATTGCATGGTATGGGGTTAAAGTGGCATCAATTTCCACAGAGTAAAAATAGTTTAATAGACCTCTGACACACCTTCTACTACAGGCAACCCACCAAGTGGAGACCCCACTTGGAGTCTCCACATTTCAAAAAATTATTGTCACATACCACTACAGTGGCATCAATTTCTACAGAATACAATCAGTATAATAGGCTTCTGACACACCTTCTACTATCGGCAACCCACCAGATGGAGATCCAACTTCGAGTCTCCACATTTCAAAAAATTGTTTGTATCATCATCAGCATTAGCAACAGCAGGCACAGAAGACACCACAAAGGTGGCACAGACTGCAATAATGCAAGATCAATGCATTACACTAAAAACGACACCATCGCCGAGTCTGCCCAGTCTGTGACTGGGGTGCAAAAGTCATTGGAGATCCATGACTTGCTCATTTTGATAAAAGTTAGGTGGTCTACACTTTCAGGGGGCAGACAGATGTGCTTATCCATCACAGCACCAACAACAGTGCTGAAGACATGTTCTTAGATAACACTGGCTGCCGGCATGTCAAATTCTCCAAGGTGTGACAGGTGAACTCAGGCCATTCTTCCATCTTTGAAGATCAAAATGCAAAAGGGTCCACCCCCCCCGATGGCATTGATATGTTTCTCCAGATACCTCTGCACCATCCTCTCCTGTCGTTCACAACGTGTCAGACTTGTACTTTGTTCTGCTGGTGCACGGGTTGGTCTAAAAAATGTGTGAAGCGACTCAAAGTTATTGCTTATGCCACTGATACTGCTGCTGCTAATGTTTTGGCAATGAAGCCTTGACATTTCTGGGGTTGGATGTCTAGAACTGGGATGCACACTGTGCCTCATTGCTGTCTTGGGGAAAACTACTCTTAAGATATCTACAAGCGTGTTTTGATACTCCAGCATGCACGCACCCCTTTCCCTTGGAGAAAAATATGGCTAAATTTACTCTTCTTCCATGGATCTATCAGAGTAGCAACCCAGTAGTTAGCACTATTTCTAATCCTTATATAATGGGCAACATGCTGAAGTTAGTGCAGCATGAAAGCGCTCATGTGTCTGGTGCTTTCATGAGGTCCAAGTCCATGGGGTGTTGGTGGCGAGGTAACACTCAAGGTTGCTTCCTACATACCACGGACAACAGAGATGGGATTATTATCCTCTTCATCTTCTGACTGTTGCGCTTCCATCACCTCGTCCTCCTCCATTTGTTCCTTAGATCCTGCACCTTCAATAACAGTTTTGCACCATGAGTCCCCCTGAATCACTGTAAGCCACCCATTCATGGTACCTGCCCGTGCGATGACAGTCCGGAAATTTGAGATATTATTATCCCTTCCACAACCTCCTCTGCTTCCGCCTCTTCCTCTGGGACCATCACCTCTTCATGCAGACTACTCAAAGTGTGCTCCAGCATGTAGATGACATGGATAGTGATGCTGATGATGGCATCGTCAACAATAACCATCTTAGTAGGCATTTCAAAACTGAGCAGAAGGGTGCAGAGTTATTTCATCTGTGCCCACTCCGTAAGCAGGATTTACACCACATCTGTATTGCATTGGTCCAGGCGATGCAAAATAACATACTGTACAAGGGCTTGTCACTGCTGCCATAGTCGCTGCAACATATACAGACTGGAATTCCACCATATCAGACATCACAAATCAAACTGTCAACCAGTAGACTAAAAGATCTCTGTAGCAAAGCAAGTCAATGACCTGTGGAGTTTGATTGGCAGAATTGAGCACACGATGACCGTGAATTCTGTAGCAGCACATCTAGGCTGGGATAGTGGCAGAGAAATTGCTGTACTGCTAGGTTGAGGATGTGAGCCAGGCAAAGCACGTGTGAAGTTGCCCCGTCATAGGGCTGCCACCAGGTTTGCACCACTATTGCACACGGCCTTCCATGGCTCCATGTTTAGTGGAGACAGTCATTGCTTTAACTCGGCCTGGATACCTGTCAACAACTCTTGAGCTGTGTGACTGCGATCTGCAAGGCATATTAATTTAAACAAGGCCTGATTGCTGTGAGCCATAACGGTGCAGTACGGAGGTGGGGGAGATTCTATCTGCACTGTTTGAATATGGACAAAACCTACAAAAGACCAAATGAGAAAAACTCTGCTGTAATTAAATAAATAAAAAGCAAAAGTGCATTTAAATAATTCAGAGTTCTTAGTAATACTGTATTTAATCAAATATAGCCTAAAAGCCATCTCACCATCGACAAGGTGACTCTGATCGGGACGGTCCCTACACTGTCTAATATGGTGGGATGGCTTTCATGCTATATTTGATCAAATACAGTATTACTAAGAATTCTTTAAATACACTTTTGCTTTTTATTTATTTAATTACAGGAGGGTTTTTCTCATTTTGTCTTTTGTAGGTTTTGTACGCTTTATGGCCAATGTGAACATGCGTTTATGTGCTTCATATGTACCAACTCAAACCAAGCTCAATTTTTGTGTTTTTTACTGTATGAATATGTGTCTGCTTAAGGGAGAGGTTTAGGGCACAGGTGGAGGCCCTAGAGGAGATGGAGGAGCCAGAAGAAATTGAGAAAGTGTTATATACAGAAGTTTGTTCTGCAAACCTTGGGGATTCAAGGACTTGTGATTCAGCCCCTTGACCGCGTGCACCCCAAGCCACCAGAACCACCCAGGGTCCAATCAGTGAGATGCAACGTCCCTGCCCATGTTTGCTCATCCAGGTGTCAGGTGTGAAATGCACCTTATCAGACATAGATTTTTTTCAGGGAATGGGTGATTGTGTCTGCAACATGCTGGTGTAGCGCCGACACAGCTTTCTTAGAGACGTAATTGTGACTGGGCAACTGGTACTGGAGGCCATCAACTTTCTGAAACTATTTGTAACCACCAGTCGAAAAGGCACATTTCCGTAGCCAACAGATTGGAGATGGTGGAGTTCAAGCTCTTAGCTTTGGCATGTGTAGCAGGAAACATTCTTTTATGTGACCACAACTGCAGGACCGAGGGCTGGCTGCTGAGCTGAGAGAGGGTGAAGTACGGAGAACAGAACAAACTGCTGGACTATGAGTGAGTTGCAGGAGGAGATATGGTGGATTGAGAAAGATGTTTTGTGCTAGGTGACACAAAAACAGCCCTCATGTCCACTACCATAACAGCTGATGGGCTCTCACTCACCCCGACTCTAGGGGATCAACAAGTGGAGTATTATTGGACGGACACCTGTGTGAGCTGACTTGTCATGGTGTCGGAGGAGGAAAAAATGGCAGATGGGGTTGATGGGATGGTCGGTGATTGACGAGGCCCACTAGTCTGTATTTTGGCGCAGTGAGAGTCCCACACTAAAGCATGTTGGTCACTCATGTTCATGCGTGTAGTTGTAAAATTATTGCAATTTTTGTCTCTACTGAGGTATTTTTTGCAAATTTGACAGATATGTGAGTTGGGTCATCCTTTGCAGTCTCAAAAAAAGTCCAGGCTAGGCAACCTTTGTCGCTCCTGCGAGCTGCCCACTTTGGACCGATGCTGTCCAAAGCCAGATTTGGGGCTGAGAATGCAGTGCTTGTTGTGGTTGCATCACTTTCTGTTTGTGTGGGAAGCCACAATGTAACCTCCTTGTCTTCATCCTGCTCCACCTCCTCTGCTGTGCTACTCAGCTGCATACCTTTGGGTTCACACCAAGTGGGATCTATTACCTCACCGTCATCCTCTCTGTTCTCACACTCTGAACCCTGAAAGTCTCTCTCCTCCTCTTTCTGCCCTGACACTACAGTACCGTCTGCATGCGCCTCATGTATCTGAGTCTCATCAGGATCACCTTATCCCCCGGGGTTAACGTCGGGTGACGAGGGTTTGGATTCTGCTTATATATTGCTTCACTCTCCACTATAGTTTAGTTTATGATGTGTAAGGTTGCATACTAGTGCAGGACCCTACTTATTCCAGCCCTGGATCAAACTGAAAAACATTTGGGGCATTGGTGCAGATGATTTCCTCCTCTTGACTATGTGATTCTTCAGAGCAGACCTCTGATGCCCATGGAATAGAATGTGTGAACAGCTGTGCCTCTGGTATCAAAGTCTCATCAGGATCACCTCCTCCCTTTGTGGTTAAGGTCTGGTGATGAGGGTCTGTATTCTGCTCGGACCCCAACTCATCCAGCCTCGGATCCAACATGAAAAAATTTTGAGCATCAGTGCATATGCTGTCCTCCTCTGAATTCTGTAATTCTTCGAAGCAGACCTTTGATGCCCATGGAAAACAATGTGTTAACTGCTCTGCAGACTCGTCAATCTTTGGTTCCCCACAGTCAGTTGGGCATTTGGAAATTTTTGGGTGATTAGGGTGCCACCTCTTATTTATTCTTATTTATTCAGTTGAGTTTCATTGACATTAACACCTAACCCATGTACACATCAAACACAAAGCCTATTCCCCCTTACACCAAGACCTAGCTTTTTTTCACTCATGTTGTAAGTATTCAACACACAACAGAATTGGAGCATATAAACCATAATATTGAAGTTCAGAAGATATCAATATAAAATGATTTTAGTGATACAAATATTTAAGAGATAAGCTACAATCACAATTATTACCAATCATTACAATGAGTAACAAACAAATACAGAGCTATTTGACAATGGTCAGAATGCATCAATATAGAAAAAATGTGCCGCTTCATGAGCACAACACAAAGGTAAGGTCATCTGTATAATGCATAGTGATAACACACAGCAGTCCTAAAATATACATACTGACAGTGCAGGGTAAAACCTGAGAAATGGGGGACTTAGTGTGAACACCTATTCCCATTAATCAATATCCATACAATATCTCACGGTATTATGCCCCATAAACTTAGCCCTGCTATGGCCTGGAACACAAGAGGGGAAAGAAAGGGGAATAGGTAGGTTACTTGGGTGACTTTATCCCTTACCCATGCAAGTGTCCATGTGCAGGCACGTTCCCCCACGGTAGCTTCCTCACATAGGGGCGTGTGCCTGCACATGGACACTAGCACGGGTAAGGGATAAAGTCACCCATGTAACTTACCTATTCGATGGGTATCGCGGTCCAGTCCAGCACCTCCCATCTTCTAGCGATAACGTCCGCCTTACTTCTGCTGCGGCTCCAGTGCAGGCATACTTACTCTGCCCTGTTGATCACCTCCTCCCAGAATGCTGTAGATAAACCCCTAATGGCGGTGGCTGCAGCTTATAGGGGAAAAATGAGGTGACAGATTCTCTTTAAGTAGAAATTTGCCCTTCTTATTTGTCACTGAAACACAGTTTTATCACAATTTGGATTTGCTAATTGAGCCTTGTGGCTGCACCCCAATATTAGGCCTAATGATTTTTAAGTGGAAATCTGGCCTTTTGATCTGTATCTGAAACACAGTTATATCACAAATGATTTGGATTAGCTAATTGGGTGTCACGTTTGTGGATTGTGGAACCACTGTGCCAGGGACCGCGGAGAGCCTATAGGGGCGTGACTAAGCGATCACCTGACTAGAGCCTCTGATGGTGAGGTTAGAGTTGGCTCCAGATGAACACCAGGTACCACTCCAGGGCAGACCATCAGTCACGCAGCAGCTGGACCCGAAGAACAGGCTGAATGGAGCAGCAGGCGGAGCTTGTATCAGAGTGCAGCAGACAGTCTGTGTCAGAGACAGAGTTTTCATCAGAGTGCAGCTAGCAGGATTTGCTTCAGAGTGCAGCAAGCGGGATTTAATTCAGAGTGCAGCAGGCAGAGTGTGCACTAGGAGTACAACAGGCAGGATTGGTACTTAGAGTACAGCAGTGTTGTGAGTTCATTTTCCCCTTCGTCACTGAGGTCTGGTGAACTCCCTATTCTGGTAAAGGAAGGTAATGAGCTTGATTATCAGGCACCTGAGCCTAATGAGGATGACTGGCTGAGTGGAGTCACGGACTGGATATAAGGCTGCCGACGCCCTTCTGCCCTGCGGGTGATTTCTCTGTGGACTTCTAGGACACCAGTCTGATTCCTGCTCCTCTAAAGCTAAGTTTTCTGCTTTGCCTGTTAGCATTTGTGTTTTGTTTTTGTTTTCCTTGCTTTTCTGGATTCTGCCATTCCCTGCTGGGGTGAGCTGAATCTCCTTTTGCCGGTTGCTCTGTCTTCAGAATATTCCTGAGTACTGACATAGCTTTTTTGAAGCCTAGCGTCTTCAGGGCCTTTTTCACTGTCAGTTTGTTGGCTCTTATTTTCATAGGGTTTTTCACGGATTGCAGACAGCAGCCTTCCTGTCCTTTCCTATCTAGGTAGCTTGGGCCCCGTCTTTGCTCAGTCTATCATTCTGTCTGTGTTAGTGTTTTCTTCTTGCTTCACCGTCATTATATGTTGGGGGCTGCCTATTGCTTTGGGGTCTAGGGCATCGTAGGAACCCCCCACGGCTACTGCTAGTTGTGTTGATAGGTTCAGGGGTCTGCAATCCGATAGCTGCCAACCTCTCTGGTTTTCTGGACTTAGCTAGCATTTCTGTTTTTGCCTCCTACGGTGACTCAATCATAACAGAATCACCCGCCATACCACAGATCCTAGGGTACTCAATAGCAGGAAAGAATTGTGTTTAAAAAAAAAAAAGTGTGTGTATATTCTTTCCTCTATATCTCTGAGGCCGTAGGGGGAATTTTTTTTTCTCTCAATGGAGATAAAGAAATTGTCTGATCGTGTGGAGCAGCTCGCTGCGGAAGTGCGAGGAATTTCCGCCTACCTTGCTCGTTCGCATGCTGTTGAACCAAAGATCCCTACACCTGATGTATTTTTTGGGGATCGATCTAAATTTTTGAGTTTCAAAAATAATTGTAAATTATTTTTTGCCTTGAAGTCTAACTCGTCAGGGAGCTCCGCGCAGCAGGTTAAAATTGTCATCTCTTTGCTGCGTGGCGATCCCCAGGATTGGGCGTTTTCTTGGAAACCAGATGATCCTATTATGACTAATGTGAACGCATTCTTTCAAGCTTTGGGGTTGTTGTATGACGAACCTAATGCTATTGATCAGGCTGAAAAGACCCTGTTGGCATTGAACCAGGGTCGAGATTCGGCAGAGTTGTACTGTCAAAAGTTCCGAAAGTGGGCGGTCCTTACTACCTGGAATGATAATGCCTTGGCTGCTCTCTTTCGGAAGGGTTTGTCAGAAGCCGTAAAAGATACTATGGTGGGATTTCCTGTTCCCTCTGGTCTGGATGATTCTATGTCATTAGCCATTCAGATTGATCGGCGTTTACGTGAACGCAGGATTGCACGAGAGGTGTTGCCACCGGTTGAACAGACGTCTGAACCTATGCAATGTGATAGAGTTTTGCCTAAGGCGCAATGTCAGGAGTTCATAAGGCGTAATAAGCTGTGTTTTTTCTGTGGAGATGCCTCGCATATTATTTCTGTTTGTCCTAAACGAGAGAAACGCTTTGCACACACGTTTTCTGTTGGTGGTGTTCAACCTAAGTTTCTTCTGGCAATTACTCTGATCTGCTCCCTGTCCACATTTTCCGCCAAGGCTTTTGTGGATTCGGGGGCAGCGCTAAACCTAATGGACTTGGATTTTGCTAAACGTTGTGGATTTCCGATGACACCTCTGCAGACGCCTATCCCTTTGAGGGGGATTGATGCTACTCCTTTGGCTAAAAATAAACCTCAGTTTTGGACCCAGGTGGTCATGCGGGTCGCCCCAGACCATCAAGAAAATTGCAGATTTTTGGTATTACATGGTCTGCATGATGCCGTTGTTCTGGGGTTTCCTTGGTTGCAAATTCATAATCCAGTTTTGGATTGGAAATCTGTGTCTGTGGTGAGTTGGGGTTGTCGGTGTGCCTTTAGTGAGGCTCCGTTTTTTTCCACCTCTCCTCAGTCGCATGATGTTCCTGACTATTTGGCGGACTTTTATGATGTATTTAGTGAGAATGAGTCTGCATCCTTGCCTCCTCATAGGAGTTATGACTGTGCAATTGAACTAAGCCCGGGGTGTAAATTTCCCAAGGGTCGGCTCTTCAATTTATCTGTTCCCGAGCACGAGGCTATGCGGTCCTATATTAAGGAGGCGTTGGTGAAGGGTCATATTAGACCATCCTCTTCACCCCTAGGTGCCGGGTTTTTTTTTGTGGCTAAAAAGGATGGTTCTTTAAGGCCTTGTATTGATTATCGGGCCCTCAATAAAATTACTATTAAATATCAGTATCCGTTACCCCTGATTTCGGATCTATTCTCTAGAGTTAGAGGTGCTTGCTGGTTTACCAAGCTTGACCTCAGGGGGGCATATAATCTTATCCGCATTAAGCAGGGGGATGAATGGAAGACGGCGTTTAATACTCCGGAGGGACATTTTGAGTACCTGGTGATGCCTTTTGTGCTCACTAATGCCCCTTCTGTCTTCCAGTGCTTCATGAACGATATTTTCCGAGACATTGTCGATAAATTTTTGATTATCTATCTGGATGATATTTTGATCTTCTCCAAGGATTGGGATTCTCATGTGGAACATATTCGGACTGTGTTCCGGATCTTGAGGGAGAATTCCCTGTATGTCAAAGGATCGAAATGCCTTTTTGGAGTACAGAGGATTTCATTTTTGGGATTTATTTTGTCTCCGTCAACTATTGAAATGGACCTGGCCAAGGTACAGGCCATTTATGATTGGGTTCAGCCCACTTATTTGAAGGCCCTCCAGAAGTTTTTGGGTTTTGCTAATTTTTATCAGAAATTTATAGCAAAATTTCCTAGTATTGCCAAGCCATTGACTGATCTGACTAAGAAGGGTGCTGATGTGTTGAATTGGTCTCCGGAGGCTGTTGCTTCCTTTCAGGAGCTGAAGCGAAGATTTACCTCCGCCCCGGTTTTGCGGCAACCTGATGTCTCACTCCCGTTCCAGGTAGAGGTGGATGCTTCTGAGATTGGTGCAGGAGCTGTTTTGTCCCAAAAGGATCCTGTAACATCTAAAATGAATCCTTGTGCTTTCTTTTCCCGAAAGTTCTCTCCATCTGAACGTAACTATGATGTGGGGAATCGGGAACTGTTGGCCATGAAATGGGCATTTGAGGAGTGGAGACATTGGTTGGAGGGAGCTAAACATCAAGTTGTGGTCCCCACTGACCACAAGAATTTGATTTACCTAGAGTCGGCTAAACGCTTGAACCCTAGGTGGGCCTTGTTTTTTACACGTTTTGATTTTGTGGTCTCTTTTCTTCCTGGAACTAAGAATGTCAAGGCAGACGACCTCTCTAGGAGTTTCTTTGCTGATTCTCCTGTGGTGACCAAGCCTGCTACCATCTTAGGCGAAGGGGTAGTTCTTTCTGCCATCTCGCCCGATTTGAAACTTGCTCTGCAAGAGTTCCAGGAGGACAAACCTGAGCATTGTCCCAGTGGAAAGTTGTATGTTCCTGACCAGTGGAAGAGAGTGATGTCTGAAGTTCATTGCTCTGCATTGGCTGGTCATCCAGGTATTTTTGGTACTAGAGATCTGGTGAGTCGCTCTTTTTGGTGGCCCACCTTGTCTCATGATGTCAGGAATTTTGTGCAGTCCTGTGGGACTTGCTCCCGGTCTAAATCTTGTTCTCGCTCTAGTGGGTTGTTGATGCCTTTGCCGGTCCCCAGGAGGCCATGGACCCATATTTCAATGTATTTCATCTCTGATATGCCGGTCTCTCAAAGAATGACTGTTATTTGGGTGATTTGTGATAGGTTCTCTAAGATGGTTCATCTTGTACCACTCCCTAAGTTGCCATCTTCCTCTGAGTTGGTGCCCCTGTTTTTGCAACAGGTGGTTCGCTTACACGGGATTCCTGAGAACATTGTATCTGACAGAGGAGTTCAGTTTGTGTCTAGATTTTGGAGGACCTTCTGTTCCAAGCTGGGAATTCAGTTGTCCTTCTCCTCTGCTTTTCACCCTCAGACCAATGGGCAGACAGAGAGAACAAACCAGACCTTGGAGTCGTATTTGAGATGTTTTATTTCCGCTGATCAGGATGATTGGGTTTCATTTTTGCCCTTGGCCGAATTTGCTTTAAATAATAGAGCTAGTTCTGCCACTTTGATGTCACCTTTTTTTTGTAACTTTGGGTTTCATCCTCGATTTTCTTCAGGGCAGGTGGAGCCTTCTGCCTGCCCAGGTGTTGACACTGTGGTGGAGAGAATGCACCAGATCTGGGACCAAGTGGTGGATAAGTTATCTCTCTCCCAGGAAAGGGCCCAGCGGTTTTCCAATCGACATAGGACCATTGGTCCCCAGTTTAAGATTGGTGATATGGTGTGGTTATCATCAAAAAATATTGCTATGAAGGTGGCTTCTCCTAAGTTTAAGCCTAGATTTATTGGACCTTACAAGATTTTGGAGATTATTAATCCGGTCTCTTTTCGTTTGGCTCTTCCTGTCACATTTAAAATCCATAATGTGTTCCATAAGTCCTTGTTGAAGAGGTTTGTTGAACCAGTTGTTCCTGGGGTGGCACCTCCAGACCCTGTATTGGTTGAAGGTAACATGGAATATGAGGTAGAGAAAATACTGGATTCCCGTCTGGCTAGACGGAGACTCCAGTATTTGGTTAAGTGGAAGGGTTATGGTCAGGAGGATAATTCCTGGGTCTCTGCCTCTGATATACATGCCAAAAGATTGGTGAGTGCCTTTCATCCGGCTCACCATGATCGCCCTGGTGGCATGGTTGAGGGTTCGGTGACCCCTCCTCAAGGGGGAGGTACTGTTGTGAGTTCATTTTCCCCTTCGCACCTAAGGTCTGGTGAACTCCCTATTCTGGTAAAGGAAGGTAATGAGCTTGATTATCAGGCACCTGAGCCTAATGAGGATGACTGGCTGAGTGGAGTCACGGACTGGATATAAGGCTGCCGACGCCCTTCTGCCCTGCGGGTGATTTCTCTGTGGACTTCTAGGACACCAGTCTGATTCCTGCTCCTCTAAAGCTAAGTTTTCTGCTTTGCCTGTTAGCATTTGTGTTTTG
Organism: Dendrobates tinctorius; assembly: GCF_039654945.1. Classification (NCBI taxonomy): domain Eukaryota; kingdom Metazoa; phylum Chordata; class Amphibia; order Anura; family Dendrobatidae; genus Dendrobates; species Dendrobates tinctorius. Next base: position 18,106,563 of record NW_027361725.1, on the reverse strand, counting down.
TTTTTGTTTTCCTTGCTTTTCTGGATTCTGCCATTCCCTGCTGGGGTGAGCTGAATCTCCTTTTGCCGGTTGCTCTGTCTTCAGAATATTCCTGAGTACTGACATAGCCTTTTTGAAGCCTAGCGTCTTCAGGGCCTTTTTCACTGTCAGTCTGTTGGCTCTTATTTTCATAGGGTTTTTCATGGATTGCAGACAGCAGCCTTCCTGTCCTTTCCTATCTAGGTAGCTTGGGCCCCGTCTTTGCTCTGTCTATCTTTCTGTCTGTGTTAGTGTTTTCTTCTTGCTTCACCGTCATTATATGTTGGGGGCTGCCTATTGCTTTGGGGTCTGCTCTGGGCAGTTTAGATTTCCCCTTTCTTTCTTTAGGCCTATTTAATTCTCCGGCTGTGATCGAGGGGTCTAGGGCATCGTAGGAACCCCCCACGGCTACTGCTAATTGTGTTGATAGGTTCAGGGGTCTGCAATCCGATAGCTGCCAACCTCTCTGGTTTTCTGGACTTAGCTAGCATTTCTGTTTTTGCCTCCTACGGTGACTCAATCATAACACAGCAGGTAGGTTTTGTACTTAGAGTACAGCAGGCAGGACCTGCACTGGTATGCGACCTTACACAACATAAGCTATAGTGGAAAGTGAAGCAATATATACATAATGCCTCAAAACCTGTTGTGAGTTCATTTTTCCCTTCACCATTGAGGTCTGATGAACTCCTTCCTCTGGTGAAGGAAGGTAGTGAGGCTGATTACCAAACACCCGGGTAGCTAGATGATGACTGGGTGGCTGAAATTAAGGACTGGATATAAGGCAGCCGACGCCCTTCTGCCTTGCTGGTGATCCTGCTGGATTCTTGGAGACCAGTCTGATTCCTGCGTCTCAAAGCTAAGTTTTTTTCTGCCCTGCTTTGTGCTCTTCAGTTTTGTTTTTGTTTTGCCTTGTTTTTTGGGAGTTCTGCCATCCCCGGCCGGGGGTGAGCTGAATTCCATTTTTGTCTCTGATCTGTTGATCTTTTGCTCTGTCTTCAGAATATACCTGAGTGCTGATATAGTCTTTTGAAGCCTAGCGACTTCAGGGCCTGTTTTTCCTATCAGTCGGTTGGCTCATTTTGGATAGGGTTTTTGCGGATGGCAGACAGCAGCTTTCCTATCCTGTCCTATTTAGTTAGCTTGGGCCCCATCATTTGCTCAAACTATCTTTCTATCTGTGTTAGTGTTTTCATCTTGCTTCACCATCATTATATGTTGGGGGCTGCCTATTGCTTTGGGGTCTGCTCTGGGGCAGTTTAATTTTTCCCCTTTCTGTCTTTAGGCTATGTAGTTCTCCGGCTGTGATCGAGGGGTCTAGGGCACCGTAGGAACCCCCCACGGCTACTGCTAGTTGTTGTGGATAGGTTCAGGGGTCTGCAATCCAATAGCTGCCAACCTCTCTGGTTTTTCTGGACTTAGCTAGTATTTTGTTTTTTCCTCCTTCGGTGACTCATCATAACAAAAACCATTGGCTGGGGAGGAAATAGCAAGTGCATCCGCTGGTCCTTAAAGAGGGCGGGAGACTGCGCCCATGCCCTTAGAACATGGTCAGAGGCCCAGCTGGAAGTGCTTCTGGGAGCATGCGGAGCATGTGGGGGAGAGGAACCAACTGCAGCACGTGTAAGTGGATTGACACGCCGGGAAGCCAGCGTGGTGCTAACAGTGGGCCTTGTGGTTGCACCCCAGTATTAGTCCGAGTGATTTTTAATTGGATATCGGGCCTTCTGAATTGTCACTGAAACACAGTTTTATCACAAACTAGTTAACTATTTAACTGAGCCTAGCAGCAGCACCCCAGTGTTAGTCCTAACGATTTTTACGTTGAAATCTTGCCTTCCGATTTGTCACTGAAACACAGTTTTATCCCAAATGATTTGAATTTGCTAATTGGGCCTCTGTTTTATTACAGAGCACCATGGCTATTTAAATTCATTAAAGGCATTTGTGTCATTATTTCATTTAAAGGACTTTATTCTGGCTATGTGTTTATTTACAATATAACTATAGGATTAGTAATGTAGAGGCATCTTATATATGCATTACTAAGCCGTGGGCTAGATGTCACTGGACAACACAAAGGTGATATCAACCCCACAAATATGAACCCCATTTTCCACTACCTCAAGGCAAGTGGAAAGAGCCAGGCAAAGCGCAAGAATTGGTGCATCTAATAGATGATCATTTTCAGGGGCGACTACAGGCTGCTATTTTTAGGCTGGGGGTACAATATCTATGGCCCCTTACAAGCCTGAGAATACCAGCCCCCAGCTGTCTGCTTTGTTTGCCTGGTTGTCAAAAATGAAGGTAACCCCAAGCTGTTTTTTCAAATTATTTATTTAAATAATTAAAAAATACATGGGGACCGCTCCATTTTTAAGAACCAGCCTTGCTAGCGCTGAAAGCTGAGGGTTGCAGTCCTCAGCTGTGAGTTTTGCCTGCCTGATCTGACCCTCATTTTTGGAAATGTTTGGACTCCAAGTTGGGTCTCCTTCATGTGTATTGAATGGATTTGGCAGGGTTCTCAAACCACCATGCCTATACCTGTCACTCATCCACCTGCTACTTATCAATGTTTCAGCTAGAAATGCTGGTCCATACCTTGTTCACATCGCGTTATCCTATAGTGTTAATGCAGCCCGTCAACGCTATGCATTGATAGGTCTGGTTAACACTATGTGAAGCCAGCCTAAGCTCCTGGGAAAAAAAGTTCACAATCAAAGAGCACAGTCCAGAGAGCAGCCACACACACAGTCCTTTTTCTGAACGGATGATAGACCCCATTAAGGTCTTAGTACTGTAATCCAGCAGGGGAAACACAACCATGTGCAAAAGAAATTGGAGGAGGGGAAAAACACAAACTTACTCAACTGCAGCCGCACCAAACACACTGTACAGTTAGATCCATATATATTTGGACAGAGACAACATTTTCCTAATTTTGGTTCTAGACATTACCACAATGAATTTTAAACAAAACAATTCAGATGCAGTTGAAGTTCAGACTTTCAGCTTTAATTTGAGGGTATCCACATTAAAATTGGATGAAGGGTTTAGGAGTTTCAGCTCCTTAACATGTGCCACCCTGTTTTTAAAGGGACCAAGCGTAATTGGACAATTGACTCCAAGGCTATTTCATGGACAGGTGTGGGCAATCCCTTCGTTATATCATTCTGAATTAAGCAGATAAAAGGCCTGGAGTTGATTTGAGGTGTGGTGCTTGCATTTGGAAGGTTTTGCTGTGAAGGAAACAGGCGGTCAAAGGAGCTCTCCATGCAGGTGAAACAAGTCATCCTTAAGCTGCAAAAACAGAAAAAACCCATCTGAGAAATTGCTACAACATTAGGAGTGGCAAAATCTACAGTTTGGTACATCCTGAGAAAGAAAGAAAGCACTGGTGAACTCATCAATGCTAAAAGACCTGGGTGCCTACGGAAGACAACAGTGGCAGAATAATCTCCATGGTGAAGAGAAACCCCTTCACAACAGCCAACCAAATGAACAACACTCTCCAGGAGGTAGGCATATCAATATCCAAATTTACCATAAAGAGAAGACTGCATGAAAGTAAATACAGAGGGTTCACTGCACGGTGCAAGCCACTCATAAGCATCAAGAATCAAAAGGCTAGGCTGGACTTTGCTAAAAAACATCTAAAAAAGCCAGCACAAGTCTGGAAGAACATTCTTTGGACAGATGAAACCAAGATCAACCTCTACCAGAATGATGGAAAGAGAAAAGTATGGTGAAGGCGTGGTACAGCTCATGATCCAAAGCATACCACATCATCTGTAAAACATGGCGGAGGCAGTGTGATGGCTTGGGCATGCATGGCTGCCAGTGGCACTGGGTCACTAGTGTTTATTGATGATGTGACACAGGACAGAAGCAGCCGAATGAATTCTGAGGTATTTAGAGCCATACTGTGTGCTCAGATCCAGCCAAATGCAGCCAAACTGATTGGTCGTCGTTTCATACTACAGATGGACAATGACCCAAAACATAAAGCCAAAGCAACCCAGGAATTTATTAAAGCAAAGAATTGGAATATTCTTGAATAGCCAAGTCAGTCACCTGATCTCAACCCAATCCAGCATGAATTTCACTTGTTAAAGACTAAACCTCAGACAGAAAGGCCCACAAACAAACAGCAGCTGAAAACTACTGCAGTGAAGGCCTGGCAGAGCATCAAAAAGGAGGAAACACAGCGTCTGGTGATGTCCATGAGTTCAAGACTTCAGGCAGTCATTGCCAACAAAGGGTTTTCAACCAAGTACTAGAAATGAATATTTTATTTACAATTATTTAATCTGTCCAATTACTTTTGGTCCCTTTAAAAACAGGGTGGCACATGTTAAGGAGCTGAAACTCCTAAACCTTTCATCCAATTTTAATGTGGATACCCTCAAATGAAAGCTGAAAGTCTGAACTTCAACTGCATCTGAATTGTTTTGTTTAAAATTCATTGTGGTAATGTCTAGAACCAAAATTAGAAAAATGTTGTCTCTGTCCAAATATATATGGACCTAACTGTATGCTTATTTTAACTTCGGCCCAGTCTTGCTTGCATCGGTACCCTACCGGTACATTTGGGGTCCTTTCCCCTTTAAGAGACACAGAACAGTCTCCATTATTTATATATATATATATATATATATATATATATATATATATATATATATATATATTTTTAGGTGCAACTAGCACAACAGCAGAAAACAAACTCAAACGGGCCGCCCTCACTCAGTGTCTTTGCGAAAACAGTAGTGGGCTGCGTTCTGGTCCTGCACAATAATAAGAGTATGGCTGTTTCTTAATATTAATGACCAATCCTCAGTACCTCAGAAAAGGTCATCAGTAGCAAATCAGTAAAGATCCAAGAAGGCAATCCTCACCAACCAACTAGCTTTGATGGCAGCGAGATGTAAACAGTGAATGAAGCCACATTAAGGGCTCATACTCACTTGCGAGACTCACACAATTATCGTGCAAGTCTCTCGCATGAAAACCTGGCACTGCCTCTGGCACTCGGACCGGAGCATGCGGCTGCATAGAAATACATGTATCCTCATGCTCCGGTCTGAGTGCTGGCAGCAGTGCCTGGTTTTCAAGCGAGAGACTCGCACGAGAATCGTGCGAGTCTCTCGCAAGTGAGTATGCGCCCTAAGGCTGAGTTCATACGTGGCGTTTTTTTCGCGTTTCCGCGGCTGTTTTAACCGCGCGATTTTGCCGCGAAAACGCGAAAAATAAGCATCCCATGCATTCCTATGGGATTCCGCAATGCTGTGCTAATGCTGCGGTTTTTACTGTGGCGGAATCGCTTCGCGGTAAAAACCGCAGCATGCTCATTAATTTGCGGAATCGCGGCGATCCCGCACCCATAGGAATGCATTGTTCCGCTTACTTCCCCCATGTGGCTGTGCACACCATGCGGAAAGTAAGCAGAACAATTGCGGATGGTACCCACGGTCCGGAGGAGAGGAGACTGTCCTCCGGGCTTTGGGTACCATACCCCTGTAAAAAATAGAATTTAAAAATAAAAAATATTGTTATTCTCACCCTCCGACGTCCCGCGCAGTCTTTCCGCTTCTCTTCACGCTCCCGTTCCCAGTAATCCTTTGCGAAAATGCCCGCGATGGCGTCCGTTCTCGCGGGATCGCGAAGTCTCGCGGTCATTCGCGTGACGTCAACGCGAATGACCGCGAGACATCGCGATCCCGCGAGAACGGACGTCATCGCGGGCATTTTCGCAAAGGATTACTGGGAACGGATGCGTGGGACGCCGGAAGGTGAGAATAACACCATTTCTTTTTATTTTTTTTTTGCATTCTATCTTTTACTACTGATGCCGCATAGGCGGCCTCAGTAGTAAAAAGTTGGTCACACTCGTCAAACACTATGTTTGACGAGTGTGAGCAACCTGTCAATCAGTTCTCCAAGCGATGCTACAGATCGCTTGGATAACGCTAGCATTTTGCAAGCTAAATACGCTTGCAAAATGCTAGTTTTTCCGCGGGAAAATCGCGGGAATTTAAAATGCGATTTTCCCGCGGACTGGAATTCCGGAACTCTCGCGGTAATTTCCGCGAGAGTTCCGGTACGTGTGCACTTAGCCTAACTGTGTTCATTGTGTAGTGGCTACTGCTGCTGCTCTGCATCTACTAAAATGATTAAGAGCTGAGCTGCAATACCTAAGAAAAGCCACTACACAGTGAAAGGAGTTATGCTGTGCTGACACTGCCCACATCTGGCCCTCGCGGAGACTAAAAAATGCTGATTGGAGGGGATGTTGAATCAATATAAATCTAGACAAAATGAAATGCAAAATTTTCTATTAATGATGATTATGTGATATCCTTATAATTTGTAGATTCAAAAAGTGCATGACTACGGCTGGTTTCACACTTGCGTTTTTTTGCGCTGCGTTTTTGCGCATACATGCGCATGCGGGTTTTTCCTATATTTAACATGAGTGCCCATTGTCATGCGTTTGTACGCGTTTGTATGCGCATGCGTTTTCTTGTAGTGTGCGCCCAGGCGCACAAAATGCAACCTGTTGCATTTTTGGTGCGTCCGACCTGTCTAAAAAAAAAACGCATGCGCACGCAATGCGCACGGAATTCACCCAAAAGCACATTAAAGTCTATGGGAACGCTGACGTGTACATGGACATGCGCACGTCAGCGTTTAAAAACGCATGCGTCTTTTTGTAAAAACCATGCGCAAAAAACGCATTAAAAACGCATGATGCGTTTTTTATGCACGTTTGCACTGCGCACGCAGCGCAAAAAACCGCAAGTGTGAAAGTAGCCTAAGTGTGGGTGCTGTGAATCAAACAATATGACATGCATGCAAAAAAAGGGTATAAGCAGTAATAGTAACCATGTGAGGCAGGATTGGTTGAGCTACTGTAAGGCTGTCTGAGAATTATTTTGTTTCTAGACTTTATTTTTGTAAATTACCTGTACCAACTTACCAGGATTTTGCTATTTTAGTTTCATAAGATCATTTGAGCTTTTGCTTCCGTTAAAAACCTCTCATATATCATATGTGCTCTTTTCTTTTTAAAACCATCTGTGAGAGACCATGCTGTTCTAGCACCGAAACCTGACACACTGTTAGGAAAACCTGCCAAGTTCCATTCCAGCTAGCTCCTATCTGACAGTAATGTGTGCTGTGAAACTATATACAATGTACTATATAACTTCTTTAAAAAAAAAACGTGTTCAAGTTATTATAGGTAAAATCAGAGCCTAAAATGGGCAAAATATATGAAATATTTTTATTGATTGATGCCAGTTGATATTACATTTAAAAGGGTGATCTTGAGTTCTTAAAGAAGCACTCCATATTAGGCGTCAGGATTCCCCGGCTGCACAGGAGAGATCCTAAGCCTTGTCTGGGGATGTGGTCTCCCATTCAGGCTCAGCCACTGGGACAACTGCTCAGCACAGACTTTGGTTCCAGTGCCTTTCCCAGGCTCATGCTGCACATGTAGTTGCTGCTGGTTCTCCCTCTAAGTCTATGGTGACTACTGCAATTAGAGAAAAAGCTCCAAGCACAAAAAAAGCGCACACCCATGAGCAAAAATATGTATAGAACATGATAAGTAAGAAAGTGTTCCAAAGACATACTGATAGGGAATTTAGATTGTGAGCCCCATCGGGGACAGTGATGATAATGTGCGCAAACTGTAAAGCGCTGCGGAATAGGTTAGCGCTATATAAAAATAAAGATTATTATTAAAGTGTAGAAACTATTTTTATTAGTAGACAAAACAAACCACAATAAAATCAATTAAAAAGACATCACATAGGTCCCATAAAGCAGCAATATAGCACACCACAATATAATATAATATGGCTGAAACAAGAATCCCCAAGACAAAATAGTATATATATGGATCCTGAATATTTGCAGAAATAGTGCCAATCTGGGCGTCCCCAGAAGGCAAAAAAAAGAGAGCCAGAGCCCTGTATGAGATCAGAGTATTTGCATGAGATACCTGTAAAGATGGTGCCCCTATTAAAAGAGAGTACCCCCTAAAATGAAAATAACCTGCATAGAAGAAAGCACCAAGGTAAGGCTTAGGGCTAAAATAGCCAGCAAGTCACCAACCAGGAGAGCACATGTCAGGGGATAGCAAGGCAAATGGGACAGTGATCCCGGGACCAAAGGCGATGTGGGGAGCCCCATGCGTATCGCTGCTGGCCGCAGCTTTGTCAGGGGAAGTGTGTCAGGAGGGGGAACAACAGTTATTAAATAGCCAATCAATTTGGTAGGATAGCTAAATGGTGCAACTCCTCTTAGCGGTACATATCAGAGAGGGTATCCTAGCCAGGATAAACGCAGGCGTAGATGGAGGTCACTGGAGAAAAAAGGGGTAATTAACATGAGTCAGTGCAGGTGTGATGAGACCAGTGCAAGAAAAAAAAAAGGGGGGGCAACAGTGTGTGAAAGCAGGTACACACAGCGGCGTCAGTGGAAAACCATAAAGTGACACTTGCGCAGTATAACATAACCATGGGAGTCAGAAGATAAGGCTCCACAGTGAGGGGCAGGCAGAAAACAGCGGCGTCACTGTAAGGCTGTAACAGCAAGGAGAGAGAGTGGCACCTGCACAGAAAACACCCAGCCACAGAGACAATGCTGGCGAGAGAAAACTGCGCAGCAAACGGGCGTGACATTAATAAAAGTTAATGACACCGGTGCCATGGACACACAGACGCGCGACGACACCGTGAGGATGCCTTTCGCGGCACGGCAGGTGCACGCACAGCGCATGCCCACCCCAAGATGGCCTTACATAGATCTAATGGATGAACAATATATTCATGTTCATCCATATGTGCCACTTCTACCAAAACCGCCTACAATAAGGGACACAGTACAAATCCAGGGAAAGGATTATATACAAAATATCATAACAATAATACCATTACATAAATCCCGGAACATACATGCATTCGACCTCTGCCCATACCCCCTCGACCATACAAGCAATACCCACTGGGATGGCCAAAAGTGACGCGGCGGGGGTTATTCGCTGACCACGCATGCGCCGCCATGATGGCCATGCGCGTCGGTGTGTCCATGGCAACATGGGCACCATGACGCGTGTTGATTCCCGGAAATGACGCGGTGACATCGAGCTGACTGCGCATGTGGTACCATGATGACCGCGCACACCAGATACATATTAGCCCAATATATGCCGGTATAAGAGGGTCCTAGCCCACAGCATTGGCCACACAGCCCCTCGAGGAAGCCCTTCTGGCGAAACGCGTCGGGGCCTTGCTAACACCGCTCGACTTGTCCACATGGGTAAGAGACACTGCTCCCGTGCACTTTTATTAATACTGTGAATCCCTTTTGGGCACGAAGCAAATTACAGGGTGTATAGGGTTTTTTTTAGCTTTAATATCTGATAGGTGCCAATAGCACAGTAAGGGATCATTGTCCCATTTGCTTGCACACATGTGTGTGTATGTTTACTTTAATCTCTTTATGAGATATGAGCAGCTTTATGCATAGGCACTTTATCATGAGGCAGTATTTTATTAAATCCCTTTGTACTTAGACCCTGTACCAGATGTTATTTACTGGTTGAGATTCTGTGCACATTATGTCGAGTGGTTTGCGGTTTCCACCTCTTATATATACTCGTTGGATTTGTAATGATATGAATTTTATATGAATAAATTGATTGTATGTATATTTTTGCACAAAAACAATGGTTATGTGTGATTTCTCGTTGGAGTAAAAACTGTTTTGGGCATTTTTTGAACTCAGTAGGTCTTCTGGAGGTGTTATTAATATATTGGAGTTGCCTGATTACATATATTTTGTATTTATTGTAATGATCAGCTATAGGTATGAAACCCGGTGTTAAACTAATTGCTTTTCAGTGTATATTCACAGCTCTTCTACCTGATCATATGGATCATAAGACCCGCGAAAAAATGTGGCTTACAAAACTCAATGAGGTATTTGGTGGAGACCAGAGTGTGGCTGTTAATTCAAGAGAAACAGAGGATTTAATTTTGAAATTAAAACAGCTTTTAAATAAAAAGACAAGGTTATGGTGGAATAAGTCAATTTTGGAGCGCTATATAGATAGAGGCTTGATACCTAGGGGACTTCGGGTACAGGTCTTCCCTTATTTCTCTATTGAGGATGAGTCCTTTAGGAAACAATGGGAGGAAATATGCTCCAACTGTTCAAAGGGCTTCATGGGTCTTTTAATTAAATCTAATGACAAAACACTTAAGGAATTGGAGACTGAAATTAATTCTCTTCAGATGAGTCTAAAAGAGAATTTGACAACTGAAGCTCTCACTAAATTGAATAAGGACTTGGAAATTGATTTTACGAGGTGGGAGAAGGCTATTGTCGCCTCTAAAACCAAAAAATATCAAAGAGATGTGGCGGACTATTCTAATGATCGGGTGTTTAAGTGGAGGAAGAAACAGGTGCCTTTTAAGGGGGCTCATAACAGCCACCGCAATTCATTCTCGTCTGCATCCTCTATGGATGAAGAGGTACCTGCTGGACCCTCTTTTCCATCTCTTCTAAATGAAAGGCTGGGATGTGAAATCTGGCCCGAGAAGGGGGAAAGGACAACATAAAAGAAAACTTACTCCACCACAATCACTGGAGAAGAAATCAAAAAATAGATTAGAGGCAATTCATTTATCTAATCATACCCTTTCACAGCCTCAATTAGAGGTTTTGAGTAATGGTTTATCATTTGTTCCCACTAATTCTTTTGATTTCTTCTCAGCAATGAAGGATTTACAACTCTTTCTAAAGAAGGTGATTCTACGTAAAATATACTCTAAGGCTGAAGGTTGTGATGATCTGCCTAGTATTCAAGAACAAGAGGCTTTAACCATCTTGGAGGAATTGGAGACAGGCGTTCCCTCCCACAATGCAGGTACCTTTCCTACATCTATCCTCCCCAAGTCGACCACGTTTCCCTCCTTTTCTATCTGTCCACAGGTGGACATCTTTAATAAATTAGTCCTTGAGGACTTCAGAAATCTACCTAGGAAGAGAGGTGGACAGAATCTTTCTCATGCACAATGACAAGCAGTTAAAGAACTGAGTGCTTTAAAGGATATTATTATTAAACCAGCAGATAAGGGGGGGAACGTGGTCCTTTGGCCATCAGGAATGTATGAAAGAGAGGCATTCCGACAATTGAGAGATCGGGAGGCATATACCCAGTTGTCGGGTAATCCGACTGAGAAATTTCAGGGAGAGTTATTTAGAATCCTGGATGAGGCTTTAGTGCAGGGGATTATTCCCAAAAAAATATATAATGGCTTGATGGTTGAAAATCCAGTTATTCCCACATTTTATTTGTTACCAAAGGTACATAAAGATCCTTTGGTACCCCCGGGGCGTCCGATTGTCTCTTGCATTGGAGGGTTATCTGACTCAATCTGCAAATTTATAGATTATTTGCAACCTCTGGTTGAGGCACTCCCCTCCCATGTCAGAGACACTACGGACGTCCTGAGGAAGATAGATGGTTTATGTATGGATCCAGATATGCTTTTAGCCACTATTGATGTCGAATCGCTTTATACTAGCATTTGACATTCAGATGGCTTATTGGCAGTGGAGTACTTTTTGGGCATGAGCAATTATGAACCTGCTCTACGCTCTCTGATTCTGGAGTTACTGGAATTTGTGTTGACGCACAATTATTTTACTTTTAAGGACCGGTACTATCTGCAACAACGGGGCACTGCGATGGGTGCGGCCTGTGCGCCGGCATACGCACACTTCTTTTTGGGGTATTGGGAGCGTGAGGTTTTCAGTGGCGGCTCCCGGGCTGCATCCAATGCCCAGTGCTGGTACCGGTTCATTGATGATGTTTTTATGATTTGCCAGGGGTCGGAGGCTGGCCTTCTGGACTTCATCCAGGGACTCAATCAGAACACGATTAACATTAAATTGACGCATAAGATTGATGCCAAAGTGATAGAATTTTTGGATATTGAGATTATGGTCGATGGAGAGGGCAGGATCCAAATGGATATTTTTCGTAAGGATACTGCAGTGAATGTCTTGCTGCATGCGACCTCTGCCCATACAAGCAATACCCACTGGGCAGTTCTTACGTATAAAACGAGTGTGTTCGACGGATGCAGCCTTTGAGGACCAGTCTCGTGACCTAACCTCCAGGTTCAGAGAGCGTGGGTATAGTAATAGATGTATTAAGAAGGGTTTGCGTCGTGCCCGGGGTACTCCACGTAGTCAACTTCTCTGTGGGTCTGAGTGCAATATGGGTAAAGATCAACCACTAAGATTTATTACAACTTTTAACAATCAGTGGACTGATATGCGCCAGATCCTTCAGAAGCACTGGTCAGTCCTTAAAACGGATACCTCTTTGAGTCGAATATTACCAGAGTATCCCCTGATGACCGCTAGAAGGGGGAAAAATCTAAAGGACTTACTAGTTAAAAGTCACTATGTGGCGATTACCCCTAACTTGTTTGGGGTGCAGCAACAGCGATGGGGATGTTACCCTTGCGGCTCATGTCGAGCCTGCAGTAACGTCACAAGGTCCTCCTCCTTTATGGCCTCTGATGGTTGCCGGGAGTATCGTATCCTCACATATATTTCCTGCAGCTCACGGTATGTCGTGTACTATGTAAAATGCCCTTGTAATTTGATTTATGTGGGCTTGACATCCCGTGAGCTGCGGGTAAGAACCCGTGAACATGTCAGGGATATCCGAGCAGCAAAAGAAGCCATGGATGTCCCTGGCCTGAAGACAATCCCCAGACACTTTAGGCTATGTCATAACTCGGATCCATCTTGGTTATGTATACGAGGGATCGATCGGGTTCACTGTGGGATTAGAGGAGGCAATCTTAAGCGCACTCTGGCACAATTGGAGTGCCGATGGATTGTGACCCTGGGTACAATGACTCCTAATGGTCTCAATGAAAAACTGTCATTTTCACCATTCCTTTAAGTATCCCAGATTTTCTCTTGTTTCTTTTAACTGGTGTGGGTGTTTAATTTTTGTTTTTCAATTTTCAACAGTTGGTATATATTTGAAATGTCATCAATCAGGGTCTTGAAGAACCCTTTTCTGGCATTATTGGATTATGAAGATATGGAATTGTTATATTAATTCTACTGGAACTAAAGGCTTTTATACATCGTTGGCAATTTAATCGACGGAAGATGCATGTATTTGGAATCGCAGTATATTTACATGTACTTTATTATATTTACTATATATTCTTTATTTTTCCCGTATTTTTGGGATGGGTAATATAGTAATTAGGGCATTGTTGGTGTTAACATGGTCATTATCATTATTTGTAATTTTATGCCCTGCATGTATGTTCCAGGATTTATGTAATGGTATTATTGTTATGATACTTTGTATATAATCCTTTCCCTGGATTTGTACTGTGTCCCTTATTGTGGGCGGTTTTGGTAGAAGTGGCACATATGGATGAACATGAATATATTGTTCATCCATTAGATCTATGTAAGGCCATCTTGGGGTGGGCATGCGCTGTGCGCACACCTGCCGCGCAAGGCATCCTCCGGTGTCGGCGCGCGTCTGTGTGTCCATGGCAACATTGGCGCTATGACGCACGTCGACTTCCGGGATGGCCGGAAGTGACGCGACGGGGGTTATGCGCTGACCGCGCATGCGCCGCCATGATGGCCACGCGCGTCGGTGTGTCCATGGCAACATGGGCACCATGACGCGTATTGATTCCTGGAAATGACGCGGTGACATCGCGCTGACTGCGCATGTGGTGCCATGATGACCGCGCACACCAGATACATATTAGCCCAATATATGCCGGTATAAGAGGGTCCTAGCCCACAGCATTGGCCACACAGCCCCTCGAGGAAGCCCTTCTGGCAAAACGCGTCGGGGCCTTGCTAGCACCGCTCGACTTGTCCACATGGGTAAGAGACACTGCTCCCGTGCACTTTTATTAAGACTGTCAATCCCTTTTGGGCACGATGCAAATTACAGGGTGTATAGGTTTTTTTTTAGCTTTAATATCTGATAGGTGCCAATAGCACAGTAAGGGATCATTGTCCCATTTGCTTGCACACATGTGTATGTTTACTTTAATCTCTTTATGAGATATGAGCAGCTTTATGCATAGGCACTTTATCATGAGGCAGTATTTTATTAAATCCCTTTGTACTTAGACCCTGTACCAGATGTTATTTACTGGTTGAGATTCTGTGCACATTATGTCGAGTGGTTTGCGGTTTCCACCTCTTATATATACTCATTGGATTTGTAATGATATGAATTTTATATGAATAAATTGATTGTATATTTCTGCACAAAAACAATGGTTATGTGTGATTTCTTGTTAGAGTAAAAACTGTTTTGGGCATTTTTTGAACTCAGTAGGTCTTCTGGAGGTGTTATTAATATATTGGAGTTGCCTGATTACATATATTTTGTATTTATTGTAATGATCAGCTATGGGTATGAAACCCAGTGTTAAAAAAATAATTATGTTGCAAAATAAATTTGAGAAGATAGATCAAAAAGGAATCATGTAAACGGTCCAAGGTACTCTGTTTTTTAAAGAAATAGCTACCTGCCTCCAAGCCATGATGATGGCTAATAAGGTGATTACTGCTTTACACATTCAGTGTTGTACTCTGGAGCCCAAGTCCAGATTTCATCCTACTGAGCATGTCTGGGATGTGGTGCCTTCCCATTCTTGCTCGGATGTCAGGTGCTCTGGTGATGTGGCAGCTTCTGATTGGTCCACAGGCAAGGTCCTGTCTGTCTGGACATGAGATTAAGGTATAAAATGTCCTCACTGGCGCACATCTGTGGCTACTTTACCACCCTGTGTGCACGTGTGTCGCTAATAGCACTGCGAGTGTTGGCTAGTCAGGCAGTGTAGGGTGGGAACTCCTGCTTAAACTTAGCATCTGCAGCGGGCATCCTCAGGCGCATGTACAGAAAGCACAACCATGTGTCAGATCAGGCTCAACCACCAGCTTAGTCATTCCTGGGGGGTTAAGTTATAGGGACCCCAATTAGTATTTTTCTATACGCCTGTGCAGTCTAACAGGATATAGTCCTTTTTGCTTTGCTTCATACTACCACTATGTGGTGTAACAGAGCTTGTTACTTTGTTCTCTGTGCACACTGAGTGACATTTAACTCAGTGTGTTTTAAGTGTTTTCTCACAGCCTTGCTCTGCCATTGTGCTAGCTGCGGTTTTCTCCATCACCGCTCGGTGGCCCCCCGGGTTGCGAACGCACCTTATTATAATTTCTGAGTTCCACCAATCCTAACACTTCCATCAACATTTTTATCCTCTTAATACAAGATCACTGCAATCAGTGATCTTAGGCTACTTTCACACATCAGTTTTTTGCCGTCAGGCAGGATCCGGCTATTTTTAGAAAAAACGGATCCGGCATAAATTTTGGAGAACTGTAGAAACGGATCCGTTTTTTTGCTGGATCCGTCTAGCAGGTTATATCTGTTCCTGGGGGCTGGCCAATTGGATCTGAGCATGCGCAGACTTAAAAAAACCGGATCCGGTGGCTGGATCCGTCTTTTTCTGGATCCGGCGCATTCCGGCGCCCATAGACTTTCATTGTAGCAAAAAGCTGGAAGCGCCGGATCCGGCGCTTCCGGCTTTTTCGCCGGAGACAAAAAACGTTACAGTAGCCGTTTTTTCCAGACGCCGGAATGAGACAAGTTGCCGGATCCGGCAAAAAACGGATGAAACGCAATGCCATCCGGCACGATCCGGCGCTAATGCAAGTCAATGGGGAAAAACTGGATCCGGCATTGCATTTTGCCGGATCCGGTTTTACAAAAAAAAGCCGGATCGCGCCTGAAGGCAAAAAACTGATGTGTGAAGGAGGCCTTATTATAAAGCAATGTGTACTTACAATTGCTCATTTTGCCTTTCTATCAGGCTAGTTTCACACTAGCGTTTCTCAGAGCTGCAGAGGGCTGCGGATGTCCTCCGTGTAGCTCTGCCTATTACCGCACCTCCTCCAGTCAGCTCCGCCTACGCCCGCATGCTGCCTGCATACCTATCTTTAGCATTAGGTACGCAGGCAGTGCGGATGTATGCGGATGCTATTTAATAAGCCCAAAAGGTGACGTTTCGGTCCAAACAGGAACCTTTCTCAAGCCTTGAGAAATGTTCCTGTTGTTTGGACCGAAACGTTGCCTTTTGGACTTATTAAATAGCTCTTTTTTTCACTACAAATGGTGTGCTGCCTCTAATTTCTCTGGATTTCTATAATTGAGGTTTGGTATTTGCCTGGGGGGCTCTGCACCCGGACCCTTTCTTTGTGCTGCTCTAATTTTCTTCTTTTTAGATATATAGATAGATAGATAGATTTTAGCATGGAGTGCAAGCAGATTCCACCCTGAAATATGCCCCATGATTGTTCCCTTCTTGTAGTAATATGCCCCATGATTGTCCCCTTCTTGTACTAATATGCCCCTTCATTGTCCCCTTCTTTTAGTAATGTGCCCCATCATGATCCCCTTCTTGTAGTAATGTCCCATAATGATCCCCTCCATGTAGAAATGTCCCATCATGATCCCCTTCATGTAGAAATGTGCCCGATCCTGATCACCATCATGTAGAAATGTAGAACTTGCCCATTCCACCACCTCCATCATTTCCTCCTCCCCTATCACCCCATCATTGCCCTTTCCACCATCCTTTCCACTACCACCATCATTTCCTTTTCCCCACCACCTCTATCATTGCAAATTCACCACCTCCATCATTTCCTTCTCACCACCCCATTATTTCCATTTCGATCACCACCATCATTGCCCTCTTCATCACCCCCATCATTGACTTCTCCCCCACCACCCAATCATTTCCCTCTCCCCCACCCCCATAATTGCCCTCTCCATTATC
The DNA here is from genome assembly GCF_039654945.1 of Dendrobates tinctorius. Classification (NCBI taxonomy): domain Eukaryota; kingdom Metazoa; phylum Chordata; class Amphibia; order Anura; family Dendrobatidae; genus Dendrobates; species Dendrobates tinctorius. Next base: position 18,089,617 of record NW_027361725.1, on the reverse strand, counting down.
CCCATCAGTGCCTTCTCCCCCACCCCCATAATTGCCCTCTCCGTCACCTCCATCATTGCGTTCTCCATCCCTCCCATCATCGCATTCTCCATCACTCCCATCAAACCCTTCTCCATCCCTCCCATCATCCCCATCATCCCGTTCTCCATCCCTCCCATCATCCCCATCATTGCCTTCTCCATCACTCCCATCATCCCATCATCCCCTTCTCCATCCCTTCCATCATCCCCATCATTGCCTTCTCCATCACTCCCATCATCCCCTTCTCCATCCCTCCCATCATCCCCATCATTGCCTTCTCCATCCCTCCCATAATTCCCATCATTGCCTTTTCCATCACTCCCATCATTGCCGTCCCCATCACTCCCATCATTGCCTTCTCCATCACTCCCAATACACACACACTTCTAAGATGCTCTCCGCTGATCTGAGATCTCCAGCACTGGCAGCTTCCTCCCACGTTTCCTTCTCTCCTCCTGTGCTTCCTTTCACTGGCACACAGCGGCTGTGCCGCTGAATGCCGTGTGAGGAAGGATGGAGCAGGATGCAACGTGTCGCAGAAAGGGCTCTGCGTGCCCTCTCTGGCATGCGTGCAGGTTTGCCATCGTTGTTCTAGGGGGCAGCAGCTACCCCTCCCACACCACGGTGGGTACACTCATGCATCCACTACTAACAGACTGCAGTGGTTTCTGGCCATATAGGCAGCAGGAAGTATTTTGTGTTTTTTTTGTAACGCACACTGTAGGGCTGTTTTTTATACTTTTTTTTATAGTAATGCATAATAGGTCAGTTTTCTCAAGGCATTGTATTGCAATCTTTGGTAGTTTTGTTTTGAGAAAGAGAAAAGACAGAAATAGATGTCCGGCTGTTCCTGACTTCTATAATCTAACAGGAGAATTCAATCCAATCTCACATATTTATATGTTATTCAAATATTTTTTAACAAACTATTTGAGACATTTAACAAGGATATAATCCCAAAATTAGGAAATTCCAAGTACAATAATTTGTATAGATATACTACTTCTAAGGTTTGGTGCAGATGACTGTATATTTTCTCATCTGAGAAATTCGGTCCAATTATGCAAATCATACTCTGATCAGACTCTGATCAGAGTTTGATCAGAGTGTGATCATAGTGTGATCTGATTTTCTGGGACAAGATGGAGAAAAACAATTCTGTCAGTCCATGGAAATTTGACTGCACTGAGGTGTCATCTGAGTGCAGTCCAATGTTTCCCATACACTCAGTGACTTGAAAGGCCTAGCGAGATCCGAAAATCAAATCAAACTCAGGTATGCAGTAATTTACTTTATTCTGGCTGTGCTTTTATTTACCATGTATCTATAGGATTAGTAATGGATAGGTGTCATATAGATGCCTCTCCATTACTAAACCGTGGGCTTGATGTCACCTCACAATACAAAGGTGACATCAACCCCACAAATATGAACCCCACCACTTGCCACTGCTACTTGCCACCGCTACATGGCAAGTGAGAAGAGCAAATATGTGCCTTTTCTGGGCAGCTGGGAGGGTTCAATATCCATGGACCCTTACCAGTCTGAGAATACCAGCCCCTAGCTGTGAGCTTTAGTAAGGCTGGTTGTCCAAAATGGGGGGGAACAACACACCATTTTTTTAAATTATTTATTTAAATAATTAAAAAAACAGCCTGGGGACTACTCTATTCTTCATAACCAACCTTGCTGAACCTGAGGGTTACAGGCCCCAGTTGTGAGTTTTTAATTTACTTATTTATTTATAACACAGGCGGCAGCTGATGAATACCCCCATCAGCTAGTCCTGCTATCACTATTGTTAGCAGCAGCAAGGGTAGGCTGATGGGAGTAATAGTCCCATCAACCACCGCCTGCTGTCTCTTTTATCATTTAAATGTAACTCATCATTCTCCCCTGCTTGCGCCGATTGCCGGGAGAGCAAGGGAGAATGATGAGAGCCATGTTCAGCACTCGGCGCTGGGTAACAGATCTTACTGTAATGCTTCTTCCCTGGTGCCGATGCGTGTCACATGGAAGAAATCCATTTGTGTTATGCATGTGCACGTGTGCGGGACATTTTGTGGCCCATCCTGATATTAAAAAATGGACATGTCAGCGTGTTTTTCCACGGTTTTTCCACGGTCCGTGGAAACACACTGACATGTGCACAAACCCATTCACTTGAATAGGCAAATATAGCACTCCATTCTTCCTGAATCTTTTGTATAACTACTCATAGTATTGTACATCCACACATGGGGTATTGCCACATTCAGTAGAAATTGTGGGACAAATTTTGGTGCCATTTTTAACCACTACGTGTGTTAAAATGTAAAATCATTGGCTAAAACAAAATTTTGGTTGTAAAAATTTAGTTATTTTGTCTTCACTGCCCAATGATATAAAATTGTGTGACACACCCATGGTGTCAACATGATCACTGCACTCCCTAGATCAGGGGTGGGGAACCTTTTTCCATCCGGGGGCCATTTGGAAATTTCTACCATCATTCAAGGGCCACACAAAAATGATCACCCTGAGGGTATGTACCCACGTAAGCGTTTTTTTCGCGTTTAAGCATTTTTACCAGCAAAAATGCTTAAAAAAAGCATCCCATTCATTTTAATGAATTCTGCACTTTTGTGCATATTGATGCGTTTTTTTCCGTGAAAAAAACACATCGCGGTCAAAAACGCAGCATGCTCATTAATTTTGCAAAAAAACGCATTTCTAGCTTTTTTCTGAGACTGGGGACGCGCGGAAAAAACGCATAAAAAACACATGGAAAACGCGCGGAAAAAAACAAAATTTTCTGCAAACGTGGGTACATAGCCTGAAAATTACCCCAGTATATTTAGTCAAACAATTACGGTAACTCACCCTTAATGTGACGGCTGGAGCTGCTTCTCCATCACTGGGGGCTATATATATCACAGGTGGTAGGATATACAGTACTCGGGGTAAATGCAGCAGCTGTGGGGGGGATATATAGCACTGGGGGGGACGGGGATCATCGGGGAGGCTCATACATCACCGGGGGGGGACAGATCAGAGAGCAGTGACCCAAAGAGGCATCATAAACCATGACCAGCAACATAAAGTTCATATAAACAGCATAGCGTCCATGACAGAGCTTCCCTCTGTTTACCCTGTAGTTATACAGGTTGTGCAATGTCCAGCACACAGGCTCTCGAGCCTCACAGTTATATCCCCTGTCAGGTTTACCTTCTCATAGCTGCTTCTCAGCGCAGAAGTTCATTCCCTCTCCCTGGGTAACTGTCAGACACATGCAGCCATTACGCACACAGGCACTCAGAAAGGCTTACACATCTTTCAGTGAGACCTTCCAAATGGACCAACCGGGTCCCATCATTCACTCATGTGACCTACCCTAGCCACCTTATATGGTCCATAGCCACGCCCACCGGGTCACATGGCTATGACCTCATCACAGGTCCTTCAAGCATTCATACACATATACTTTACTATGGCGTTTTTAGACACACCCCTAGGTGGATTTGTAGGTAGCTCTCCCTAACACATTGGCACGAAAGATCAGCTCTGCTGATCAGCACATAATCAAGCCTTCATCCCAAGGCCACCCACCTTGAGATACATTACGATCATTCAGCATCCTACTCCTATTAGGACACTGGATATGCTTATAACCCTGTCCTGGGATGCCCACACAGCGCCCCCTAGCGGACACAGTGGTCACTACACCACATACTTCCCCCCTCTGTTCAAACTTGTGAGGTTGAACACACAACATTACCCTGGGATCTCGAGTCCCGGCACTCATTACACCTTGCCCCACAGGTTGAGAGAACTGTCTCCATCTGTCATCCGGCCTCATCTCTATGTTAGGCCTCCCCTGCCCCCCCAGCGGTCAGAATATCGGCCTTGATCTTTGGCCCTTCAGTCACAGTCTGTCTGCGTCAGACACTGTTTAGTCATCACACTCCTCCAGTGCGCTCCTTCACCTCCTTTTCTGTCTATGTGTCTTGTAACAAATGGTACATCACCACGTCTAAGTTTGCTTTTCAGTGCATTAACCTCACAGTTCATTGCATCTGTTGTCTCTGTAGCATCCTACAGTTCACGCTGTAATCTACGGTACAACGCATTGGCACGTTGAGCCTCTTTCTCCGCTTCTTCCACCTGGCACTTCAGCTGTTTCAGCCGAACATTATTTCCCTCCGCCAGGCCTTTGTACTGCTCAGAATTACGCCTTTTATCATCCATTTGCATTAGTACATCCTTCAGTTTTTTCTCGGTACAACGTAGTTGTTTGCTTGCAGATTGTCGCTCTTTAGTTTTCACATCAAGCTGTTCCTCCAGTTGTGCAATCTTTGCTTTTAACTCCTTATTCTGGCAATCTAATTGCTGACGGGCATTCTCTTTCTCCTGAGTATTACTACGTTCTGCATTCAGATCAGCATACATATGGTCAACCTGAAGTGTGGCCTTTCTCAGCCTGTCATTGGCTAATTCAACGTTGCCTTGCTCTTCCTCCACTTCTTCAAGCTGTGCAATGCCAGACTCTAGATGCCTCTTTTCTTCAAAAGCCAGAGCATCTTTACCACTGTTGTTGGCAATTACATCAGCCAGTTCATCTCTTTCCTGCTGTGCTTGCCTTTTAACACGCTCTGCAGCAGCAAGCTTCTCTTGCGTATGGATCATCTCTTTCAGGACAGCTACCCAGTTTGCTGTATCTTCCCTGGCTGATATCACCAACTACCGAGTCTCAGGTGCCCAGTGCACCTTACAGGCCTTGACCGCCTCTTTGAAAGCCTCATGCGCACCTTCTTCAGCACAGGATTCTTGCATGTCTTCAAGTACCTCGATCACAGATTTGAAGGTCGTGGTCTTGCTCTCTTCCTGGACAGAAGGCTCTGACTTTACCACGGACACTTCCCTCACTACAGTTGACCCGACTGGATGACTGTCTTCTTCATCTCTTTGCTCACCAACTTCACGAGATTTTATCTCTTCACGACCCTTTGCCAAGATAGGTACTGGCAGTTCCGTCTTGTTATCACTCGTGCTCAGCGGCTGTAAGCCTTCATCTAAGCTCGTCTCCCACAGAAGACCTCTTACAGTTTCTTTGAGCTCCAAGACTTCTTTCTCAAGCTCCTTGACCCGATGCTCGGCCATTTGCCTCAGGACTCTTTCCCGTTTGACATGTTCTTCCATCTCTTCCATAAGGGTCTGGTTCATGTTTTGCCACGTTGACAGGTGACCTCTGAGCTCAGAGACTTCCTTTTCTAGCCCTTCTAGTCTGTGCTCCCTTCCTCTCTCAGAGCCACAGTCACCCCCAGAGTCTTAGTTACCCCGACCTGCCGAGTAATCCTTCCAGTTACCCACTAACCGTGTGAATACTTCAGCCATCTTATCAATCAGGTCAACGTCAGTCCTGTCACGAGACGTCAGGTTCGTCAGTTGGGCAGACATACTCCTTATTCCGGTCACTTCTACATTTGACCTGTCCACTTTAGGAGGTGTCACCGTCTCAATGTCTGCTAGCCCAACATTAGAAATGTCTTCATCCCCCTGCCATACATCATCAAACATGACAAAATCCCGGCTCCTCTCAAAGGAAAGCACTAAGTTTGGTGGCATACTACCACCTTGGCACTCAACCCCCTTTGTCATCTCAATCATGAGTCTGTCCACCGTATAGTTCATAATGACCCCATGGTCACAGCGAACCCTGACGTTTTTCTCAGTCAGAGATAAAACGAGAGGAGTTCCTGTCAGAGTCACCTGACTCTTTGAGTCCAGCCTACCAGAGACTTCTTCCCAGTGCAACATCACAGTACACACCTGTGGCCCGTTGCTATCTGGAAAATACATGCCGCACTCCTCAAAAGACATACACACACACTGCGGTTCCCCAGACATGTCTACTGAGGTACCCAGTGCTGCCCCTTTTGCAAACTTGGCCCCTTTCTGGACCACCATCCCAATTTGGGTCACTGCCTCCCTCTGGGACTCCACCCTTTTTGGGTTACCACCCCGATTTGGGTCACCGCCCCCCTCTTGGACTTCCACCCCCTTTTGGGCTACCACCCTGATTTGGGTCACCGCCCCCTTTCGGGATCTCCTCATGTCCTTTCTACAGGTCTCCTTAGACCACAATTTACACCAAAACAGTTTATGTCTTTTACGATACCACACAAGTCCTTGCTGACACCACCACAGCTCCTGCTGTCACCGATCTCAGACACCACCGGCTGCCACTTACACACAGCTGCTGGTGTCACCTTCATAACCCCACCGAGTTACAGGAAGCCGCTTGTCACCTTCTTGACCCCCACTGAGCCACCGCAGGCTGACTTGAAAGGGAAAAGAAAAAACACACATGCAACACAAAACTCACGTGTCCTGTCTGTGTGCTCTTCAGGACGTCCGTCTCCTCTCCTGAGACCATCCATCACACAGGGCACACTGGGTGCTATTCAGGGAGCCGACCCTCCTCCCAGGGTTTCCCAACACACCGGCCTCACCAGGTCCAGGGGCTCGGCGGGTGCTATTCAGTACATCTGTCTCCGCCTGAGACTGTCCAACACTTATGCCTCACCAGGTCCAAGGTCATACCACGTGCTCCTGGGATCCAATTCTTCTCCCAGAACCTCTCAACACTGACCCTCCAGAACCTTGCTCACTGAACCCTCCAGGTACACAGTCTTTATTCAGTCGCTATGACAGCACCACGAGAGAGGGGATCCGCCCTTCGGGGACAGGAAACCTACAGACATAAAAAGGGCGGCCCTCTCTCCCGCTTCAGTTGGTTTCCTGTCCCTGACAGGGGATCCCTGCAGACATACCTCAGAGATGGAACGTTCCAGGATCACGGAGGCCCAGGCCTGGCGGCCGACTCAGGCAGCGGTGGTCCCCTGCCTCGGCCTGACCAGGGCCGTGGAAGCGCCGCATGGCAGGGGAACTGTTGGTGCAGGTGGTGTGGCTGTAGGTGGCCTCCAGGGGGAGCGTCCACTACAGGGAGTCAGCGCCGGTACCGGGTAAGTGGGCCCGGTTCCCTCTCTTCTCCCCGCCGGGCCCCGGGGGGGTCGTGGGCGCTGTCCCCTTCCCCCGGCAGTGCACGGGCCCGGGTGCGTCCGCGCCGTGGCCGGCGCCCACTTCCGCTCCAGAGGGCGGCCGACGGCGTGCAGGCGTGCGCTGATGACGCGGCTGGTCGCGCCGTGTGACGCTCCGGTCGGGCACCTCAGGCGCTGCCTGACGTCACAGGTGTGCGCCTCTGGAGGGAGGGGCGGAGGCGGCAGGCGCACGTACGCCGCCCGGTGTGCTGATTGGGCGGGGGGGCGCGCCTCGCCGGCCCCTACCGGGGGGGAGGGGGGAACGTTGGAGCGCACGAAGGGAATGGAAGGCACTACTCGGCGCTAATGGAAGGCACCTGTGAGCCCCAGAGGGGGCGGTGCCATGGCTACTTAAGTGACCCAGGCAGTGGGAGAGCTGCTTTTGGCCCTGTATTAGCCCATAATGGCATCACAGAAACAGCCAGAGCCTCTGGAGGAGACGCAGCCTCAGTTGTCAGAGAAACCAGGGCAGCGATCTAGCAGCAGCAGCCGTTCTGAGAAGCATAGGTCCACTCAGAAGGCGAGACCAGAGAAATCCACGAGCCATAAGAGTTTGGCGGCTCCGATGGACCCCCCGCAGAACCCGGTACTGTGCTGTCATAAGCCTGGCCAGGGGAAAAAGTGTTCGGGAAAGAGCAAACACAGACAGTGTGCCGAGTGCGGAGTCCCCCTCCCGGACGGTCAGGAGAGGAAACTCTGTAGACCCTGTATTAACCGCCTGGTCTTGGAAGAGACAGCTGACTTCTCCTCCAGTATAAGGGAGATAGTCAGGCAGGAAGTCAGGGGGTCAGTTAGATCCCTATCTCCGGCAAAACCTAGGGGAAGATCCCCTAGATCACCGGTCCTGGTCTCCGACAGTGACTCACAGGAGCTAAGATCAGATTCACCATCATCTTCCTCGTCATCAGATACCAGATCAGGACGTTCTTGTTTCCCACTGGAGCTGGTCAATCACCTGGTAAAAGCAGTAAATACCACAATGGGAATTGAGGTAACCCCAGCGAAGAAGTCAGTTCAGGACTCTATGTTTCGGGGGTTGGACCGGAAAAATCGAAGGTCATTCCCTCTAATAGATAAGGTCAGTGATCTTATCACAACAGAATGGAAGAAACCTGAGGGAAAGGGCTCCCTACCTCCGGCCTTTAAGAGAAGATATCCATTCGAGGAAACAGATTCTACATCATGGGACAAAGCCCCAAAACTGGACGCGGCTATAGCAAAGGCCAGCAAAAAGACTTCAATTCCCTTTGAGGATCTGGGTAGCTTAAAAGACCCCCTGGATAGGAAGGCGGACGCGTTCCTTAAGGGAACCTGGGAAACAGCAGCCGGAGCCCATCGGCCAGCAATTGCGGCCACATGCACCGCCAGATCCTTAACAGTTTGGTTAGACCAGCTGGAGGAACAAATTAGAAATAAGGTCCCAAGACAAGACATACTTTCCTCCCTCTCAACAGCTCAGGGAGCAGAAGCCTTCATTTCTGATGCCTCGGCGGATTCAGTGAAATTAGCAGCCCGATCCGCGGCCCTTGTGGCTTAAGTGTTGGCCGGGTGATATGCAGGCCAGATCTAAATTATGTGGCATCCCGTGTGAAGGGGTTTACCTGTTTGGCAAGGTTCTGGACAAGTTGGTGGAAAAGGCAGGCGATAGCAAGAAACGCTTCCCATATTTGGGTAGACTGCCTTTCAGAAGAGGCTCTTACAGGAGGTGGTTTGATCGAAGGAGATCTTCCAGAGAGGGACCCAGATATGATGCCAGGAGAAGAGGTAGGGGGTATATGTTTAACACCGCTCGAAACCGCAACGAGCCCAAATGACTGTCGGACCAGGTGGGAGGAAGGTTGTTGTCCTTCTACCCAGCCTGGTTGCGGATCTCCAATAGTCCTTGGATTTGGAGCATCATTAGAACAGGACTAAGATTTGAGTTCCAGCAGTCTCCAGTTGACAAGTTTGTCCTAACTCCCATCCGTTCTTCGTCCACAGAGCAGAAGGCGCTGGAAGCGGAGATCTACGACCTTCTCCGGAAAGGTGTATTGATTAAAGTCCCCGAGCTACAAAGGGGTAAGGGGTTTTACTCCCCCCTCTTTCTAGTCAAGAAGCCGGATGGCTCTTACCGCACCATAATCAATCTCAGAGGCCTTAATAAATTTATTAAAATCTATTCTTTCAAAATGGAGTCTGTAAAATCGGCGACTAAATTACTGTTTGGTGGGTGCTTTATGGTAGTCCTAGACCTTAAAGATGCCTATTATCATGTCCCGATACATACAGATCATCAGCGGTTCCTAAGGGTAGCCATCTCACTGGGGGGACAGATAAGCCATTTTCAGTATACATCACTTCCCTTTGGAGTGGCAGTGGCACCCCGGGTCTTTACAAAATTAATGGCGGAGGTCATGGCCCATCTGCACGAGCAGAACATCCTAGTAATTCCCTATCTAGATGATCTCCTGATTGTGGGGAACTCAGAGTCTCATTGTGCCTACCAATTACGGAAAGTAATAGCCAGCCTCCAAGATCTCGGTTGGGTCATTAACTTTAAAAAATCACGACTACGACCCACGAAAATACAAAAGTTCCTAGGCCTTACCATGCAAATTGCCTCTTCAGAGAGAAAGAGGACTTTTACTCTACAGCGCCACCTATTGGTAGTAGCGATCCTACAAGTCACAATCAACCCTTTAACGAGTCTTGTAATATGACTTAGGATAAATGCCAAATCAGAACCTCAATTTGCAGACACGGTGTTTCGAGCTATTGACTCTCGTCAGTGCAAAGTATGAGATCTGATTTGGCTAGGTGGGAGCCTCTCACCTAGCCAAATCAGATCTCATACTTTGCACTGATGAGATCCAATAGCTCGAAACACCGTGTCTGCAAATTGAGATTCTGATTTGGCTTTTATCCTAAGTCATATTACAAGACTCGTTAAAGGGTTGATTGTGACTTGTAGGATCACTACTACCAATAGGTGGCGCTGTAGAGTAAAAGTCCTCTTTCTCTCTGAAGAGGCAATTTGCATATAAAATTTCCCAGAGGAGCATTGCACGGCGAATAAGCCTCCTTACCTTGACAAGCCAGAGCTGGTATGTCACTCTCCACAAGGAGAAACCTTACCCTTTAGGCCTTACCATTGACTCTGACTTACAGGAGTGTCGGTTACCAGATTCTAAAGTTCTGAAAACCCAGCATCAGATTCGTAGGGTAATGGATAATCCATCAGTTACCCTTAGAGGGGCTATGTCACTTTTAGGCTCGCTTACGGCATGCATCCCAGCAGTTCTCTGGGCACAACTCCACACAAGAACCCTACAGTGGGACATCTTACACAACACCCATCAGCTGGAGGGTTGCCTCGATGCTAGAGTCACCTTATCTAACGTCACTATTCAGTCCCTTCACTGGGGGTCCCTAAGTTCGAACCTGCATAGAGGTGTTCCTTGGTTTAACCAAATCTCCCGAATTCTAACCACGGATGCTAGCCCCACGGGTTGGGGGGCCCATATGGGGGATAACTGGGTCCAGGGAGTGTGGTCTCCCACCGAGCGAGGTTTCTCCTCTAACCTTAAATTGCTAGCGGTAGAGCGGGTGGTAAATGCTTTCCTTGTGTCTTTACAGGGCGAACACGTCAGACTATTCTCAGACAACCAGATCGCCGAACTGCACCTCCTATCCCTCACACCTCTACACATAAAGTGAAAACAAAATCTAACAGCCGACTTCTTATGTCGCAACAGGCTTAATCAGGGAGACTGGACACTAAAAAAGGCCATCTTCAGACAGATTGTACACAGGTGGGGGCTTCCAGAGATATACTTGTTCGCCAGCAGAAAGAACAGTCAACTCCCTCTATTCTGCTCTCTGGATCCCAGAGAAAACCCGTACGCAGTCTACGCTTTCCTGGTTCGGTGGAGCTTCAGCCTAGCATATGCTTTCCCCCCTCTGAATCTGATTCCAATGGTGCTAAGGAAAATCCAAGAGGACAGGGCCAGTGTTATTTTGATAGCCCCGTTCTGGCCCAGGAGGTCATGGTTTCCTTGGCTGAGGAAGATGTCTGTGTCCCAGCCATGGATTCTCCCCGAGCTCCCGGATCTTCTATCCCAGGGTCCAGTATACCACCCACGAGTCTCCAACCTACATCTAGCGGCATGGAGTTTGAGGGGGAGCTAATAAGGGGAAGAGGGTTTTCCCACGGGCTAGTTAATACTCTCCTAAAAAGCAGGAAAGTCTCCACAACAAATATTTATGCTAGAATCTGGAAAAGGTTTTTGGCAGTGTCAGGAGCAAAAGTCGGTCAGAAAATTCGAATTGATCAGATTCTAGAATTTCTTCAGAAAGGGTTGGAGATAGGTCTAGCCACAAATACACTTAGAGTCCAGGTTTCGGCGCTAGGGGCCTTTTACAACTGTAATTTAGCGAGCAATTACTGGGTGGCAAGATTCATTAAAGCAGCAGCAAGATCCAGACCCATCATTAAAGACAGGCTAGTCCCATGGGACCGCAACTTAGTCTTATCAGCACTTACAGAGCCCCCCTTTGAGCCTATTGATTCCATTCCCATAAAGATCCTGTCATTCAAAACTGCCCTGTTGGTTGCCCTAACATCGGCCAGGAGGGTTAGTGACCTGCAGGCCCTCTAGAATACCACCGTACACCCAGTTTGGGGAAGATAGGGTCACCTTAAAGCCAGACCCCTTATATCTACCCAAAGTCACCTCGAAATTCCACAGGCTTCAAGAAATAGTCCTCTCATCCTTCTACCCGAACCCCTCTAGCCTGTCTGAGCAGAAGCTCCATTCCCTTGATGTGAGACGGTGCCTTTATAGTTACATTTCGGCCACGGAGCCATGGAAAAGGGACAATGCCCTATTTGTATTTTTTCAGGGAGCTAGAAAAGGACTTAGAGTGTCCAAGAACACCCTAGCTAGGTGGATTAGGGAGGCTATCTCTTTTGCTTATACAGCAGGTGGGCTGGAGATTCCGGAAGGCATAAGAGCGCACTCTACTCGGGCCATGGCAACATCCTGGGCAGAGAGATCGGAAGTATCCATCGAGGACATATGTAAGGTGGCCACATGGTCCTCTCCATCAACTTTTTCAACCACTATAGATTAGATTTAGGTGTTTCCGCCGACCTCACGTTCGGGAGAAAGGTGCTTGAGGCAGCTATCCCTCCCTAGAGTTCTCTTCATCTCTGTAAATCTCTCGTGGTGCTGTCATGGCGACTGAATAAATGCTCAGCTACTTACCGGTAGCGGTGTTTTTCAGGAGCCCATGACAGCACCTTCACATTCCCTCCCTCTGCTTTCACATATTGGGTCAGCACCTTTACTTTATTTAAAAAATTAGTCACAGTAGTAGAGACATGTAGTTGACTGTACGTATTTAAGTTGCTACTAACCAGGGAGGTCCTCTCATGCTCTGTAATCCAACTGAAGCGGGAGAGAGGGCCACCCTTTTTATGTCTGTAGGTTTCCTGTCCCCTCTCTCGTGTTGCTGTCATGGGCTCCTGAAAAACACCGCTACCGGTAAGTAGCTGAGCATTTCTCACTGACCCAGGTCAGTACAACCCGAACACCTGTCCATTACCTGTGTCGGCCACACAGGTCCTCGGGTACCTCATATCCACAGAGGCACCCTATAGCAATCCACAGTCTCTTTCTCTGACCCCGGTCAGCATACCACACGGCTTTCACGACCGTCACCTGCCGGCCACGCAGATTCTCGGACCCCTCTACTGCAGAGATGTCCTAAAAGTCTTTTCCACTGACCCCGGTCAGTATATCAAACGGCTTTCAAGACCGTCAGCCCTCCTGGCTCAGCGTTGCCAGCACTGCACCATGTGCTTTTGGAAACCGTTGCCCTTAGCAACCGAATTTTGCAGTCCTCTTCCGTTGCCCCTAGCAACAAGGCTACAACACTGCTCATAGCATTCTCCACCAATTGCAAGGTAGCGCTGTCATTCAAGGTTGGGGACACTCGCTTGGCACCCAAATAATCAGATCCGGCACGGGTCTTCCATAAAACAATAACAGTCCATGCAATTTATTCAGGCATCATAAACCATGACCAGCAACATAAAGTTCATATAAACAGCTTGGCATCCATGACAGAGCTTCCCTCTGTTTATCCTGTAGTCTTACAGGTTGTGCAATGACCAGCACACAGGCTCTCGAGCCTCACAGTTATATCCCCTGTCAGGTTTACCTTCTCATAGCTGCTTCTCAGTGCAGAAATTCATTCCCTCTCCCTGGGTAACTGTCAGACACGTGCAGTCATTATGCACACAGGCACTCAGGAAGGCTTTCACATCTTCCAGCGAGACCTTCCAAACGGACCAACCGGGTCCGAGCATTCACTCCATGTGACCTACCCTGGCCACCTTATATGGTCCGCAGCCACGCCCACCGGACCACATGGCTATGACCTCATCACAGGTCCTACAAGCATTCATACACATATACTTTACTATGGCGTTTTTAGACACACCCCTAGGTGGATTTGTAGGTAGCTCTCCCTAACACATTGGCACGAAAGATTAGCTCTGCTGATCAGCACATAATCAAGCCTTTATCCCAAGGCCACCCACCTTGAGATGCATTACGATCATTTAGCATCCTACTCCTATCAGGACACTGTAAATGCTTATACGCCTGTCCTGGGATGCCCACACAGCGCCCCCTAGTGGACACAGTGGTCACTACACCACACTAGGAACATGTGAAAATGTTATACCGGTATAAATCCAAGAAGCCATGAAAAGATTGGCATATGGTCCTATAGTCTAATGGTGTAACTAGACAACTAGGAAAGACATTGCTTCCCAAATAATGATATGCAGGCAGCCGGAGAAAGTCCACTAGTAGGTCACATAGCATAGATAAATTTCCGTTTGCATTTCCGTTTGGCCCCTTTCTTTTGCCTCCTCATTTAGGGGATTACTGTACTATTAGGGCAAAAGTCCACCTTGGTCCCTAAACGACCACCTAACTATACTATATATTTCAACAGTGATTTAGTCTCTGATTTTGGTTTCCAGATTGTGGAGCAAGGCCTTTTATATTCATATTATATGGATATTGCTGCTATATATTAGGCACTGCTCTGCACAGACTTTATTTGTATTGGATTCAGGTAACATGGCCTTCTACTTTGTCTTCCAAATGGAAATTTATCTATGCTATGTGACCTACTAGTGGACTTTCTCTGGCTGCCTGCATATCATTATTTGGGAAGCAATGTCTTTCCTAATTGTCTAGTTACACCATTAGACGATAGGACCGTATGCCAATCTTTTCATGTCTTCTTGGATTTATACCAGTATAACATTTTCACATTTTCCTAGACATTGAGAGTACATCCTTCATCTGGGGTGTGGTAAGGGCATGACCTTATTATAGGTCTACAAATAGTTAATAATAATAAATTTTAATAATAAATTTTATTTCTATAGCTCCGATATATTCCGCAGCACTTTACATTTCAGAGGGGACATATAGTTCTGTTTGCATTACGCAATTTTAAATGTTTTTAACGTTTGCAGTGTTGTGGTATTGTTACTCAATAAAATTTATATTTTTGCTATCATTCTCTTGGTGATCCCTGTATATTGCATGCTACTTTTCTTTCTTTGTTAATACATTACTACTTAGCACGTAACGGGTGATCCCTAGCAGTGGTGCCCTCCAGCTCTTGTTGTTCAAAAAAGATATGCTTTAAACAATTTTTTAAATGGATGTCCCTTACTGTATGCCATTAGTAACTGACATAATATTTTGGGGCCTGTGGATGAGGCCTGTATAACATTGACTAGATGCTGCAAACAATTTCAATGTAAGATGTCCCCTACTGCATTACAATATTTTTTTTGCCTGTTGATGAAGCCTTTTATAACATTGACTACATGCTCCAATCTATTTCAAAGTGAGATGTTCCTTACTGTATGATGTTAGTAACAGAAGAATTTTTTTTGGCCTGTCAATGAGGCCTGTATAACATTGACTAGATGCTACAAACAATTTCAAAGTGAGATGTCCCTTACTGTATGACATTAGTAACAGAAGTAGTTTTGGGGTGCTTTTCGATGAGGCCTGTATAACATTGACTACATGATCCAAACAATTTCAAAGTGAGATGTCCCCTACTGTATGATGATAGAAACAGAAGAAAGAATTTTTTAAGTGTGGATGAGGGTTGGATGACAAAGAAGATATGTTCCAAATAATTTTTTAATGAGATGTCCCCTACTGTATAACGCTAGTAACCGAAGAATTTTTTGGTTGCCTGTGGATGAGGCCTGTATTACATTGACTACATGCACCAAACAATTTCAAATTGAGATGTCCCCTACTATATGACGTTAGTAACAGAACAATTTTTGGGGGCCTGTCGATGAGGCCTGTATAACATTGACCACATGCGCCAAACAATTTAAAAGTGAGATGTCTCCCCTGTATTACGTTAGCAACAAAATAATTTTTTTGCCCTGTCGATGAGGTCTGTATAACATTTACTAGATGCTCAAAACAATTTCAAACTGAGATCTCCCTTTCTGTATCATGTTAGTAGCATAAAAAAATATTTTTAGTGTGGATGAGGCCTGTATAATCTAGAAGATTGTTTCTTATAGGTGCAGGTTTTCCAGAGAAATATGGCCGACATATCATTAGATGAACTGATCAGGAAAAAGGGCATGATGACGGCGGGAATGGGAACGTACAATGGGATCAATAACAGAACCGCTATGGGAGGTATGAGATCCAGGATCCAGCCTACATTGTTTAGTCATTTACCCAACCCCAATTACCAGAGAGTGTTTGATGATGATCAGAACATTGGTGTAACAGATGTGCGTCTCAAGCTAGGCATAAAGGATGCCTATGAGAAATTGGATGTCAAAGATGTACATAATCTAGAAGATAGGCTCAAAACAATTTCAAACTCAGATTTTGGTTGCTGTATCAAGTTTGTAAAAAAAAAATTAATGTGCACAGCTCTGCACACAGAACAATTTCAAAGCAACTAAATGACAAGGGTGGATATATCACGTTTAGCAGCAGAAATAAAAATTATTTCAATGTGCGTGAGGTCTGCAGACAGCTTCATATCACTGCCACAAAATGACAACATATCTGCAAAAACCCTAGTCCATGCCCTCATCATCTCTCGCCTTGACTACTGCAACCTCATGCTCTGTGGCCTCCCCTCAAACACTCTCGCACCCCTCCAATCTATTCTAAACTCTGCTGCCCGACTAATCCACCTGTCCCCCCCGCTATTCCCCAGCTTCTCCCCTCTGTCAATACCTTCACTGGCTCCCAATTGCCCAGAGACTCCATTACAAAACCCTAACCATGACATACAAAGCCATCCACAACTTGTCTCCTCCATACATCTGTGACCTCGTCTCCCGGTACTTTCCTGCACGCAACCTCCGATCCTCACAAGATCTCCTTCTCTACTCCCCTCTTATCTCCTCTTCCCACAATCGCATACAAGATTTCTCTCGCGCATCACCCCTACTCTGGAACTCTCTACCACAACATATCAGACTCTCACCTACCATCGAAACCTTCAAAAAGAGCCTGAAGACCCACCTCTTCCGACAAGCCTATAACCTGCAGTAACCACCGATCGACCAAACCGCTGCACGACCAGCTCTACCCTCGCCTACTGTATTATCACCCATCCCTTGAAGATTGTGAGCCCTCGCGGGCAGGGTCCTCTCTCCTCCTGTACCAGTTATGACTTGTATTGTTTAAGATTATTGTACTTGTTTTTATGTATACCGCTCCTCACATGTAAAGCGCCATGGAATAAATGGCGCTAGAACAATAAATAATTAATAACATGGGATACAGTAGGCTGTAGCACGTTTTGCAACAGAAAAAATAATTAAATTTTTTTAATGGGCGTTAGGTCTGCAGACAGCTTCATATCAACGTCACAAAATTACTACAAGGAATACAGCGGGCTGTATCATGCTTACCAACAGAATTAAAAAAATCTAATGTGTGTGAGGTCTGCAGACAGCTTCATGTCACCACCACAAAATGACAATGTGGGATACAGTTACCTGTATCACATTTTGCAACAGAAAATATGTATATTTTTTTAATGCGAGTTAGGTATGCAGACAACTTCATATCACCGCCACTAAATGACAATGGGCTGTATCACATTTTACAACAGAAAAAAATATTTTTTTTAATGAGCGATAGGTCTGTAGACAGCTTCATATCACAGCCACAAAATTACAACGTGGATTACAGCGGGCTGTATCACGTTTACCAACAGAAGTATATATATTTTTTTAAATGTGCATGAGCTATGCACACTATGGAATTTCACCACCACTAAATAAACAAGGTGAGATATGGCATGGTGAATCACGCTAGCAACTGCACCAACAAAATATTTCTTCATGCATAACAGCTTAAATCACAGTACAATGTCACCACAGCACTAAATGACAAGGTGGGATACAGCAGGCTCTTTCACATTTACCAAGTGAAAAAATAAGATTTAGAATGCTATGCTCGTGCATGGAGCACAATAGAAGCAGTACACAACACACTTGTATGACATGTGCCCTGCTGGCTTTGTCAGTGGACCTCAGTAATGGCAAAAAAAAAGAATTGCTGGAATGTTGATTTCACAGCCACACAGTACACCACCTAGCAAAACTATCTGAGTAAGAAACAACCGCCTAGCTAACTACCTAAAATCTAGCTGCTATCATTGACAGCGTCAGGAGCAGCCTTTCTGCGCTGTTACATTGTCAAAATGGCGCTAAACAAGATTTTTCACGTTTTTAGAACATTTTGCTCGTGTTTCCAATCACGAATCCGAATGTGCCATATTCGTGCTGAATTTATGTTTAGCGTTTATTTTCCGAACAAATTCGCTCATCACTAGTTAGAAGATGGAAGATCCATTTTACAGAGCACAGGATCCTAATTAGCTAACTAACATGTTCACTTGCAGCACTATCAGGAGTGCCTGCTCTGCACTATGACACTGAGAAAATGTCACCAGCAAAGCAAGATGTCCGCTTTTTATATGGCCAGTGACTTGTGACTATGGCAGCCAATCCACAGAAGATTTTGTGTTATGATGTTGTGGATGGTTTCTGCCCTGTGTTTGGCTGTTGGAATGTATAAACATAAAGATACTAAAGAAAAAATTCCACTCCGCAGCTTCTTTGACCCAGACACACCCTGTCCCCTCATCAAACATGTCCCCCACTCTCATCTTACAGCACCACTATCCTAACCAAAGCAATAATAAAAGCATTAGTGGAAATGTGATGATTAACCGAACTGTGGCCGAATTTTGCCGACTTTGAGTAAAAATGCTTGTGAAACTGAAAATGAATCCAATTTTGAGATTGGCAACCGTTTTCTGAATAAGTTTGTTCATCTCTACACAGAGGCTTTTTAGCACAGTACTCCTGGAGGCTTTTTGGAACAGTACAAACAGATGTTTTTGGTACAGCACAAAAAGAAGCTTTTTGACACAGTATTCCCGCAGGCTTTTTGGTAAAGTAAAAGGAGAAGCTTTTAGCACAGAACACTCTCAGAGGCTTTTAGGTACAGTACAAACAAAGGCTTTTTGGCACAGTACTCCCAGATTCTATTTGTTACAGTACAAACAAACTTTTTGGCCCAAAAATGGGAAAGAGACAGCTGCAAACTAATTTCTTTTTTTAAACACACCACTCACAAAACTCCGGCTTCAGAGTAGATCACTTTTTTAGACACACTGCTGGTATAGACACAGCAGTAGAATAACATAATTTTTTTGGCCCACAAATGGGAAAGAGATGATTACATAGTAGAAATTGTTTTTTAGACACACTACTCAGAAAAACACAGCTGCAGAGTAGAATTGCTTTTAGAAACACTACTTGTATAGACACGGATAGAATAAAAGTTTTTTTTGGCTCACAAATGGGAAATAGATGGCTGCATAGTCAAAACATTTTTTGTAACACTACTCACAAAAAAGGTGCACAGTAGAAAACTATTTTACACACTGTGCATCAAAAATGCTGTAGACTAACACAGACAAACACAGCAGTAGAAAAAAATATTTTTTGGCGTACAAATGGAAAAGGGATGGCTGCATAGTAGAAACAGTTTTTAGAAACACTACTCAACAAAACACAGCTGCAGAGTATAAAAAAGTTTTTAGAAACACTATTTTTGTATATACAAAGCGGTAGAATAAAATCCATTTTTGGCCCACAAATGGGAAATAGACGGCTGTAGAGTAGAATTTTTTTAGCAACATGACTAGTATAGAAAGCGGCAGAATAAAATAATTTTTTTGGATCATAAATGAGAAAGAGACAGCTGCTGAGTAGAACTTTTTTTAGACACATTATTCCAAAAAGCTGCAGAGTAGAAAGATTTTTTTAGACGCCCTACTCGTAGAGACACGGCTGCAGAGTACACAGAGGCTTTTTGGAACAATACTCCCACAGGTGGGGTAGTAAAGTACATACAGCGACTTTTTGGCAAAGTACTATCACAGACATGGTTGCATATGAGTATAAAAATATGTTTAGCTGAACATCACTCCCTCCGACACAGTTGAAGATTATTAACCCCTTTGGGTGTGCACAGTACTTGTTCAGACACAGGTGCAGAGTACATATAGAGGGTGTTTTTGGAAAACTCTGTACACACAGAACCGAATACTGTTCCTCACTACAGCTGCATCTTGTGACAATGCTAAACAGAGCAGAAATAAAAAAAAAAGTAATCTTGACCCAGGTGCAACAAGCCCAGGTGGATGAGGAGGTGGATGTCGTGATATAGGTGGAAAAGGCAAAGGAAGAGTAATCTAACACTATTTTTTATTTTTGCATTGTTTTATTTTTTTTTGTTTTTTTGTGGAACCGACCTAAAACAACCAATAATTAGCAAAGCTAAAACTATCAGTCTAGAACCAGGTGGTGTACGTCCAAGTGGAGAAAAAGATGGATGTGGTGGTATAGGTGAAAGAGGCAATGGAGAAGTAATCTAACACTGCTTTATTGTTTTTTTGTATTGTTTGTGCTTTTTTTTTATGAAACTGACTTAAAACAGTCTAGAATTAACAAAACTAAAACTAGCAATCTAGAATCAGGAGCTGAAGGTCCAAGTGAAGGAAGAGGATGGATGTAGTGGTAGAGTGGAAGAGTCAAGGGAAAAGTAATCCAACACTGCTTAATCGAGTTTTTTAAAAAATATTTAAAAACATTTCTGTAACTGACTTAAATCAACTTAGAATTAACAAAACTAAAACTAGCAATCTAGAATCAGGAGGTGTAGATCGAAGTGTAGGAAGAGGTGAACGTGGCGGTGTAGGATGAAGAGGCAATGGAAGAGTAATCAAACACTGCTTTTTGTTTTTTTTTATACTTTGCTAAGTGTAAAAGGAAAAGGAGTAATCCCAAACTATTTTTTTCTATTGTTTGCATACTTTTATTTTTTTCCCTGTTTTATAATTTCATTTTTTATGGAACTAACTTAAAACAGCCTAGAACTAACAAAACTAAAACGATGTGGAATAGACAATGGAGGAGTAATCCAACACTTTTTTTTTCTTTTTGTTTAATTATTTTATTTTTCATTTTTTTAGGGAACTGACCTAAAAGAACACAGAATGAATGCAAAATAAACTAAGAAGTAGTGATGAGAAAACCCATGTATGTTCTGGTGAAGCTGGTTCTCTTGAACATTTTTGAAAAGTTTGGTTCGGATACCAGAATGATCCCCGAAATCAAACCCTGACCCCATTCAATTGAATTTGGGGCCCGAACATCCAGTGATTCCCATGCTGTTATTTGTCTGACAGCGCATGAAACACCTGCTCTGATCGGTGGTAACCTTTCAAGTAACTGCCGTCAGAGCACTGCGGTTCGCATGCTTTGATACAGACGACAGTCTGTGAGCAAACAGCTATGACCAGTGGTAAAAAGGTTACCATCGGTCACAGGCATCGGCTGATGAGAGTACCACTCTCATTGTCGTATGCCAGGTCTCGCTGATAGCAGTGGGAGCAAGCTTACGATGATGAGAGTATTGATCAGCCAGCACATGTGCAATAAATAAATGAATTTAAAAAATGGCTTGGGGTCCCCTCTTTTTTTGTTAACCAGCGCAGTCAAAACTGAAAGCTGCCGACTGCAGCCCTCAGCAATCAACATTGGCTTTCCTGCTTAGAGAAAATAAAGGGGTTCCCACACAGTTTTTTTAAAATAATTTCTAGAAATAATTTAAAAAATAAGTGTAGAATCCCCCCCTATTTTTTACAACAAGCCAAGCTAAAGCAGACAGCTGGGGCTGGTATTCTCAGACTGGGAAGGGGTCATGGATATTGGCCATGTCCAGCCAAAAAATAGCAGTCTGCAGCTGCCCCAGAAGCGGTGCATAGATTAAATGCACCAATTCTGGCAATTTGCCCAGCTCTTCCCACTTACCCTGATGTGGTGGCAAGTGGGATAATATTTGTGGGGTTGATGTCAGCTTTGTAATATTAGCCAAACCCACAGGTTAGTAATAGAGAGGCATCCATAAGATGCCCCCATTAGTAACCAAACAGTAAGAATAAAGTTCTTTATTTGAAATAAATCTATCCACCCTTTTAACCCATTTCTTTTCAAAAGTTAAAAATAAAAAAAACATATTCCTCATGTGTCCGACGATAATCCATATGACCCATGATGCGATCCAACTCTGCTTTTTGATTTCACAGCTGATCAGTGGCATGATGCGAGACCTCAGCCATGAATCCATGAGATGATGAGCCTCAGAACTCAGCTGCAGTGCTGAATGTTGAAGTCAATAGCGTGAGCGGAGTTTATAGTAAACAAACTCTGATGACCTCACTGACGTCAGCGCAGTCTAAGTGAGAACTATCCCACAAGTAGAGATGAGCGACTTTGCCTTTTTTCGGGTCGAGTCGGGTTTCATGAAACCCGACTTTCGCAAAAGTCAGGTCGAACGCAATCGGCCGATTATCATGAAAAGTCGAAGGCCGACTGAAACACGAAACCCAATGCAAGTCAATGGGGAAGAAAAGTCGGCAGTGAGTGGAGGACATGAAACACACCTACAGTGCCCATTTTAATGCCAAAAACATCAATTCTTATTACTTAAGCTTGTCAACCTTAATTTACTTTATAATAATAGTTAGGCATTGAAAACTGGGGGTTATTTGGCTAAAGTTGTGGGGGGGGTAGGGCTGGCTCCAAATTTTCATGGGCCCAGGGCCAAAGAGTGTCATTGGGCTCCTTTAACACATGCCACAATTCATGATCCTCTGATACGGCAGAGAAATAGCTGTATGGTACAATGAAAAATACGTCACTTCTTACATCACATGACTGATATCCATTTTAAATTCTCCAATAGCTCCAAAAACAGACAGTATATTACTCCATACAGTATTATAGCCACTGCATAGTGCGCCATACAGAGTAATGTTCGATACAGTATATGATGAGCTCCACATAATGCTACAGCATATGTTGGTCCCCATGGATGAAGCTCCATTGTCTTATGGGCCCAAATAATGCTCCATATGTAATGGGCCCCATTTCTAATGCTCCAGTGTATAATGGGCCCTGTAAATGCTGCTCCAGTGTCTGATGTCCACCTTTGGAATGTTCCAGTGTATGGTGGGCCCCATATATCATTCTCCAGAGTATAGTGCTCCCCAAAAATTGCTCCCAACCTTTAAAACAAATAAATAAGTCTCCTCACTAGGGAATCCCTGTACTCTGGACTCCTCATCGTCCCCATCTTCCATCTCTCTGCATTTGGACTGTTTAGGCAGAGGGCGTACAGATGTGATGTCATCGCGCTCTCTGATCAGAATGTCACTCAGGAAACGCGGAAGACTTCATGGCGGTGGAGCAGGGAGAGGTAAGTATTTCAACTTTGCAAGTGCTGTGATCCTGAGCAAGCAGGAGGGGCCCACTCATTGGCGACGGCACTGGCACAGGGCCCCTCATAGTACAGCGGTGTGTCTGACGGCGTGTGTTTGACAGCGGGTGGGCCTTGCCGTTGCCCATGAGTATGCCCCCCCACCTGCTCAAGGAACCTGCACTTTCATCTGCACCTTCCTCTTTGTCACCGTGTAAGGTGGTATAGTATGTGGGAAGGCAAACCTGAGTTTGATCAGGGTCAGATTCTGGCTGTGTAGAGTGTGAGGGGAATGTAGTAGTCTGGGTCAATGTACCAGCAGAATCATCTTGCAGTGGCTGGGCATCAGTGCACTTGTGGCGCCCCCAGGAGTATGGTCGCCACAGTGGCATTACCTTCCTCCTAGGGAGCGTGATGTCATGCTTGGGAGCAACGAAGGATCTCTCTAGCAGTTAAACCAACAAACAACACAGTTCCCACTCCAGGCCAGCAGGGAGAGCTCTGAACCTGACTTCTGAGGAGCTGCTCTCTGTGGTCGGGAGGAGGGAAGTTAGGGCAGTCTGTGAGGGGAAGGGGAAGTGTGTGGATGTGAGAAGGGGAGCTGGAGGATGAGCAGAGTTAAGGCTCACTCCTAGCTGGAGTGCATGGTCCGGAATCCGGTCTCCGAGTTTGTAGGGACACTGACGGTCCTGCAGCAGAAACCGAAGGAAGTAGCAGCTGTAAATGCTCTGTTCCCAACTAAGGCTCGGAGGCCCCAGCAGCGACGTGTGGGAGCCAGAAGGAAAAGGCTACGGTTGCCTGCCATATGAGAAAGTTCCAAAAGAGAGTCAACAGGGGTAACTTCAGTGAACTCAGTACTGCGAGTACCTCAGATAAGCGCTATAACGGAGGCCACACTACCTATCTGCAGAGAGAGAATTCCTCATTTGCTTTCAGGCTAACCAACTCCTTCTCCATCTGTACTCTTGGTCCTGGACGGCACTTACCAAGTACAGGTAAAGGAACTGCACGACTGTGTCTGTCATCTTTCTCCTGCGCCTGGCGCACGGCTCTGCTACATCCTGCACTGCACACCATCTACCAACTCTTTCATCTGCCCTGAGACTGCGGCCCTACCTGTGCAGGGCTTCTACATCTTAGCTGCACCACAACATCTGTCCCAGAGAAGCGACACTGCAACGCTGGTCAATCTGATCAGAAACCACAGGTGGCATCACGTATCATTCACCCCTTTGCTTGAACGCACAGAGCCACGGACCGGGTCACCACCACCGTGACACATCCCTCTGAGACACCGGCCCAGTACCGATTAACCCCACTGCCCTGGCTGGCGACCCACACGCCATGTCAGATTCATCTTGGACTGGGGAATTCACGATTTGACTTGATAACCCAGGCATGGTATGTGAGAAAGAGCTACATGGACTAATGTGAAGTGTGGCCTGCTGCATCATTCACTTTTGGTGGGGGTGAAGGACACATGGAAAGGGGTTCTTCCTGACCAGGAGCCAGCACTTGACGACTCAGTGCTTGCATTTTTTGAAACTTCAGAAGAGGAGGGCATATTAGCTGGAGTCTGTTTCGGCAATGTAAGCCAAAACCAGTTCCTGATACTCCGGCTTTAAAAGCGGTTAACCTACTCTCAGAAAAAGTAGCCTTCCAGGCGTTCCGGAGCCAGACCATGACGCAGGCTCAACACCTCCTGCCTTAGCTGCTATTGTGCTTTTGCCACTACCAGCAGATGCACCACCACCACCATCAGTACCAGCTGGCTCCCCCCACGTCCGCGGCCTCTTCCACCATACTTCCAAATTTTGGAGAAAATGTACCCAAAATAACATCAGATATATGGTACCGTATCAGAAGTGTACAGCTGTATACAGTCAAAGGATAATTGTAAATCTCTGTATATATTTCATGAGTCACACAGAGACGCTCACAGGCTCAGTATGGATTAGACAAGAATATAAAAAGTAGAAAAAGGTTACAGTATCATCAGATAGCAGGTATATGTAGTATTGTTTAAACATTCTAAATCTCCGTATATATTTCAGGAGGCAGACACAGACGCTCTCAGGCTCAGTATGGATTACAACACAATATAAAAAGCCATAAAACGGTAATGGATCTGAAGCGTACAGCTGTATACAGTGTAGGGGTCATTGTCAATCTCAGTATTTATTTCCAGAGTCAGAAACAGACTCTCACTTGGTCAGTTTGGATTAGACCAGAATATAAAAAGCAGTAAATAGGTAATGTGTCACAAGCGTAGAGCTGTATACAGTGTTGGGGTAATTTTTAAATCTACATGTAAATTGCAGGAGTAACCCACAGACTCTCACACGCTCAGGATGGATCACACCACAATATAAAAAGAAGATCCGCAAGAAATAATCACACATGTGGGCCAATGTTCCAGGTGTCAATGATACACTTAGAGTGGTGGGTGGAGGAGGACTTTCTGGCAGAAAGGGTACAGTATCACCAGACACCAGGTATATATTGCATAGTTTAAACATTAAAAATGTACGTCTATATATCAGGAGTAGTGTTGATCCACCCCGCAAGTGCTCGAGTTCAGTTCAGTTCATCGAACAGGAGGCAAGTTCGTTGAATGTTCGTCGAACGTTTGATGATCACCATTGAACCCCATTGAAAACAATGGCAGGCAAACACAAGCAAATACAAACACATGAGCAGTAGACACAGGTACTAGGCCCAAAGTATTCACTGGGCTAAATGGACTTAAAAAATGGTTCTTACATAAACAGGCGGCACAGATTGGTTCACGGGTGGGCTCCTCTGCTGAGTAGCAAACACCGTTACTAGGCATAAAGTATTAACTGGGCTAAATGCAGTCAAAAGCTGGTTCTTTCATAAACAGGCGGCATAGCTAGGTTCACGGGTGGGCTCCTCTGCTGAGTAGCAGACAGTGCTACAAGGCCCAAAAGGATTTTCTGGACAAGATGCGGTAAAAATTATTAGAAACACACACGATGTAGCTCCTTGACAGGTGTACTACACCGCTTGCTATCAGACATCGCTACTATGACATGAAACTGTCTATTAACATTGAAAACCATTATTAATGTGAAAATAAAGTTACGCTTTTGGTGAGCGAACTGTTCTCGAATGGAACCTCAAACAGCCGACTTTTAAGCAAAGTGTTCGAGTTCGAAGAACGGCTCGAACACCGCCCAAAACAGCTCGAATTTGAACTTGGAGAACAGTTTGACTCGAACACCACTCATCTGTAAATCAGGAGGCAGACTCAGACGGTCTCAGGCCCAGTATGGATTCGACAAGATTGTAGAAAGTTGACAAAGGGTACAGTATCACCGGGTAACAGGTATATATAGCATAGTTTAAACATTAAAAATCTCCGTGTATATTTACGGAGTCCGACAAAGACACTCACAGCCTCAGTATGGATTAGACAAGAATCTAAAAAGTAGAAAAAGGGTAATGTATTCGAAGCGTACACCAGTATACACTGTTGGGGTATTTTTAAATCTTCATATATATTTCAGTCTCAGTAAGACAGTCCAGACTCTCCGCAAGAGGAAACGAGATGGATAAAAGTACAGACGGAACGTCGAGTGATTGCAGAAATTTTGGAATTACTAATCATGGGAAAAACTCCCGGGAAAATTCTCAGAGGCGATGCTGACCCTCAATTACTTTGTCTGTGGAGACAGTGAAAACAGTTCTTTGTGAAGAAAGGGTTGCTGTATCGCAGTACCGAGGATCCCATCACCGTTACTCATCTCCATCAAATTGTGATCACAGGGAGAGATGTAGGCATGGTCCTCACTGCCTATCATGATCTGTCATGTAACTTTGGAGTGCAAAAGACAGAAGCCACAGGCTGTAGGCGATTCTATTGGATTGGCATGAGAGGACACATTTAAAAATGTGGGCAGGAATGTCACACGTCTGTAAGTAGGAAAACTGTGAAAGCTGATGATAAACCACCACTGCATCTCATTGTGAGTCGGCGACCATAGCAAATGAAAGCCATTGATCATCTGAAGATAGAGCCCAGCAGGACAGGGCATAGCTACGTCTTAACCATCATCTATCAGTTCACCAAATTTGTAGTGGCAGTCCCAGTGAAGGATTTGACAGCCCAGACTACACAGCGGTGGAGCAGGGAGAGGTAAGTATTGCAAGTGCTGGGGCCCTGAGCAAGCAGGGGGGGCCCACTCGTGGGCGGTGGTACTGGCACTGGGCCCCTCATAGTACGCTGGTGTCTGATGGCGGGTGTGCATCCCCACCGTCAGAGACACTTGATGGTACTTTGAGGGACCCTGTGCCAGTGCCGGGGCCCAAGATTCGGCCCACCCACCTGTCCAGGGCAATGGCACTCGCACGGGTGCGTGCGCCAGGCGGTGACCCCGGCCCAGAGGGTGGAGGCAGCCCAGTTAGGGAGGTTGAAAAAATGGCATATGTTGATGTTGGACATTCAGCAGCTGCAAATGGAGTAATTGGAGAAGTCCAAGGAAAAGGAGGACAAAAGCGAGCTATTTTTCTGGCAAAAGCGAGCTTTTTTCTGGCAACCTATGTGTCATCAGGGGAAGGCGGGAAAAAATCCTTTGAAACCCAGGCATGGTTCATTTTAATGAAGGTTAGATCATCAACATTTTGGGTCAACAGACGGGTCCTTTTTCCTGTCAGGATTGATCCAGCAGCACTGAAGACTCTTTCGGATAGCACACTAGCAGCAGGGCAAGCGAGCTCCTGTAAGGCATATTGTTACAATTCAGGCCAGGTGTCCAGTTTACAGGCCCAAAAGTCAAAGGGAAATGACCTGTGAGGGAGAACATCGATATGGGAGGAGAAGTAGTGTGTAACCATAGTTGACAACTGCTGTCTCCTGTCACTTTCAATCGATGCAGTATTACCAGTCATGTGAGCGGTACTTGAAAAATCAGTCCACAACATGGTCATGAAACCTGTGTCTCCAACGCCACTTCGGATGTGTGCACCACAAACACCGCTTCCATGTTGCCCCCTACAGCTCGTGGGAGAACCATCACCGCTGCTGTGTGCTGAGAATGCCTCAAACAAACGGTTTACCAGAGTTGCTTGTTTGTTAGCCAATATTAGCTCTAGGTTCTCCTGTGGCATGATGTTTTGGAATTTGCCTTTATAGCGTGGATCCAGGATGCTGGCAACCAGTAGTCATCATCGTTCATCATTTTGGCAATGCGGGGGTCCCTTCTTAGGATCTGCAAGGCATAATCACACATGTGGGCCAATGTTCCAGGTGTCAATGACGCACTGTGAGTGCTGGGTGGAGGAGCACTTTCTGGCAAATCCACATCCCTCCAGTCACGCACAAACCCTGTACCTGACATTGCCACGCCAACATTTTCTCTTGCCCCCTGAGAAGCATCCTCCTCCCCTAAATAATCATCCCCATCATCCTCCTCCTCTTCCTCTTCTTCCTTCTCCTCATCCAGGAGAGTTCCCTGAGCAGACAATTGCTGACTGTCATCAAGGCTTCCCTCCTCCTCTTCCTCTTCCTCCTCGGCTGCAGACGCCTGCTTCTTAATGTGCGTCAAAGTTTGCATGAGCAGATGCATAAGTGAGATGCTCATGCTAATGATGGCGTCGTCTGCGCTTACCAGCCATGTGCATTCCTCAAAACACTGAAGGACTTTACAGAGGTCTTTCAGCTTCGACCACTGCAAACCCGACAACTCCATGTCTGCCCTCAAACTGCCTGCCCGTGTATCCTCCCACAAATGCATTACAGCCTGCCTCTGTTCGCACAGCCTCTCAACCATGTGCAGGGTGGAGTTCCACCTTGTTGCAACGTCGATAATTAGGCGGTGCTTGGGAAGGTGGAGCAATCGCTGCAGCGTCTGAATACGACTGGAGTGTACGGGCGACCAGCGGATGTGCGAGCACAGTCTTCACACCTTTTGGAGCAGGGCGTTTAACTCCAGATAATTATTGAGGAAGCACTGCACCACCAGGTTCAAGGTGTGAGCCAGGCAAGGTATGTGTCTGAGTTTTGAAAGGGCTATGGCTGCCACAAAATTCCGGCCGTTATCAGTAACTACCTTGTCTGCATCAAGATGTAGACTGCCCAGCCATGACTCAGTTTGTTGCTGCAAGTAGTCAGCCAGTACCTCCGGGGTGTGTCTGTTGTCACCCTAAACACATCATCTTCAACACAGCCTGCTGACGCTTACCACTAGCTGTACGATAGTGTGACACCTTGTGTGCAACACTGGCAGCTGCGGATGGAGTGCTCGTGCGACTGCGCTCTGTGGACGAGCTTTCGCTTCTGGAGGAGGAGGAGGGTCGAACGCCTACACCCAACTGTTTCCTATACCGTGAGCTAGGCAGCACTGTCCCACCGCCGCTGTCTCCTGTGGACCCTGCATCCACCACATTAACCCAGTGCGCAGTGATGGACACGTAATGGCCCTGGCCATGCCTACTGGAACATTCATCTGTTGTGAGGTGCACATTTACACTCACTGATTGCTTGAGTGCATGGACAATGCGGTCTTTCACATGCAGGTGGAGGGCTGGGATGGCTTTTCGAGAAAAGAAGTGCCGACTGGGTAGGTCATAGCGTGGTACTGCATAGGTCATGAGCTCGCGGAAAGCTTCGCTTTCAACCAACCGGTAGGGCATCATCTGTAACGAGATTAGTTTGGCAATGTGGGCGTTCAAACACAGTGTACGCGGATGAGAGGGTGAGTACTTTCTTGTCATACTCAGAGTCTCTGGTAGGGTGAGCTGGACTTGAGAGCTGCATATGGTGGAACTAGCGGTGGACATGGCAAACTGAGAGAGGGTTGGTGATGGTGATGGTGTTGGTGGTCTTGCTGATGGCCTAGATTCAGTCTTTCATAGCATTAACATTGTGATTCCCTGACTGCTTTGGCCTTGCGACGACACCTCAACATTTGCTGCTGGTGGTGTGCTAACCAGTGGGTTTACAGTGGGGGAAGCTATGTAGCGTTGCTGACTACCTTCATTCGGAGCAGGTGCACATGTGGTGCGTTAGGTTTGGTAGTCCGTCCACGCTTGCAAGTGCATGGTGGCTAAATGTCTAAGCATGCAACTGGTATTCAAATTGCTCAGATTTTTCCCTCGGCTAAAGGTCTTTGCGCACTTCTTACAGATAACCTTTGCCTGATCATTAGGATTTTGTTCAAAAAGTGCCACACTGCACTCTTCCTACTATGGAAGACACTTTGAGGGCTTGCACGCTGTGCTAATTTGACCGTCAGGCCAAGCTGTCCTGCAACTCTTTTGGTTTTTGTAACCCGTTTTTGGACTGCTACTGGCCTGCCAGACAACAGCTGTTGCGATGTCGATGCCTGCTGCGGATGCTCCTCCTCCTCTTCTGAGCTATAGGCAGCGGCACCCTCTTCCCCCAATGGATGCCATTCTGGGTCAACAACTGGGTCATCCATCACCTCCTCTTCAATTTCATGTGCACCTTCCTCTGTGTCACCGTGTAAGGTAGTATAGTATGCGGGAAGGGGCACCTGAGTTTCATCAGGGTCAGATTCTAGCTCAGTACACTGCGAGGACAATGTAGTGCTCTGAGTGAATGTACCAGCAGAAAAATCTAGCAGTGGCTGTGCATCAGTGCACTCCATGTCAGATTTATCTTGGACAGGGGAATTCACATTTTGACTTGATAACCCAGGCATGGTATGTGAAAAGAGCTCCATGGAGTAATCTGTAGTGTGGCCTGCAGCATCCTAAACTTTTGGTAGGGGTGAAGGACACAAGGAAAGGTGTTGTTCCTGACCAGGAGCCTCCACTGATGACTCAGTGCTTTTATTTTTGAAACTTCAGAAGAGGAGGTGATAGAGCTGGAGGCTGTGTCAGCAATGTAACCCAAAACTTGTTCCTGAAGCTCCGGCTTTAAAAGCGGCTTACCTACTCCCAGAAAAGGGAGCCTTCGAGGCCTTATGGAGCCAGATGATGACGCAGGCTCAACACCTCCTGCCTTAGGTGCTATTGTGCTTTTGCCACTACCAGCAGATGCACCACCACCACCACCATCAGTACCAGCTGGCAACCCCCGCCCACTTCCATGGCCTCTTCCACTATACTTCCTCATTTTTGCGAAACTGTACCCAATATACCCCCAACTATATGGTACTGTAAAACAAGGTACAAGGTGCATATAGTATTGGGGAGAATTTCAATCTCCCTAGAGATTTTAGGAGGCTGAACAATTATCTCAGGACCACTATAGATTACACCTCAATTGAACAGGCTGAAATTGGCTGGTGTATGACAAGGTACAAGGTGTATATAGTATTGGGGAGAATTTGAATCTCCCTAGAGATTTTAGGAGGCTTAACAATTATCTCAGGCCCACTATAGATTACACCTCAATTTGACAGGCTGAAATAGACTGGTGTATGACAAGGTAGAAGGTGTATATAGTATTGGGGAGAATTTGAATCTCCCTAGAGATTTTAGGAGGCTGAACTATTATTTCAGGCCCACTATAGATTACACCTCAATTTAACAGGCTGAAATTGTCTGGTGTATAGCAAGGTACAAGGTGTATATAGTATTGGGGAGAATTTGAATCTCCCTACAGATTTTAGGAGGCTGAACAATTATCTGAGGCCCACTATAGATTACACCTAAATTTAACAGGCTGAAATAGGCTGGTGTATGACAAGGTAGAAGGTGTATATAGTTTTGGGGAGAATTTGAATCTCCCTACAGATTTTAGGAGGCTGACAGTGATGCTCTCAGTCCAAGTATTGTAGCAGGCAGCCTACTAAGCAGGACTGCTGCACACAAAAGTGTGGAAAAATGAGCGCTTGGTATCGGTGCAGAAAAGAGGAAGAAAAGTATTTTTGCTTTTAAAAAACAGTTTGCACAACAGTGTGTAAATAGTAATGCAGCTATCAGGGAGCCTTGTAAGGCAGCCTAATAACCAACAGAGCTGATGCACCAAAATATATCCTCCCCTGTCACTGCACACAAACTGTTGTGTTGTACAGTGAAAATCGCTACCAGCAGAAGCAGTATTTTTTTTCTTCTTCCCTGCCTAACGCTCTCCCTTATTCAGAATCAGCAGCAGCAACCTCTCCCTATGCTGAGATCGGCAGAAGTAAGATGGCAGTCGGCATGCACGCCCTTTTATAGCCCCTGTGATGCCAGACAAAGCAAACCAATCACTTGCATGCCTTTCTCAAAGATGGTGGTGACCACTGCCCATGTCATCGCGTTGCCCACAGTGTGCGTCCTCCATCATTGGCTGAAAAAGGGCGCTGGAAGCATCATTTGAAATGCGACTTTGGCGATCTGGTCGCCGACCTCATGGCCGACCTCACGCTATGGTCGGGTTTCGTTTCATGAAACCCGACTTTAGCAAAAGTCGGTGACTTATGAATTTGACCGACCTGTTTTGCTCAACTTTACCCACAAGTGCTGACATCAGTGAGGTCACCTGAGTTCATCGACTATGAGCTCCACTCACTGTACACACATCGGCTTTTTGGCACAATACTCACCCAGATATGGGTGCAGAGTACACACAGCATCCTTTTGGCACAGTTCTCCCACAGCAGTTTGTTTGCAGAGTGTGCAACCTAACACTTTCCCTCACTCCAACTGCATTATGTCTCTACACTAGTGAGAGCAGAATGGTGGCGGCACTCATGATCAAATGTTTAGAAAGGCCAGATCACTTGGGGTGCTGGGCCAACCACAGCCATGTCAAGTACTGTCATGGCTGTGATAGCTTCAGAAGTGCACTGCAGCCTTTCAACAAACTTTATTAGGCATCCGAACCTGAACAGAAAACCAGACATCCTGCTAAAAGTCCATGCTCAGGGTTCAGTACCGGACACTTGGTGTCTGGTATGAACCCCGAACTTTACAGATCAGGTTCATTGATTCCTATTAAAGAGGCATCAGAGGAGTAGAAGTAACTTTAGAAGTAGCCAAATCAAAAATGTTTGAGATTCTCAAAAGAAAAAATGCAGGGAAGTGTTCAGCAACAACAAAGGTCATGGAACAGCTTGAGAGTCAATAAAAGTGTATAATCTCCAGATTATTTTCTTGGTAAAGTAAAACCTTTTCACAATATTAACCAAAGAAAAAATCCAGCTCTGGAGAGGTCTTGGAATCAACTTACACACGTGGTCAAAATTGTTGGTACCCCCAGTTTAATGACAGAAAAACCCACAATGGTCACAGAAATAACTTGAATCTGACAAAAGCAATAATAAATAAAAAATCTATGAAAATGAACAAATGAAAGTCAGACATTGCTTTTCAACCATGCTTCCACAGAATATTTAAAAAAAAATAAAACTCATGAAATAGGCCTGGACAGAAATGATGGTACCTCTGAAAATAATGTGACAAAAGGGACATGTTAATTCAAGGTGTGTCCACTAAATAGCATCACAGGTGTTTACAATCTTAGAATCAGTGAGTGAGCTTGTATAGAGAGCTATAAATACTCACTGTGTTGTTTGGTGACATGGTGTGAATCCCACTCAACATGGACCAGAGGAAGCAAAGGAAAGAGTTGTCTCGGGGATTAGAAAGAAAATTATATACAAACATGTTAAAGGTAAAAGTTATAAGACCATCTCCAAGCAGCTTGATGTTCCTGTGACTAAAGTTGCACACATTATTCAGACATTTAGGCTCCATGGGATTATAGCCAACCTCCCTGGACGTGACAGCAGGAGGAAAATTGAAGACAAATCAAAGAGACAGATAATACAAATCGTCCAAAAGAGCCCAGAAAAACTTCTAAACAGATTAAAGATGAACTTCAAGCTCAAGGAACATCAATGTCAGATTGAACAATCCATCGTTGTATGAGCCAAAGTGGACTTCATGGGAGATGACCAAGGAGGACACCATTGTTGAAAAAAAATCATAAAAAAGCCAGACTGGAATTTGCCAAACTACATATTAACAAGCCACAAAGCTTCTGGGAGAATGTCCTATGGACACATGAGACAAAAATGGAACTTTTTGGTAAGGCACATCAGCTCTATGTTCACAGATGGAAAAATTAAGCATATCAAGAAAAGAACACAGTCCCTACTGTGAAACATGGAGGAGGCTCTATTATGGTCTGGGGTGGCTTTTCTGCATCTGCCACAGACTGTCTAGAATCTGTGCAGGGTGTAATGAAATATCAAGATTATCAAAGGATTCTAGAGAGAAATGTGCTGCGCAGTGTCAGAAAGCTTGGTGTGATAAGTTTATACTGAAGTTCTATGGAGACCGATGACGTGGGTCAAAATGAAGACAAACATGGTATATCAGAGTTCAAGATGTATATATCTATTGTACAGATATGAACTTCAGATAACAGATGCAAATTGCAACTCTAGAGAGAAGCAGGCAATAAAACAGTCTCAAGAGTATGCAGATGTAGTATTACAGACCGAGGGTGCGAGTACAAGTCCAGCAACGTAGGATCCAGAGCTCGTGCTGGCTCCTAATGGAGAGCAGACCATAGCGGACGTGGGTGCAGAGCGGGTGTAAAGCAACAGAGTCCTTCCTTGCTACATAGATCCAGATGCAAGCGGGGTATCCCGAAAAATAGAAGAGGCAAGCAGGTTGCAAGTCCTTCCAGCTTGACAGCAAGTAAGGTACAAGATACACAAGCAAACTATAGCGATCAGAGTTCCTTTATATATGCAGAAGACAGGAAACAAGGATTATCAGAGAGAAAACAAGATGGCCTGTCACACCGTTCTGTCTATATCTGCTTGTCGGCATGACAATGCATGTTTATGCTTTAACCCTTTGCGCCTTTCCCCCTAATTGAGCTGGGATACTATTGGCTGTTACCTGTATGGAGCCTGCTCAGTTCCCTGCTCTGCTGCGTAGCCGTACATGTGCTGTTAGGTCTTTACTCTGCTGCATGACCATCCGCATGTGCGGTCCCTGGTTGCTGCTGTGGAAGCTGTCCGCGGTTTGTGAGGTCATTTGCAGCTGGTGCATGACTTTCAACATGTGTCTAGGCTTGCAGATGATGCCAGGTGCTCTAAGCCTCATTTCCTGCACTGACTGTGCTGCAATGGTTTCTGTGTGTGCTTAGGGTGTGCGTGGCCACACCTCCCTTGCTTTTATCAGGGTTAGTGTGTGTACTTGAAATGCTGTCCCCAGCCTATTGCTGAGGGGCAGCTCCTATATAAACTTCCCCTTCTCAGCTGGGCATTGCCAGAGCTACTCACAAAGCTCCTGAACTTTGCCATGTGTGTTTTGTGCTTGTGTCCCTGGACCTCTCCTGTATATGTTTTGGTACCAAAGTCCCTGCCTTGATTCCTGCTTTGTCATGTTCCTGCTCCTGTCCTGGAGGCGGTATATCCAGGCCTGAATCCTTGATCCTGTACTTGACCTTGTCTGAACTGTGTCTGCTGTTATGTTTCTTGAATCCCTCTGTGTTTGGAGCCTCACACCCAGTGACTCTGAGTCTTTTGTAACCGGTGTTTCTGCTGAGCATCTACTACCCTGTACTCTGACTACCATGCGGTGCTAGCTCCATGCAGGCCCAGCAATCCTGCGGTTTTAGCACCATCACGCTCGAGTTCCTTCATATGTCCGATGCCCGGAGCCTGATGACCACTGCCTGGAGCCTGGAGCTTGATGACTGCAGTGGTGCCTGTAGGTCGTGTTGGATGTCCGGAACCGAGCGACTCCTGTCTGATGTCTGCTGGTGACTCTGATGTCCTGTGGGTGACCCTGATTGTCCTGATGTCCTCGTGTACCCTGATGTCCTGATGACTTTGTGTACCCTGATGTCCAGCCTGTGTCCTGATGTCCTGATGTCCAGCCTGTGTCATGATGTTCTGATGTGCAGCCTGTGTCCTGATGTCCTGATGCCCAGCCTGTGTCCTGATGTCCTCATGTACCCTTATGTCTTGCCTGTGTCCCGATGTCCCGCCTATGTGTGCCTCGGTGATCCGTTGGTGTCTTGGGGTCCACTGGGTGGTACCCTTCTGTGAGGTGTGGAATCGGGAGCCTGGCATAGCCCTGTTTCATCTATGTACTGTGTGACTTTACTTTAAGTAAACTTTACGTTCTTCATACCTGAAGCTGTGCGGTGTTATCAAGTCCTACGTGTCTTCTTTGTCCACATG
Source organism: Dendrobates tinctorius (assembly GCF_039654945.1). Classification (NCBI taxonomy): domain Eukaryota; kingdom Metazoa; phylum Chordata; class Amphibia; order Anura; family Dendrobatidae; genus Dendrobates; species Dendrobates tinctorius. The sequence continues at coordinate 18,053,482 of NW_027361725.1, read as the reverse complement.
CTCAGCTGCCACAGAATCCCGGTCACTGCCCTTCCCTAGTTTTGGTAGGCTCGGGTCCCCCTCTGTGGTATAGAGGGTCCATATTGCGTCGCTGGGGGATGCCCGCCCCCTCATCATCATGGTCGGTCGGTGTGGAGGCGCCTGCTAGGCCGCGTCCACGGCCGCCGTCGTGACATGGCCCCCATGAAGCCAGCAACTCCATTTTGGGTAAGGACAGAATCCAAAAAAATTAAGTGCAAGAGCAAACAAAAACAGGTATGCAGTCCCAGTCCTTACACTTGGTCTCACTTGCAGGTCATGTGTCTTGCAACAGGATAATGACCCAAAACACACAGCTAAAAACACCCAAGAATGTCTAAGAGGAAAACATTTGACTGTTCTGAAGTGGCCTTCTATGAGCCCTGATCTAAATCCTATTGAGCATCTTTGTAAAGAGCTGAAACATACCATCTGGAAAAGGCAACCTTCAAACACGAGACAACTGGAGCAGTTTGCTCTTGAGGAGTGGGCCAAAATACCTGTTGAGAGGTGAAGAAATCTCATTGACAATTGCAGGAATCGTTTGATTGCAATGATTGCCTCAAAAGGTTGTGCAACAAAATATTAAGTTAATGGTACCATCATTTCTGTCCAGGCCTATTTCATGAGTTTTATTTTTTTAAATTCTGTGGAAGCATGGTTGAAAAGCAATATCTGACTTTCATTTGTTCATTTTCACAGATTTTTGATTTATTATTACTTTTGTCAGATTCAAGTTATTTCTGTGACAATTGTGGGTTTTTCTCTCATTAAACGAGGTGTACCAACAATTTTGACCACGTGTGTATGTCCTTATAAAGTGGCTATGAGTAAGAAATAACACAACTCTAAATCCAACCACATTTACTGAAGACATAAAAAAATAAAGTTTTTTCAAGAACGATGCAATGTGCTCGGTGCTCACTGCAGTCCTATATTGCTCAATCATGTATCCCTCTGATCTGAAAGAGATGTTAAATCAGGCTTAGTCTGTGAAATTGGTCACATGCATGATACAATGTGTACCCCTTACAAACATCTTCCTCAATTTAAATCCAGAGTTTATCTGAAAATGCAAACCATCAGTAACATTTAAGAGTGAAAAGGCCCAATAACACTTTACAACAAAAAGGACAAAAAAACATGTAAAATTGCTGGAGACTTTTGGAAAGAGATTTTTGGGACAAATGAAACCAGAATGTATTTGTATCAGAATGATGGGATGTGAACAATTTGGTGAATGAAAGAAAAGAATACTATTTCTGTGTCAAACAACGAGGTGGTGATGTTATGGCAATGGTGCTACCATGATGGTGTGCATTAATGATGAGACCAGACCCAAAATACAGCAAATCTCAATAACTTCTTAAAGTAATGGGATATTTTTCAATGGACAAATAAGTCACCGGTTATCCATGGGAGTTTAACCAGTGTGATCAAAACTCACAAAAAGCTATAAATGAGGACAGCCCTAGTAAAGTTCTGGCAAAGCATCTCAATAGAAGAAACTAAGCATTTTATATTGGGCTTCAGACTTCAGATAGTCAATACAACACATTATTAAAATAAATGCATTTTTAAATGTTAATTGGTTTGATTATATTACACATCTGTCTCATCTTCTGGACTGGTCGCCACTGCCTTCCCCTATACCTGCCATCATTTGTTGTGCTCCATTTTTGATCTTACAAGTGACCCAGCATTCCTCAGTGGCTTAATTTCACAAAGCCCTTTAAGGTCCACTTAAATACACCTCTGGGAGTGAATATCGAGTCAGTGATGGGTTAAGTTGCTGTTTGCTTTCGAGTTGCCATCTTCCAATTTCTTCTGTTGCTGTCATCTACTCAGATTCTTGTGGTATCTACAATCTGCTTCCAGTGATCCACAGACCAGATAATTAGTCCATCGTTTGCTATATGCTGGTTAGCAAATTATTTGCTATAAGCATTATGAACTGTTTGTTAGAGATAATGTTCACACTACGTTATAATCATCTTTGGAATTTCCCATTGTTTCTACTACCAGTATCTATTGCTCCACAGACCTTCAGATTAACCCATCATTTTGTTACTTGATGACTAACCCATAATTTGCTAAAAGCATTAAGAACAGCTTCTTAGAGCTGGTTTACATTATGTTGCAATCATATTTGCTAACTCCTGTGGTTTCCACAACTTCTGTTTACTCTTCTGACTCTGTGACTAAAGGTACTGTCACACTTAGCGATGCACCAGCGATCCCGACCAGCGATATGACGCGGTCAGGATTGCTGGTGCATCGCTAAGTGGTCGCTAGTGAGCTGCCACACAGGCAGATCTCACCAGCGACATAGCAGGGGTCAGGGGTCGCTACTTACCTGTCAGACGAGGCGATCCTGATGTCCTCCCGCCCGCGTCCACGCGTAGCTCGTCGGCACCACAGGAAGCCCAGCAGGAAGCTGACGACGAGAAATGATCCAGGCCGTTCTCGCGCGATCAGCGATAATCAGCAGGGGAGCCGGTCAGAGGTAAGTATCAGACATAGCGATATCGCTAGCAATATCGCTGCTACGTCACAAAACCAGTGACGTTACAGTGATATTGCTAGCGATATCGCTTAGTGTGACAGGCCCTATAGTAACATAGTAACATAGTTCGCAAGGCTGAAAAAAGACATTTGTCCATCCAGTTCAGCCTACATTCCATCAGTGTAAATCCCCAGATCTACGTCCTCTGTGTATTTCATTGTGTCCTACTCCGCCTCTCTGCCTGCCTTCCAGGATAGAATATTATCCAGGTCCTTTCTGTGCCATGTGTCATTCAGCAAACCTAGTCTGCTCTGCCAACACCCTTGGTTCATGTGTTCATAATCAACAGTGGATCCAGTTCACCAGATGAGCCATTTACTGACTCACTTTTATCTGGTAAAAATCAAGGAACTATGATTAATTCCTAAACGAGTAATGCAGTAATTTGTTAACCTGCTTGCATTAAAGTCTTAACTTCAATAATATCTTGAATGCTTTATTTCAAGTCCAATGTGGTGGCATACAAAAGCTAAAGTTGTTGTGTTATTGTAAAAACTCAGCTGGACCTGTTAATATGCATGCAAACAATACTGTTCTGCAATAAATACATTGTGTTCACTGTAGCCACGACAATTTAAAAGTATTTACAATTGTCAACACTTTTCAAAGAATGATTGTTATCGCTCTGGTAAACTGAACAACCGTTACCAGTAATTCTTAGCCAACAGGAAAATAGGTTAATATTGATTAGGATGGATGGGTAAGTTGTCAATATAGTAAAGATTTTCTATTTCTCTTCAGCTTTTTATAATATTGCTACAGTTGAAATCTCACCCATCACCGTGTAGCCCACATCTTCCTTCTGCAATCTTTGTAATTTAGCTGCAGAATCTATAGTATACAAACCAGACAGGCCTAAATGCATCTGCACTAATACAGCCCCCCTATATGGTGTTACTAAGAGGCTGTGAACCAGAAGCCCCGCATTCCCTGTGTGAACACTGCCACATGCGGATTATTTCTTCTGCACTGGTGTACCACACGGCCAATCCCTCATTGTAGGCTGGCTGTTTCATTTGGTATTTATGCACCTGTGCAGCTGCCATTTTACTTGGGTCCGCTGCACCCTGGATTAGTGCAGATGCATTTAGGCCTGTCTGGTTTGTATCTGAATTTTTTGGAGGATTTTTTCCTCTTTTTGAGGTTTTCATGTTAGAGTGGGACTGGCAAGTGTAAGAAACTTTGTCGCAGTTTGCCAGCTTTCGTATTAAGGTCTTAATATCATCTAATACCTTACATATATTGATATGTTTTTTGTGCACTTTTTATATTTCTTTCAGGGTGCAGTTGGGCCCAAATGGTTCTGCAAACTTGTGGCCTCTGTTCACACGGGATGCATTCTAGTTGGCACTGGGCAGCCCCCCTATATGGTGTTACTAAGAGCTTGTGAGCCAGAAGCCCTGCATTCCCTGTGTGAACACTGCCACATGCGGATTATTTCTTCTGCCCTGGTGTACCACTCGGCCAATCCCTGATTGTAGGCTGGCTGTTTCATTTGGAATTTATGCACCTGTGCAGCTGCCATTTTACTTGGGTCCGCTGCACCCTGTATTAGTGCAGATGCATTTAGGCCTGTCTGGTTTGTATCTGAAATTTTTGGAGGATTTTTTCCTCTTTTTGAGAATCTATAGTATGTAGAGTTCTGTAGGAACAGATGTCTTCATAGATGTTCAAGGATTTTGGAAAATGTGGATAATATTAATATAATATTCAAGTTTACATACGGTCCCAATTGCATTAGTCATTCTCAGGACTATATGGTTAATTGGAAGAACTGGCACACAAAGAAAGGGCAAGGCTATACAGCATGAAACTAAACTGACCTTTATAGTACTAGGTATTGTAATTTATAACAAAAAGGGCCACGGTATTTCTTCCCTCCTTCATAACTTTTTGTTCAATTCTCTATCTTCTTGTCGACCAACAGGGCAAATCCTCTACAGAGATGGAAATTATCCATAGGTTATGGCCACCTAATAGCATAGAAAAAGAGAAGGGTTAGGCCATGTCTCTCCTATGGCTCCATAACAGCTGCATGATCATAAACTTGAGTAATATTGAAAATTGATGATTACTTACTGCACATGCATACTGATTTCTCTGTGGTGCTAGAAGCCTGTCTTCTGTGATCCAGAACAGTTTTGTTGGTTAAAAAAAGCACTGTTCAGTTTGGACTGGAAGTCAGTTTCTCAATACAGTCTCGTGGTTATGGATGCCTGTGTGAACATGGCTTTAAAAGGAACATTAAATCCTTGTTCGCACAGGCATCCATAACCATGAGTAGGGCTCCAAGGAGCTGAAATGTGTAGGTCCCAGTAACATTGGTACTGCCATGCACTTTTAGATTATTTTTCTATAATAAATCAGGATTTTATCATACACACCTGCTGCCTCGCTGGATGTTTGTTCCTCTGTTTTGCCTCAGCCGGTTCCAGGCTTGTCCGTGCAAAGCAACTAGCAGGTTCCATGCTGCAACTTGGCTGAGCTGAAGCTCCTTTCCCATTTCTCCCGCTTTTTGATAGACTGTAATAGGTGCGAATTGTATCTGTGAAAAACACAAATAGCACGCATGTGACAGAATTGGTCATGTGCACAAGCCCTTGTGATTCTTACTCAGTTATGGTTAGTTACTGGTGAAATGATACATGACTGCTATTTATAATACCAAGCAAAAGAAGGCACCACCATCTCAATAAAGGGAGATCAACCTATAGCATGCCAAACAAGTTACATGTGAAGAAGAAGAAAGAAGCATGCCAAACAAGTTACATGTGAAGAAGAAAGAAGCATGCCAAACAAGTTACATGTGAAGAGAAACAAAGAAGCATGCCTAACAAGTGACATCTGAAGACGAGACAAAGAAGCATGCCAAACAAATTACATGTGAAGAAGAGACAAAGAAGTATGCCAAACAAGTTACATGTGAAAATGAGAAAAATAAGCATGCCAAACAAATTACATGTGAAGAAGAGACAAAGAAGCATGCCAAACAAGTTACATGTGAAGAGAAACAAAGAATCATGCCAAACAAGTTACATCTGAAGAAGAGACAAAGAAGCATGCCAAACAAGTTACATGTGAAAAAGAGAAAAATAAGCATGCCAAATAAGTTACATCTGAAGAAGAGACAAAGAAGCATGCCAAGCAAATTACATGTGAAGAGACAAAGAAGCATGCCAAACAAGTTACATGGGAACAAGAGACAAAGAAGCATGCCAAACACCGTGCGGCGGATGGAAAAAACGCTGCTAGAAGAGGCAGAGCACTATGGCGGTATTGTGCACAGGGTTAAGCTGCACCACTGTGCACTGGAGCAAGCTCTGTTACTTGCACAGAGCTTCAGGCATAAACAATACAGAAAACACTGTGTCTGTTCAAGGTCACAGACCCCAGCGATGCAGTCACGGTATCCTTAGTCACAGGAGTAGCCTTAGACGTCAGGACTACTCCTTCTAGACCTACCATAAAAATAATGTGCGTGGTGTCGCAACAGCGAACGCCCAGCAGAACTGCAAACGCAGTGCGGTGTCAACTGTGCCGCAGATATGGCACTGCTAAATCGCAAGCGTGGTGCAGGACGCTAGCTGCTGAGACAGATGGAGCATATGCACGCTGGCGCTAGCGCTGCTTCTGGCTGAACCCAAACTCTCACACAATCGTATTATCAGAGGGAAGGGGTTTCTTAATAAGTCAGTCACCAGTCCAAGCATCCATCACCATACATAGAGCAGCAAGTATGAAATACTAGCGCATGGCAGAACAGCCATGCGCGCTTTTTATACCAAACGGGACATTCCAGGAAATCTCCAAGGCTCCAGGAGGAGCCAATAGGATTCGACAAAGGACCTGAGCACGTGACTCCCGAACTCCAATGGGAGCTCGTCCCATGAGCATGCTCAGTGGAGGGAACAGAGGACTTAGCCTCTGGAGAGAGTTGCCGCAAGGCACTCTCCTCTGCAATGCAAGGGTTTAGATTTCATCATAGGAGAGGAAGAAATCAGACTCCTAACAGAAGCATGCCAAATAAGTTACATGTGAAGAGAAACAAAGAAGCATGCCAAACAAGTTACATCTGAAGAAGAGACAAAGAAGCATGCCAAGCAAGTTACATGTGAAGAGACAAAGAAGCATGCCAAACAAGTTACATGTGAAGAAGAGACAAAGAAGCATGCCAAACAAGTTACATGTGAAGAAGAGACAAAAAATCATGCCAAACAAGCTACATGTGAAGAAGAAAGAAGCATACCAAACAAGTTACATGTGAAGAGGAGCAAAGAAGCATGCCAAACAAATTACATGTGAAGAAGAGACAAAGAAGCATGCCAAACAAGTTACATGTGAAGAAGAGACAAAGAAGCATGCCAGACAAGTTACATGTGAAGAAGAGACAAAAAAGCATGTCAAACAAGCTATATGTGAAGAAGAAAGAAGCATGCCAAACAAGTTACATGTGAAGAAGCGACAAAGAAGCATGACAAACAAGTTACATGTGAAAAGAAACAAAGAAGCATGCCAAGCAAGTTACATCTGAAGAAGAGACCAAGAAGCATGCCAAACAAGTTACATGTGAAGAAGAGACAAAGAAGCATGCCAAACAAGTTACATGTGAAGAAGAGACAAAGAAGCATGCCAGACAAGTTGCATGTGAAGAAGAGACAAAAAAGCATGCCAAACAAGTTACATGTGAAGAAGAAGAAAGAAGCATGCCAAACAAGTTACATGTGAAGAAGAAAGAAGCACCCCAAATAAGTTACATGTGAAGAAGAAGAAAGAAGCATGCCAAACAAGTTACATGTGAAGAAGAGACAAAAAAAACATGTCTAGCAATCTACATGTGAAGAAGAAAGAAGCATGCCAAACAAGTTACATGTGAAGAAGAGACAAAAACACATGCCTAACAATCTACATGTGAAGAAGAAAGAAAGAAGCATACCTAACAATCTACATGTGAAGAAAAAGAAGAAAGAAGCATGCCAAGCAAGTTGCATGTGAAGGAAAGACAAAGAAGCATGCCAAACAAGTTACATGTTAAGAAGAAAGAAGCATGCCAAACAAGTTACATGTGAAGAAGAAAGAAGCATGCCAAACAAGTTACATGTGAAGAAGCGACAAAGAAGCATGACAAACAAGTTACATGTGAAAAGAAACAAAGAAGCATGCCAAGCAAGTTACATCTGAAGAAGAGACCAAGAAGCATGCCAAACAAGTTACATGTGAAGAAGAGACAAAGAAGCATGCCAAACAAGTTACATGTGAAGAAGAGACAAAGAAGCATGCCAGACAAGTTGCATGTGAAGAAGAGACAAAAAAGCATGCCAAACAAGTTACATGTGAAGAAGAAGAAAGAAGCATGCCAAACAAGTTACATGTGAAGAAGAAAGAAGCACCCCAAATAAGTTACATGTGAAGAAGAAGAAAGAAGCATGCCAAACAAGTTACATGTGAAGAAGAGACAAAAAAAACATGTCTAGCAATCTACATGTGAAGAAGAAAGAAGCATGCCAAACAAGTTACATGTGAAGAAGAGACAAAAACACATGCCTAACAATCTACATGTGAAGAAGAAAGAAAGAAGCATACCTAACAATCTACATGTGAAGAAAAAGAAGAAAGAAGCATGCCAAGCAAGTTGCATGTGAAGGAAAGACAAAGAAGCATGCCAAACAAGTTACATGTTAAGAAGAAAGAAGCATGCCAAACAAGTTACATGTGAAGAAGAAAGAAGCATGCCAAACAAGTTACATGTGAAGAAGAAAGAAGCATGCCAAACAAGTTACATGTGAAGAATAAAGAAGCATGCCAAGCAAGTTACATATGAAGAAGAAAGAAGCATGCCAAGCAAGTTACATGTGAAGAAGAGACAAAAAAACATGCCTAACAATCTACATGTGAAGAAGAAAGAAAGAAGCATGCCTAACATTCTACATGTGAAGAAGAAGAAAGAAGCATGCCAAACAAGTTACATGTGAAGAAGAAAGAAGCATGCCAAACAAGTTACATGTGAAGAAGAAAGAAGCATGCCAAACAAGTTACATGTGAAGAAGAAAGAAGCACCCCAAATAAGTTATATGTGAAGAAGAAGAAAGAAGCATGCCAAACAAGTTACATGTGAAGAAGAAACAGGCATGCCAAATAGGGATGAGCGATATTGCCCGATATCGTATCGGAATTCTGATTTCCGATATTGAAAAAATATCGGATATCGGAATTTCCGATTTCCGATATCAATGCAAGTCAATCGGAGAAAAAAATCGGAATTACAAAATGACCACTACAGTGCTATATAATGGATAAAATGGAGGGGAAACACCTCAGGATAATGGGGAAGGAGTTTGCAGAGGCAGAGGAGCAAAAAAAATCGCTAGAAAAATGCACAGAACGAAAGCTGTAGCAGGAAAACATCTTCTTAACAGCGGTGATTTTTCTTTGGGTTAGGATTAGTTGGGGTAGGGTTAGGGTTTATGGACAGTAGGGTAAGGGTTAGGGGTTAGGGATAGTTAGGGTTAGGGTTAGTGATTTTATATTATTACATTAAAACTGCCGGAGGTGGTGTCAATATGCCCTTTGACTGACATGTGTCCGCGTTCAGCTGACCTTGCTTTGCAGGGAGTTTCCAGGAGCACCACATGGAGGAACAGATACACTCCCTTTAAACCATGCTTAGTCTTCTTCTGCTGATTATATTACTGTTATTCAGTAATTCTGCATATTGATATTCTGCTCTTGGTTCATTTACATCTGCTCCTACTGCTTCCTAAACCTCTGTCTATGTTATCCTGCTATTGGCTGGTCGCAGAATGTCCCAAACCCAGAGGAAATACACAGAAGTAACAGTAGGCACAGGAGCTTGAGAGAACCAGCTGGTGAGTATGAATCCCGTATAGGCAGCAGAAATCAGCTTAAGAGCCAATGGAACTAACGGGCACCAGCTGACATTACCGGAGGCCGATAACTAAGCAGGAGGTAACCTGTGCCAGAATGCACTACCAAGGACCAGCAGACGTTACTGGAACTCGGATACCACAAAGGAGGGACCTAAGCCATTGACTCTACTGAGAACCAGCTGATGTTACTGGAACACAGATAAGCAGCAGAAGGTAAAAGTGCCAGTGGCTGTACTGGGCAACAGCTGACATTACTGTAGCCAGGATACCACAATGTAGTAATGACATAAGCCAAAAGCACTGCCGAGAAGCCCAAAAAAACCCACAAAGACGCAAGTTCAAGAGCAAAAAGACAGGAGTCCGGGGACATCTCCTTCTGCATCTGTCTTCCTGTCTTGGGTCTTCTGCATCTGTCTTCCTGTCTTGGGTCTTCTACTGGAGTAATGTCTTCTCGGCAGAAGGTGCAAGAGTCACATTTGCCCCCGCAACCCGGACACAGTCTTCTTTACTCCACAGTCGCAGCAGGGGAGGAGGAGGGCCTACTGGCACTGTCGAGACCAGCCTTGAGCGCCAGGTCCCGGAGTCCACGTAGGGGGCTCCTAAACTGCCGACACCATGGATAACAGCAAACTGAGCCGGAATGATATACGGCGGGGGCGTGGAACAGTGCAGCGGACACAACCATGTAACGGCGAACGTTGTCGAAACACGGTTTGGAGCAGGAGGAACCCGTGCCCTTGGGCACTACTGAGAACCAGCTGGCGATGCTGGAACTCAGTTTACCCCTCGGGGAGGCGCCTGTGTCCGCACTTCACTGCCAGGAAACAGCCGGCGTGGCTGGATCCCGCCTCTTGTGCTTCTGCCTATAGGTGTTTGGCATCTGTTGTCCTTTTTTTCCACTTTGGTCTAACGAGGTACAGCTAGCATTACTGTTGCCCAGAAACACAGCATGCTGTGAAAGTGGCAGTCACGGAAATGGGCAATAGCTGGCGGTACTAGAGCCCAGAAACACGGCATGCTGTGAAATCAGCAGTCACGGAAATGGGCACTAGCTGGTGGTACTAGAGCCCATGGAAAACAGTATGAGGTGAAAGAGTCAGTCACAGAACCAGGAGCTAGATGTTGGCAGTAGAGGCCAGAGCACTGGCATAAGAAATGATGCTGTGTGCAACATAGGCACATGACAGAGCATGCATACTGCTACCAACCATGCATGCAAACTGTCTACTCTGGCCCAGGGCAGCAAAAGTCACCAGAAATCCAGGCCTGGTTCATTTTTAGGAATGTAAGCCGGTCCACATTTGCAGCGGATAGTCTGGTACGTTGGTCTGTTAGTACATTGCCAGCTGCACTAAAGACACGTTCAGGAATCGCACTGGCACCAGGACAAGCCAGGACCTCCAAGGCATACTGGCTAAGCTTGGGCCATGTATCCAACTTGGAGACCCAAAACGTGAAGGGGGCAGATCCATCCTAAAGCACACTGACAGGGGTGGAGAGGTATTGTGCCACCATGACACGGTAACGTTGCCTCCTAGTGCATTGCACTGTCTGTGCTGATAGTGCCCGAACTGTTTGCAGGTTCAGAAACCGTTGGAACAGGTTGGATATACTGAACCTGTCAGTAGCAGATGTACTGCTTCTGCTACCGGCTTCGGAACGGATTCCGCTGGGCGCAGGACGCACTGAGGTGCCTGCTAGTGCACACGCATCACTGCTATGCGGTGGAAAAGAGTACATGAGTGAATTAACCAGTGCATCTTGGTACTCCTGCATTTTACGCGCCCGGTTCAACGGTGTAATTAGGCTTTGAAGGCTGTCCCGGTAACGTGGATCTAAGAGGGTGGCCACCCAGTAGTCATTTGTGTGGAGAATACGAGCCACGCGTGGGTCATTTCTCAGACACTGCAGCATGAAGTCACTCATGTGCTGAAGGCTGCCAACTGGCCATGCATTGCTGTCACCAGCTGAAGGAATGTGCTCTGGCTGCTCTGCATCACCCTATCCACGCTCTTTCTGGTGACTACTAGTAGAGCGCTGTGTACTTTCCTCCTCTGGCTCATCCTCATAGTCCACCTCATCCTCCTCGCTTGCTGTGTCCTGCCTGGACCTTTGTAAGGCACCCACAGAGCTTTGTACCAACCGGGTCGATGAAGATTGCCTGGTTAGTGCAAGTGTCTCATCATACTCCTCCTCCTCCAGAGAAACCTCATCCCTTAGTCCTTTAAGTGATGATTCTATAAGGCATATAAGGGGAATAGTCAGGCTGAGTATGGCAGCATCCGTGCTCACCGTCAGAGTAGAGTCGTAGAAGCACTTCAAAATGGTGCATATGTCCTTCATGGATGCCCACTCTGTGGTTGTAAAGTGGGAGGGCTGAGATGTGTGTCGCCTACTTTGCGCCTGCTGCAGCTGCAACTCCATAATTGCAGGTTACTGCTCACACAACCTCCGCAGCATATGCAAAGTCGAATTCCACCTGGTGGGGAGGTCAACAATGATGCGGTGCTCGGGCAGGCCCAATCTGCGCTGCATGGCTGAAAGGCGCAATGCAGCCATGCTTGAACGCCGCAAATGAGAGCACTCGTATCTGACTTTGTGCAGCAGCTCCTCAAGGTCAGGATAGTTCCTAAGGAAACTCTGCACCACCAAGTTTAGTACATGAGCAAGGCATGGAATGTGAGTCAGACTACCTAGGCCCAGAGACGCTATCAGGTTTCGGCCGTTGTCACACACCACCATACCTGGCTGGAGGTTGAGCAGCGCAAGCCACATGTCGCTCTGCTCCTTGAGCGTGTTCCACAGCTCGGTTGCGGTGTGGCTAACATCACCCAGATAAACCAATTTCAACACGGCCTGTTGATGTTTGGCTGATGCAGTGCTGAAATCGGTTTTTGTGGTATGTCTGGGTGCAGGCAAGTCTGACGAGGAGTATGAGAAGGAGTCAATTTGTACGGAGGAGAGGCCTGCAATCCGTGGAGTTGGCAGGACCCACGCACTTTCACTGTCTACTTCAGTTCCAGGCTCAACTACATTTACCCAATGGGCGGTGATGGAAATGTAGCGTCCCTGGCCATACTGACTAGTCCACGCGTCGGTGGTCAGGTGGACCTTGCTGCTAACTGCATTTTGCAGGGCATGCTTAATTTTACACTCCACATGCTGTTGCAGGGTGGGGACGGCTTTCCTGCTGAAGTAGAAGCGGCTGGGAACGCTGTATTGTGGGATTGCAAACCCCAACATATCGATAAAGGCTGGCTTGCTCACCAGCCAGAATGGTAGCATTTCCACTGCAAGCAGTTTGGCAATGCGAGAATTCATGCCCTGTGCTCGTGGGTGGTTTGCCGAGTACGGGCGCCTTTTCTCCGACACCTGTGTGACAGATGGCTGCACACTGGATTGGGAGTGTGAGGATGCCAGCCATTGGGATGCTGATGCTGACGAAGTACAGACAGTGTGCCGCCGTACAACACTGCCTGCAGATGCACCCTGGCATTCTGGCGAGGAAGCGGGAGCAGCTGTTTGCGAGCTGGAGTAAAAGGTGGCCGCTGTGGCTGAAGAGGTGGAAGGTGGGGAACCAGCTGCAGGTGGCGAATCATCTTTGGTGTGATGCTGCCACTCCACAGGGTGCTTCTTCCTGACATGCATCAACATATTGGTGGTATTAAGGTTGCTGACGTTCTTCCCTCTCCGCACAGTTTGTCGACAAAGCTTGCATCTGACTACTGTAACGTCATCTGCAACTTGGTCGAAATGGCCCATGCACCACAACTCTTGGGCGCACCCCTTGTGTTCTTTAAAAGAGCCCTGCTCCTAACGGGTGCTGAAGTTGAGGGAGCCGACAACCAATTTTTCCCTCTTCCTCTCCCACGTGGACGGCCACGCTGCGCCACACCTGCAAGCTCTTCCTCTGAGCTATCCCCACTTGCTTTCTGCCCCTCAGCATGCCATGATGGGTCAAGGACCTCATCATCCAATACACTTTCGTCAGCAGAAACTGGCAGCTGAGTTTCA